>NW_020954579.1:2998211-3359617 GCF_900497805.2 Vombatus ursinus | reverse complement strand
GAAACTGAGGCAAACAGAATTTAAGTCACACAGTTAATAAGTGTCTGAGGCTAGATTTGGACTCAGGTCTTCCTGACTCCAGGCCCGCTCTATATACTGTGCTACCTGTCTGACAGTTTAACTGTAAAATAAAGGTGTTGTACTAAATGCCCTCTATGGTCATCTCCCAACCTGTTGCTCTCCTGGTCTTCATCCTTTCTGGGAATTCATCATCCTACAATCAGACATTAACTCTGAAACTCATAGCTCCTCAGCACGCCGGCCTCTGGGATCCCTCTGTCCCTGTTGTTGGAGAGGGTGGAGAGCTGGATCCTCCCTTTGAGGAGGCTCCCAGGGAATCCTTCTTATTTCCCACCCCTGCTGCAGGACCTCATAGCCTGAGCATATTACCCTCATTCTCTCCCTTTTTAGTTTCTTTGTATGTGTTGTCCTT
Source organism: Vombatus ursinus (assembly GCF_900497805.2). NCBI lineage: Eukaryota > Metazoa > Chordata > Mammalia > Diprotodontia > Vombatidae > Vombatus > Vombatus ursinus. The sequence continues at coordinate 3,359,184 of NW_020954579.1, read as the reverse complement.
CTCCCATTAAATTAAGAGCTCCTAGAGGGCAGGGATTGTCTTTTCTTTGTATCCTTGGTACTTAGCAGAGTGCCTGGCACATAGTAGTCACTTAATAAATGTTTATTGACTCTGACTTTCTGGCTCTAAGTCTGTGATTCTAATCTTGTACAATTGTTGCCTATGTCTCCCCATGTATCAGTCTTCTGGGCTCACTCTCCCAGAGTTAAGTTGACTACATCTCCCCTTCAGGGTTCTAGGGATACCTCTGAAGAGCTTGAGTAGCTAGAGTAGCTTTCACTAATGATACTGAGATCTCAAGCCCCCATTCCAGTGTTCTCTCCATGATTACAAGTCTATTGCCATTTAGTCAGCTAGATTCAATTATTATTTAGAGTGGTAGTTACTAAGATAGTACTTTAAGAACAGTTGTTATGAAACGTCTCTTGCCCTGAAGTCTGTGACACACTCTACCACAATTGTATACAGAGTCCAGGGAAAGTGGGTTTAAGCTTAGAAAGCATATGTGGCAAAGGAGTAACTAATAGTTCCTGGTTCCTAGGAGTCTTTTATTATCCATTGTAGGGCATCATATAGCTTCTTTGCTGGGCTCCTTATGGAATTATGAATCTACATCCAATCTGTCCTTAGTTCCCAATGCAGACACTGCCACCAGCTGGTCTGGCGGTACTACTAGGACACTGATGGAAAGGTGGGAAATCCAAAATCCTCTGGACCCTTCAAAGCTCAGAATGTCTTTCTCTGGCTAGAGAGAAATGGGAAGAAGACTTCAGCCAACACCTCTCCTTACCATCATCCTCCATTCTACCCCAATAAGCTTTTCTTTTTCAAGAAGTTTGGTCACAATGCCATACTGGCTCCAATCTTTGAAATGACTCTAGTTCTCAATGGGCTTGAAAATTACTGAAGATGGCTCCTTGGGCATGACCAAGCTTTCTCAGCTCATCTGAAGACTCTTCTTGTGCAATGTGCCATGTGCAATGTCACTCCAGTTCTAAGGACTTTTCACACCTAATCTAAAGTCTATGATTGATTTTGACTTGCTCTCACTTCATTAGGGCATCTTATTGCTTACTTTAAGTGGGGAGGTATGGCTTGATTAAGTAAATCAATCTCACCCTTAAACTCATAAATCTGCCACAGGGGCTCCGCCCAAAGAACGATTTTCCTGCTATATGTAAAGTAGTATAATAAAGTACTGAGGATATAAAAATGAAAGATAACAAGTCTCTACTCTCAAGGACGTTACAATCTAGTAAACTCCTCACACATAAATTACTGTATTTCCCTGCTTCCAGTCTCTTCCTGCTCAATACAAGACTAATCTTTCTAAATTATTGCCTTGATCATGTACCCTCCCCTACTCCATTACATACTTCCATTTAAAACACCTTGACCTGGCTCTTGAGCCTTTCCATAATTTGAATCTATTCTACCAATCCAACATTATCCTCACTACTCCCCAACATGCATCCAATTAGATGATTCACTCCCCTGAAATGCTAATCTCTGCCTCTATACTTTTGTTCATGTTACTACCCCTACATGGAATTCCTTACTTCTTTCTCTCCCTCCTCCACTTATTCAAATTCTCCTATCTTTCAATGCCTAGCAAATGTCTCATCCTTTCCATTAAGCCTTCCTTGATCAATCAATCAAACATTTAAGTGCTTAATATGTGCCAGGCAACTATGCTAAGCACTGGGGATATAGAGATATCATTATCTTCTAACAATAAAACAACAAATATTTACTGAAAGTAAATCTTTATTCTAGGAATTGTGGAGGATTTTTAAAAAAAGATTATGTGGTGCCAGTCTTCTATGACTTGACAATCTTAGCTTGGGATGACTCTAAGATACATACACGTGAAAAGTTAGGAGAAGAAGATATTTACATGAGAAGATACAAGAAAATACATGACAAGTGCCCAAAGGACTGGGATTATGGTTTATTCATCTTCTTGTAAGAAAGTGTGCCCCCCAAAGACTTCAGAAAAAGCTAACGGTCTGCCAAGGCTAAAAGAAAGAGACCTAGAATGTAAAGGGGAAAGCTTTCTGCAAAATACATACTCTTGAAAAGGTGAACACCTTAAGTGCATATGAAAAGGTCAGCCAGACTATGAACTGTGCCCCAGGGCATAGAGTACATTCACACCTTTGTCATCTACTTAAGATTCCCAAAGGTGAATAGAAGGTGGAAAACGACTGAATTGAAACTAATTACCCTAAAGCTCTGGTTCTCAAAACTTTTTGATCTCAGCACCCTTTTACAGACTTAAAAATTAACTAGGGCACCAAAAAGCTTTTGTTAACATGGATTATTTCTATCAATATTTCCATATTAGAAATTAAAACTGATAAAATTTTAAAATATGTATTAATTCATTTAAAATAATAATAAACTGAGGTGAAAACTAATTCCTTTCTCTTCTCCCCCTACTCTCATCCCAATGGATCTCAGCCCTTTTCTATTGTCCATATTCTCCACTGCTTTACCATTCCTTCCATGCCTTCTATAGTTAACTGAGTCCTCTTAATCCTAGATCTTTCCACTTCAGACTCTTCTCATTTTCTGATGCCAACAGAAACCTTACTTCCTTTGAAGGACGTTTCAACCTTCACTACTCACCATCATTGGGTACTCCTCTCATGCCCTGAAAACACATTGTTTGAGAAGGAGTAGGCACACTTCTTGTTTCCACTGCCATTTCCAGACTGTCCCTTCGCCAAGATGAACCCACCTCTTCTCCTTTGAATTTTACTCCCTCTGTAGATATCACATAGCCCAGATCTCTGTCACAGTCTCCTATCAGCTTCTGGGTCATTCTTCTTTTTTCATTAAGAAGCCTAGTCTCTTTTTTCCACCCCAAACTCTGTTTTGCATACACAAGAACTTTAATATCAATATCCTCTAGAACACCTTTACTTCATCAGTTCCTTCAATTTCCATGACCTAGTTCTGGATCTGGAGTCAGAAAAATCTGAGTTCAAATCCCTGCCCAACTACTTACTACCGGTGGGACACTGGGCAAATTACTTATACTCAGTGGAGCTTATTTTTCTCATCTGTAAAATGAAGAGATTGGATCAGATGGCCTCTAAGGTCCTTTATACTTCTGAATCTATAATATATTATCTTCACTCTAGACTAGCACCCATATAAATTGTTAGACCTTTGATTTCACATCTTCACTGTATTAGTGATGAGGTCTAGAGGCTAGGGATGCTGGAACCCCAAGATCATGACACACAGGTCCTGCCCGAAAGAATTTGAACCAAGCCTTCTTTCAGCCAAAGACAAGGTTTATTAGAACATCCATCATATTGGGCAGACTCTTAAGGAATCTAAACATTAGTGAACTATTGGCTAGATTATAAGAATCTAAGTATGTTAATGGAGACAAGGTGGACCTTATATACAGAAAGACTGTGGGAGGGACCCAGGAGTGGCCAAGTAGTTTGGGGTGATCTGAAGGGGAGTGGCCAGTAAGCTGGGGTGAACAGAACTCCTAGGACCTGGACAAAGAAGCCTAGCTAGGATTAAATGTGGGAAGTGGCCAGGGACCATAGGGAGGGCTAGGCTTGGTTAAGGGTAACAGAATTGGGAGATTGGGTGTAGCCACAAAGGCCAGTTGATGGAATTATAGCCTCAAGAGAACACCAGAGATTTGGCCATGTGGGAAGGTCCAGCATTTTTCCTTTTTGGAGTCTAGATCCCATCCTCATCATTCCCCCCTCAAACAAATGGGACCCAAATTCTTTTGGGGTAAGGGGCGAAGGTCTCGGCTTCTGAAACTGCTTCCTGCTGGCGAGGGGCATGGAGTTGTCCCTGCCTTGATGGGGTCCCAAAGAGGAGGTTGATTGAAACTGAGCACAGGCTGCAACCTGGGAACGATGGGGGTGGGGGGGTGGGGGGAGGACATTGGCTGGTACCCACTGTTTGCTATCAACCATAGGTGAATGGCCTGTAGTCTGGAAGACACAAAACTGACAGAAAAGCCTGCAGGATCCAGATATGATAGGATAAAACATCCTTAGCTCTGTTTGGATTCAGATAACTCAGTTTTTTCCAACCATGCAGTATCAAATCCACCTCATAGTCAGACTCAGGAATAGCCAGATGGGTAACATTCCTTTTCAAAAGAACATAATGGGGGCAGATAGAGCACCTCCCTGAAGTCAGGAGGACCTGAGTTCAAATCCTACCTGAGACCAAACACTTGACACTTACTAGCTATGTGACCCTGCAAGTCACTTAACCCCAACTGCCTAAAACAAAAACAAAAACATAATGGGGAAACTGAGCCAGGAGGAACCCATCTTAGACTGAGGCTAAAATTGTCCTCTCAGCTTTGCCCGATGCTGACTTCCCACCGGTATCACATTCTGAGTAGCTTGTGGCATTTCTCTCAGATGGTGGAATATTGATTGTCCATGGATTATTATGATCTATCAGACAACTCAAAATAAATCCCACCAGTTTTTATCTCAAACAAGTTTCACTAATCAGTTTAGGAAAAACTTTTCCAGGATTTACATCTCAAATTTAAATTTGTCCCAGTGTAAAAAGCCAATCTTTAGAGATTATTTCTATACACTTGCAAATTCTCAGCAAGACAAAACCCAAACAAGCTTTCTGGCAAGTTTACACATTAAAACAATAACCAACAATACTCAAATTATTTTAGCGGTAACCAAACTATGAAAAGTTGCTTGACATAATTCCCTGATGCCAAAAAATTAGCTCAACTTTCTCCCACACGTCTGGGGAACATGGGGAGGTTTAGTGCACAGAGGGAAAAGGGAGATAGGAGGCTAAAATAGAGAAGATTGGCTCCCCAAATTCACCATCAGGTCCCTTCCCAACAAAGGGGCAGGAAAACATGAGAGCATAAGGAGGGAATATTCAAACAACAGATCCTCAAATAGGCAGGGGAGAGGGTATGTCTCCAGACATCCCTTTGTTTTTCCTTCAATGCCCATGACCCAACAGGTCAACGGGTGGGTAGGGCCTGAGTAATGATTAAAATAGAGAATGTATAGACTTAACCCTTCTCAGCAATACAAGGATCTAAGACATCTCCAAAGATCTCATGATGGAAAATGCTACCCACATCCAAAGAAAGAACTGTGGAGTTCAAATGCAGATCAAAGCATACTATTTGCTATTTGTTTTTCTTCTGTTGTGTTTTGTTTCCTCTTTCTGGTGGTTCCTCCTATTGGCTCTAATTCCTACTTACAACGTCACTAGTGTGAAAATATGTTTAATAGGAATGTATATGTATAGCCTATATCAGATTTTGCACCATCTTAGGGAGGGAGGTAGGGAGGGAGGGGGAGAAAAATTTAAAACTCAAAAGCTTATGGAAGTGATTGTTGATAATTCAAAATAAATTAATTAAAAATTTAAAAAATAAAATAAGAGAACTAGTCATGATAAAGTGGGTAACCTTACCTTCGGCCTTGATTTTTTTTTTTTTTTTGCCCAGGGCTCTGAGAGAGATGGAGGAAGTAGGAGTGCTACCAAGCCCCAGGCTCCCCTGTCATTCCCAGTCTTGAGAAGACTGGAGCATGGGGTACTAGGGGGTGACTCCACCACTTTTCCAATCTCGGGGACAATCTTTCCTCCAATGTCCCTCCTCGCCACATCTTAGGCATCAGTCACAGGGGCTCTGTGGGAGGGGTATCCCAGAGAGGCATTCCTTGGACCAGTGGGCCTCCTTGTGGCCCTCACTGCCCGAGTTGACAGGCTTCCTCCGAGGGGGTACTCTGGAGGGGCACTCCTTGGACCGGTGACCCTCCTGGTGGCACCAAAAGCAGATTTCCCCACTGCAGGAGTTGCTAAAAGCATCCTTGGGTCTTTTCCTGGCCATGACAGCAGCCAAGAATTGAGCATATTCTCTGTCTCTAGCCCTTTCCCTTCTTTTTCTTTCCTCTGCTGCTACTAAGTCTCTGTTGTTAAAAACTCCAAAGGCTGTCTCCAATAATTGGGCCTGAGGTGTTTGGGGTCCCATTGCCAATTTCTGCAGTTTCCTCCTAATATCTGGGGCAGACTGATTAATGAAATACATGCTAAGGATTGTTGCCCCTTCTATACAGTTGGGATCTAAATTTGTGTACTTTTTAATAGCTTCTACTAGCCTGTCTTGGAAAAGGGCAGGGTTTTCTTTTTCTCCCTGAGTAATTTCCTTAATTTTTTGAAAAATTACTTGCTTTTGAAATGCAGTTCTTAGGCCTTCTAGCAGGCAAATTACCATATAGTATACGGGCCGCACGCCGGCCCTCTGCCAGTCGTGCGCCAGTACCCACTTCTCTTAAAAGAAGTGCACTGCCAGAGTCTTACCCACTCCTGGGTCTTCGGTCCTCAGCCGGATCACCACACAGAGACAAGCCATCGGGAGGCACCAACACCTGAGCTTTATTCAGAGGCCAACACAGCAAACCATCATAGCAAGCCCAAACAGCAAGGCCAGAGCAACAGGGCAGGAGCCAGGGGAGCGTGCACGTGTGTGATCTGACCACACTTGTTCCTAAGTACCTACTTAGCCCCTCCTCCCCAGCCCGCTACTAGCCAATGATTGTAGGGTCAGATACCGGAAGGGGCTGTCTGAGTTTAGCACACCAAGGGGGAGGGAGTGACGTAGGAGGCTAGGATTGGATACAGGAAGGAGGCATCTGGGATTGACGCATAGACAAGAGTACGTGACCTAGGAAGTCAGACTCAGGAGGGGACTGGGTCAGTGCTGCACAAAGGGACCCAGGAAGTCAGGAAGGTCACAAGAGGCATCTGGGGATGACGTTGCATATAGGGAGGGGACTAAGCAGAGGGAACTCAGTCCTCTGCCATCCCACTCCCACGTGGCACCGCCCCTTGCCTCAGGAGCTCAGGCTCGGCTACTTCCTTGCACCCAGCTTATCTCATAGCACTGCCCAGTTGCCTCATGGCTTCTCCGTATGCAGCCCATCCCAGTACATGCGACTCTGCCTACCACAGTCCCTGCCTCGACTTCCAAAATACCCAGATCTTACCTTACCCTTGCCACAGCGCCCAATCTGGTAGCTGCCAACATCAGACAGTCCCTTACAATATAGTCTCTCTTTCCACTATCCTCACTCTTCTGATAATCCCATCCTGGTTCAGTAGTGGGAACAGCAATTGTTCCTGGGGGGTATTTTAAAGTGGGGGCATTGCTAGCCAAATGATCCCCAAATTTTTGGGCTTATTCCCAGGTTCTCCTCTTCTCCTCAGTATTGTACCACTGAGATACACAGGTGGAGAAAAGGATATGCAAATCACTCCAAGAAAGCTCAAATTGTAGGGAGACATCCCTAAAGCCCTCAGTAAACTTAGTGGGATCTTCTGAGTATCACCCCAGTTTCTCTTTGACTTGAATGAGGTCTGAAATGGAGAAGGGAACATGTACCTTAATTGTCCCATTAGGGTAGACAGGAACTTCCCGTAGGGGAAAAAGCCCTGAAGGCACTGTGGGAACTGGGGCTGATGAAGTTTAGAGGTTTGGGGGTCCTGGGACCCCAATATCACAATGCGCAAGTCCTGCCCAAAAGAATTTGACCCAAGCCTTCTTTCAGCCAAAGACAAGGTTTATTAGAACATCCATCATATTGGGCAGACTCTTAAGGAGTCTGAACATGGGTAAGCAGTGGCTAGATTATAAGAATCTAAACATCTTAATAGAGACAAGATGAACCTTATACACAGAAAGCCTGTGGGAGGGACCTAGAAGTGGCCAGTAAACTGGGGTGAACAGAATTCCTGGGAACTGGATCTCTTGGCCAAGGGAGAATGGAGCCTAGCTAGGATTAAGGGTGGAAAATGGCTGGGGGCCATAGGGAGGTAAATCAATGGAGAGGAGATTGGGTGTAGCCACAATGAAAAGGCCAGCTGATGGGATTATAGCCTCAGGTGAATGCTAGAGATTTGACCTTGTGGGAAAGTCCAGGGTTTTTCCTTTCTGGGGCCCAGATCTCAACCCCATCAGGGTTAGGGAGGAAGGGAATTAGAAAGTCCCACTACTTGTGAGTGAGGGACTGGGGAATGCTGGCTGAACTGGACTGGACTGCAAAGCCAAGGGATCTGGCTGGCAAGGGGAAAAATCAGCTGGCACCAGAGGAGGGGGAAGGGTCAGGGGAGGAGATATCACCGAGACTGGGACCTGGGTAGTCCTTGTCTCAGAGTAAAGGTCCTGGGGAGGAGGTGTGGAGGCAAGGCCCTTGTCCAAAATCTGAAGGGGTCGCCTCTGGAACAGGGGCCTGGGGAGGAAATGCAGGGTAGGATACATGGAAGGTGAACAAGGCAGGATAGGAAGGGAGGTGGGCTAGAGGAAAAGGGAAAGTAAACTCAGGGAAGGGAGGAGGGGCATGAGAAACAGGGGTAGTCAGATGGAGATAGGAGTTGGGGAGGTGGTGTTAACAGAGGATGGGAAGAGGGGGGTGCTCTAGCACTGGGGGCCATAAGAGGGTCATCCAAAAAGTCTAGTTGATCCCCATTCCCCATTTGTGAGGCAGCTCTAGCTATGAGCATCCTACAATCTTTTCTGAGAATGGGGTCATGAGAAAGTTCTACAAAAATCATTATGTAGGGAATCTCCACCCATTTTCCTTCTCTGCCACAATATCTTTTTTTGCTGTAATGTCCCAAAACATGGGCCATGCCTTGTAATTGTCCAGGTGATACTGAGGCCAAATGGTGTTGCAAAAGAACACCATTTTTTAGTTCTTTAGAGAAACCAAATTTTTCCCAATTTTGTAAAAGACAGCCCAAAGGTGAATCTTTAGGAATTGAAGAGGATTGACCCTTTGCAGGAGTGGGGGCTGGAAGTCCCTCCCTCCTTAAAGGAAGATTTGGGAATAAGCCTCTGGAAACAAACAAAAAAACCAAAAGCCCAAAGAAGTAAGTTTTCCCAAGTCCCTAGCGCTGAGAGAATTGAGAGGATTGGGCCTACGCTTCCAGATAGGGAGACTGAAGGTCTGCCCGAGTCCATGATTGAACAGAATGACTGGACTGAGAGCCTGACAACCTTGTAGCTGTCTGACTTAATGATGATGAAGATGGCAGCTAAGTCCCAAAAAGGAGAAACCCTGGACTTTCCCAAATGGCCAAATCTCTGGTGTCTGCCTGAGGCTATAATCCCATCAACTGACCTTTCTTTGTGGCTACACCCAATCTCCAATTCTGTTACCCTTAACCTAACCTAGCCCTCCCTATGGCCCCCAGCCATTTCCCACACATAATCCTAGCTAGGCTCCATAGTCCAGGTCCCAGAAGTCCTGTTCACTCTAGTTTACTGGACACTCCCATTCAGATCTTCCTTAGACCCCTCCTCCAGTCACCCCAAACTAGATCCCTCCTAGATCCTCCTAGATCCCTCCCACAGTCTTTTTGTATATAAGGTTCATCTTGTATCCATTAAGAGGCTCAGATTCCTAAAATCTAGCCACTGCTTAGATTCTTAGAATCTAGCCAATACTTGCAGACTCCTAGATTCCTCAAGGATCTGGCAATATGGCGGATCTTTAATAAACCTTGTTTTTGGCAGAAAGAAGGCTTGGGTCAAATTCTTTCAGGCAGGACCCATGTATCATGATCTTGGGGTTCCAGCATCCCTAATCTCTAGACCTCATCAATGGGACCTGAGAAGTCAGGCCTGAAAAGCACTTCCAAGCCAAGCCTTCCTACTTGCTTGGAAATCCACCCAACTGCAGGGCAAGAAAGGGATTAGGGGGAGAGGGGAGGCATACGTACCTTCCAGTCTTGGTTAGTGAAGAGCTTGGTATTAGGCAGTTTTTCCTGGTCAAGGAACCATATGATGAGGTCTAGAGGTTTATTTATGATCACAGGATCATAAATTTAGAACTGAATCTAGTACCCCCAACCCATTCTGCTCTCCTAGTCCATCTGATGGGGTTGGGATCTGGGCCCCAGAAAGGAAAAACCCTGGACTTTCCCACATGGCCAAATCTCTGGTGTTCCCATTGTGGACCTCCCTATGGCTCCAGGCCATGTCTCCATTCTCCCTTGGCCTAGTGGTCCAGGTCCCTGGAATTCTATTACCTCATAGACTACTTGGCCATTCCCAGATCCCTCCCAATATGATATGGATGTTCTAATAAACCTTGTCTTTGGCTGAAAGAAGGCTTGGGTCGAATTCTTTAGGGCAGGACCCGTGTTGTGATTTTGGGGTCCCAGCACCCCTGAACCCCTAAATCGTATCACATCATCTCTGCTCTGACTCCACTTCATAGTCATTACCTATGGTTGATCTCTTCAACTCTATGCAGTCCTCTATGCTGTTGTCTAGGGGAACTCTGAAATGTAAGGGCAAAGGGCAGGATCTGCCTCAAAAGAATTAGACTAATCAAGCCTTCTTTCAGTCAGAGACAAGGTTTATTGTGTTGCCAGTAGAAGCGAGTGAGATCTTAAGAATCTACCCAATTTAATGGGGCAAGAACAACATTTTTATACAGAAAGACTGAGAAGATTTGGAGGGGATCAAAGGGTAGCAACGAGCCTGAGGTGGGCCAGGTGCAGACAAAGAGGGCCACAAGGAAAGAGCAGTTAACAGGATTGTTGACTGGGATGGGCTGGGTGCCTGAGGCAAATGCCAGAGATCTAGGTTCAGGGACTTTGGGGTCCAGGTCCCAAAGACATGGTCTTCTCCAGCTCGAATCCCATCCCCATCACTCTAGTCTTGAAGCCCTTGCCCCCAATCCAATCTGCATTCATGCTTTACCAAATCCCAAACCTAGGTAATGACCATCACCTGCCTTTTCTTCTCCTATTCTTAAAAGGCAGGGCAACATTATAAATGAATGAAAAGGCATTTAAGACTTGTTATGGGTCAAGCATGGTAAAAATATAAAAGCAAAGATAGTCTCCACCTTTAAGGAACTTATATTGTAATTTTTTTTTGTTCTGGCATTTCAGTCATATCCAAATCTTCATGACCCCATTTTGAGGTTTTCTTGGTTTGCCATTTCCTTCTCCAGCTCATTTCACAGATGAGAAAAATGAGACAAATAGGGTTAAGTGACTTGCCCAGCTAGTAAGTGTCTGAGGCTGGATTTGAACCCAGGTCTTCATGACTCCAGGTGCAGTAGTGCTCTATCCACTGCACCATGTAGCTGCCCTTATATTGTAATACAGAAAGATTATATACCCGGGGGAGTAATTAATTGAAGGTGGAGCATTTCAGAAAGCTCTGGGGATGGTGAGTGGTGCTCTAGGGGAATAAGATTGATATACTTCTTTCAGGAACAATAGCTGAGTTGATTTGATCCTTGGTTCCAAAATGGGGAAGAGGAAAGGAGAGGAAAGAAGGAGATGGGTACTGTACAGCAGACAGCTGTCAAAATTGTCCAGAAGATGGCTGGAGATTTGGGAGTATAGGGAAGCATGGCTGAGGCCTCCCTGAAACAGTGGGCCAGGGAAGGCCAGTCAGGAAACTGGAGCCTGAGGGCAGAAGTTCCAGAGATGAAATGTTTAAAACCTCCAAGGCACTGTCTCTAGTCTGAGAAGAAAGACTGCAGGCAAAGCTATTTAGAAAATGGTCCAGGAAGTAAGGGAGTGGTCCTGAACACAGCTGGATGAAATAAGGCATCTGGGCTAACAAGATCTGCTGCAAATTTATATTATCTAGTCTCAACTGGCCCTTCACTGACTCTGCCAATCCTTGTGCTCTTCTCTGATTATCACACTTCCCACAAAGACTACTCCAAATCTTCTCTTTTCTTCTCTTCTATTCTCTAGTTCTCTACAAAACCCTTCCTCCTCCTTGAGTAGTATGCTTTCAAAGGCTCCACATGGATCCTGGAAGAAAGTTCACACACAGAAATACTTCTCCCACAACACTTTAGCAACTATAGAAGGTTGGTTCCTGGTAGGGTATATCTGGATGTCCCACAGGCTTCTCAAACTCAAGATGTCCAAAACAGAACATAATATCTTTCCCCCAAATGCTCCCCTCTTCCCAACTTTGATATTTCTGCTAAGGACAATAGCATCTTTTTCAATCACCCAGGCTGACAATCTCAGAGTCATTCTCCACTCTTCCCTCTCCCTCACTTCTCTTACCAAATCAGTTGCAAGGTCTTATTGATTTTACCTACACAAAATCTTTGCTATATTCTCCCTTCTTTCCACTCACATAACTACTATCCTAATTCAGACCTTCATTTCTTCTCACCTAAACTATTGAAATCACCTCCTAATTGTTCTCCCTACCACTGGTATCTCCACTCTCCAATCCATTCTCCACATCACTGCAGATTCATATTCCTAAAGTGTAGTTCTGATTGTGTCACTCTCCTGATCAAGAACTCTCCAAAGGCTGGCTACCTCTGGTAGCAAGCGTGAAATGCAAATGTCTTTGTTTGGCATTTAAAATCTTTCATAATATAGCTCCAGTCAATCTTTCTAAGTCATCCCCTCAAGTTATCCTATGTCTTTTTCCATTCACAGATAGACTCCTAGATGGAGTAGAGTTCTCTATACTTGTTGCTCCTATTTCCTTACATTCTGTAGTTGGAACTCTGCTGATTTTTGTGTGAGTGACGAGTGAGACACTGGAAAGTTGCTACCATGCCTATGAGACATCTCCACTCCAAATGTTCACACGGACTATTTGTGCCCGACATTTGGTAGAGCCTTCCAAGTTTGTATTGGGCTGATCAGCCAGTTAGACATACTATATTTTGACACCAATGTAGTGATATCATTTTTGGTCCTCTTTGAGAGCTAAGGACAATAAGCAACCAACCATCCATTACTAAGAGCAGGATTATGTATCTACACTTTAAAGGGGAGGGGGAAGGAGACCATTTGACTTTTCTCCCCTTGCTGCTTGAAGTTTAAGAGGCTCACCCTTGGGGAAAATTGGGCCAAAAGCTTCACCTGCTCTCTTACTGTCATCCTGGGAATGCCTTCCTGATTTAGCTGCTTCTGCTGTGCTGATTCTGGAAGAAAAGGGAATAGTGTTTTTATCTTAATTCTATTAAATTGATCTTATTGCATTTTAAACATTGAATCTGAATTGCTGGAGTAGCCATAGTTTAGGACTGGCCAACAACAAAAAGAAAAACATTAAGCATCTACAAAAGACAATCCCTTCTGTCAAAGAGTTCAATAGTCTAGTGGGGGAGACAACATGAAAATAGCTATCTACAAATGAGATATGTATAGGAGATAATCAACAGAAGAAAGACATTCGCATTAAGGGGGATTGAGAAAGCCTTCCTTTTTTTTAAGATATGTGGCAAATATATTCCATTTTTGGGGGGGGGGCTAGGTAATGGGGTTAAGTGACTTGCCTAGGGTCACACAAGCTAATAAGTGTCAAGTGTCTGAGGCTGGATTTGAACTCAGGTCTTCCTCACTCCAGTGCTAGTGCTCTATCCACTGCATCACCTTGCTGCCCCTGGGAAAGGATTCTTGTAGAGGGTAGGAATTTAACTGAGAAATAAAAGAAGCCTGGAGGCAGAGGTGAGGAGGGAGAGAATTCCAGGGACTGGAGACCCTCAGTGAAAATGCCCAGAGGCAGAAGATGGAATGTCTTCTATGAGGCACAATAAGGAGGATGGAATCACTGGATGGTGGAGTGTGAGGTGAGAAGTAAGGTGTAAGAAGACTGCAAAGGTAGGAGGCGGCGAAATTTTAAAGGGTTTTGAATATCAAAAAGATTTTATATATGTTTTTGAAGGTTTGATGTGAGCCTTAGGAAGATTAATTTGACAGCTAAGTGTAGGATAGGAATAGGGAAAGGCTTGAAGCAGAAAGACCAACTGTCATGCTACTGGAATAGTCCAGGCATGAGGAGACGAGGGGCTCTACCAGAGCGGTGTCAGTGTCAGAGGAGAGAAGGAGGCATTTTCTTTTCTTTTTTTTTCTTTTTTTTTTTTTTAGGCAATTGGGGTTAAGTGACTTGCCCAAGGTCACACAGCTAGTTAGTGGCAAGTGTTTGTTTTGAGGCCGGATTTGAACTCAGGCCCTCCTGACTTCAGGGCTGGTGCTCTATCCACTGTGCCACCTAGCTGCCCCAAAGGAGGCATTTTCAAGAGATGTTATGAAGATAAACTGACAGAACTTAACAACAAATTAGATATAAGGGCTGAGAGAGCATAGAATAGAGGGTGACATTTAGGTTGCCAACCTAGGTGACTGGAAAGATAGTTGTACCTCAAGAGTAATAGGGAGAGGCAGCTATGTGGTGCAGTGGATAGAGCTCCAGCCTTGGAGTCAGGGGGACCTGAGTTCAAATCTGGTTTCAGATACTTGATACTTATTAGCTGTATGATCCTGGGCAAGTCACTTAACCCCAATTGCTGCCAAAAAAAGTAATAAGGAGAAAGGTTTTGGGGATGGGGGAGATAACGAGTTCAATTTTGGATATGTTGAATTTAAGATGTCTACTGGACATCCATTTTGAGATGTCCAATATGCAATTGCAGATATAAATCTGGAGACAGAGGTTAGGGTTGGATAAGTAAATCTTCGAATCATCAGCATAGAGATCATAATTGAATCCATGGGAGCTGGTGAGATCACCAAATAACACAGTATAACAGGAGAAGAGAAGAGGGACCAGGACAGATCCCTGTGGGACACCCATCATCAATGGGCATGACATGGCTAAAGATCCAGCAAAGAAGACTGAAAAGGAGTGGTCAGATAGGTAGGTGGAAAATCAGAGAGAATAGTGTCACAGAAACCTAGAGATAGAGAAGAGAGTATCTAAGGAGAAGAGGGTCATTGACAGTGTCAGAGATTACAGAGAAATTAAGAAGGATGGGGAATTAAGAAAAGGCCATTAGACTTGGCAATTAAGAGATCATTGGTAATTTTGTTGAGAATAGATTCAGTTGAAAGATAAAGTCAGAAGCAAGATTGTAGAGAGTTAAGGAGTGAATGAGAAGAAAAGAAGTGGAGACATAGATTATAGATAGCCTTCTCAAAGAGGTTAGCCATAAAAAGGAGGAGTGATATGGGACAATACCTTGCATTAGTTAATAATAATAGCTAATGTTTATATAAGACTTATTACCATACACTGTGTTCGATGCATTACAATTATTATATCATTTCTTCCTCACTACTACCCTGGGAGGTAGATGCTACTATTATCCTAATTTTATTTACAGATGAGGAAACTGTGGCAAACAGAAGTGAAATTTCTTGTTCAGGGTCATACAACTAATGAGTGTGTGAGGCTACATTTGAACTTGGGTCTTCTTGACATCAGGCCTAGAGCTCTATCTACTATGCTACCTAGCTGCCCCTGGCAGGGATGGACTGATGAAATGAAGGTTTTTTGAGGATGGGAAAGATATAGACATCTTTGTAAGCAGTAGGGAAGCAGCTAGTAGAAAGGGAGATATTGAAGACAAGTGAAGAAGATGGAATGAAATGGGATCATTTGTAATTGTAGAAGTTAGCCTTCGTGAGGAGAAGGGTAACCTTTTCATGTGAGATGGGATGAAGGAGAAGATAGTGGCAGAAGGCAGGGAGTAATGTGAAATAAGGAAGTGGAGAAAAGAGTGAGTTCTTGGCAAAAGGCCTCAATTTTTTCAGTAAAATATAAGGCAAAGTTCTCAGTCGAGAACTGAGGGGCAGCTATAACTGGGAGTATGATTGTATTAAGTATTGCCTTTCAGCAGTGAGTGTCCAGGTGAGATTATGTAACATAAAATTTTAGTGAACCCAGTTAATACAGGTTCATGATTTTCTCCACTTTCATTCAGCAGCATGTGAGTAGGACTGATTGCAGCAGATGGTGGGAATAATCCAGTGCTGATATTTGGCGGTACAAGATGTTTAATAAGACATAAGGACCAAGGAGTTGGGAGAAGAGGATAGTGTAGAGTTGAACTGGCTCATCAGGGGTTCAAGATGGAGATGGGAAGAGAGTGTAGCCAATACAGGAGTAATGGCCTAGGAAAGAACTGAGGGGGTAGAGGCATTGAAGATCATAGTGAGGATGAAGAACAGGGTTTGGGGTTGTAAGGTGAGAAGGAGAAGTAGAATAACAACAGATTGTGATCAGATAAGGAGTATCAGTGTTCATGAACATGGAAATGGTGCATTTTTGTTGGTAAGATCTCTGACCATCTGTGTGTATAATTGAGGTGAGGTGGAGGAGAAAGTCATGGGAAATGATTAAGTTGAGGAAGTGAGAGGTTAGACTGTTTGAAGGAGTATCAATATGTATGTTGAAGGGAGCCAATATGTAAGATGAAAGAAGTCCCCTAGAATGAGGGCAGGAGTTGGGGAAGAGAGAAAGATGGTGAGCTAGACATTGACCTCAAAAGAGAAGAAAGGAACTGTCCTGGAGGTCAGTAGATAACAGCTACCACAGTTTTTATTATTTGGTAGATACAGAGTGGATGAACTTCAAAGGAGGAGTAATTACTGAGTAATTACTCAGGTAGGGGGAGGACCTAGAAGTGGCCGTTGGGAGCAAGGAGTATTCCAACTCCCCTACCTTGATCAGTGCATCAGGGGAAAGGAGTGAAAGTAAAGCCAGTCCTGGAAAAGGTGGCCATGGAGACTGTCATTAGGAGTAACCCAGGTGTCAATGAGATCTAGAAGATGGAAGGAATGAGAAAGGAAAAAAAATTTTTTAACAATTAATTAATTTATTTTTAGTTTTCAACATTTACTTCCATAAAATTTTGAGTTTTAAATTTTCTCCCCATCCCTCTCCTCCCCCCTCCCCAAGATAGTGTGCAATCTGATATAGGCTCTACTTACACATTCATGTTAAACATATTTTCACATTAGTCATGATGTATAGAAAAATTAGAACTAATGGGAAGAACCAAGAGAAAGAAGAAATAAAACAAAACAACAAAAGAAAAGGAGAGCAAATAGTATGCTTCCATCTGCATTCAAACTCCATAGTTCTTTCTCTGTATGTGGATAGCACTTTCCATCATGAGTCTTTTGGAGTTGTCTTAGATCCTTGCATTGCAGTCACAGCACATTGTGGTTGTTACTGTGTACAATGTTCTCCTGGTTCTGCTCATTTCACTCAGCATCAGTTCATGTAAGTCTTTCCAGGTTTTTTTGAAGTCCACCTGCTCATCATTTCTTATAGCACAATAGGATTCCACTACATTCATATATCACAACTTGTTTGACCATTCCTCAATTGATGGGTATCCCCTCAATTTCCAATTCTTTGCCACCACAAAAAGAGCTCCTATGAATATTTTTGTACATGTGGGTCCTTTTCCCATTTTTATGATCTCTTTGGGATACAGACCTAGAAGTGGTATTGCTGGGTCAAAGGGTATGCACAGTTTTATAGCCCTTTGGCATAGTTCCAAATTGCTCTCCAGAATGGCTGGATCAGTTCACAACTCCACCAACAATGCATTAGTGTTCCAATTTTCCCACATCTTCTCCAACATTTATCATTTTCTTGTTTTGTCATGTAAGCCAATCTGATATGTGTAATGTAGTACCTCAGAGTCGTTTTGATTTGCATTTCTCTAATCAATAGTAATTTAGAGCATTTTGAAAAAGGAAAAATTTTAAGATAAAAGCAAGTATACTACCTATGGAGCAGGCATTCTACAGAGAACAGTGGAAAGGATTAGTAGCTTTAGAGTGGGCTATGGTGGAAGGGGGATTTAGGTGATAGGAGATGGGAATAAAGGAGCAAGAAGTGAGGAACAGAGAATGAGGTTTGAATAATGACATCTAGGGTTTCAGAATCATTGGGATGGAGAGGGCGTGAAGGGGTGGAAGTTCATTAATCACTGAGAAAGAGTTGAAGTAGTTTATCAATATCATTTGGGGGTCAGAGGATGGAGTCCTCTTAGGCTATTACCTCCCGTACCAGTCAGTCAGTAAATAAGTATTTATTAATCACATACATACTATTACCAAGCTCTTGGGATACAAAGAAAGGCAAAGCACAGCCCCAGAGGACCTCAAAATCTAAAGGGGTAGACAACATGCAAACAACTGTGTATAAACTGTGTATATTTACATCTATGTCTACATGTGCATATCTATATCTATCTATAACTACAGCTATGTATCTGTATCAATATCCATATCCATATCTTTAAACATATATATATCAATATCCACATCCCTAGCTATATCTAGAAATATATTTTTATCTATATCTAATCAACAGAGAGAAGGCTCTAGATTTGAGAGACTGGAAAAAAACTTCCTGTAGAAGTTTGGATTTTAGCTGAGACCTGAAGGAAGCCAGGATGAGGAGATGAGGAAGGACAGCATTCTAAGCGTTGGGCAGCTAGTGGAAATGCTGAGAGATGAAATGTATTGCTTCAGGAAAAGCAAGGAGGCAAGTGTCACTGAATTGAAGAGTATATATTTGATACTGAAGGTGATAGGGAGCCGCTGGTATTTACTGAGTTTATTGACATGGTCAGACCTACACTTTAGGAAAATCACTTTGGTGGTTGAAAGAAGAGGATGGACTGGAATGGGGGAAAGACTTGTGGCAGGCAGGATAACCAGCAGGCTATTAACATAGTCCAAGCATGAGGAAATGGAGCCCTGAATCAGGATGGTGGCAAGAAGGCTGCACATTGGAGAGATATCGCAAAGGTGAAATTTACAATCCTTGGCAACAAATTGAATATGGGGATAGGGGGTGAGGAGGGAGTGTGAGAGGGAGGGAGGAGTGAAGGATGACACCTACTCTGACAGCCTGGAGCATTGGGAGAATGGTAGTACCCTAGACAATAATAGAGAAGTTTGGAAGAGGAGAGTAGGATCCCAAATAAATGAGGTTTATCCCGAAACCCTTGTGGTAGGACTGTCCATGCAAGCTGACATGCACTTGATTTCCCAGGTAGTGATCATTCAAAGGCAAAAATAAATTGTGAATCCATGTGAAGAGGTATATAGAAAAAGGCATCTTTGAGATCCAGGATGGAAAACCATTGGGTACCCCCAGGGATCTGAGTGAGTATATTATAAGGGTTGGGGACTATGAGGTGTATAGGAATAATGGCTTCATTAACAGCCCTGAGATCTTGAACCATTCAGTACCTCCCATTAGGCTTTTTTACTGGAAGGACAGGGGTATTACATGGGGATTCACAAGGAACCAGGAGTTTATACTTAAGGAACTTTTCAATCAATGGTTGTAGCCCCTCCCAGGCCTCGGGCTTAATTGGATATTGATGGGCAATGGGGGAAAACATTAGAATCTCGAAGGCTAACAGCTGCAGGGGTGGCATGAGTAGTTTGCCCAGGAATTCCTTGATCCCAAACAATTGGCTCAGCTGTCTCCCACACTTCCAGGGGAACATGAGCAGGTCTTGTGAAAAGAGGAAAAAGGGAGATTGGAGGCTTAACTAGAGAAAATTGGCTTCCCAATTTCACCATCAGGTCGCTTCCCACAAGGGGGCAGGACAAGAGGAGATAATGAGGAAGGAGTGTTCAAACAACAAATCCTCAAATAGGTAGGGGAGAGGGTATGTCTCTCTACATCCCTTAATTTTCCCTTCAATGCCCATGGGTTGAGGGGCAAGTAGGGCCAGAGTAATTAATTAAAACGGAGTAAGTAGCCCCCGCGTCCAAGATACACCAGGTAACCTTACCTTGAACTTCGATTTCAGCCCAAGGCTCAGAGAGAGTGATAGGGAAAGTGGGAGCATTACTGAACCTCAGGCCCTCCTGTCATTTCGAGTCTTGTGAGGACTGGAAGACTGGGTACTGGGGGGTGGCTCTACCACTTCTCCAACCTTGGGGACAATCCTTCCTCCAATGTCTCTCTTTGTCACATGTGGGGCACAGTCCTGGTGGCTTCCCCTGGGGGGGGCGCCTGGGACGGGCACTCCTTGGACCAGTGGTCCTTCTGGTGGCATTGAAAGCAGGTTTCCCCACTGTCCAAGTCGCTAGAAGAAACCCCGGGTCTTCTCCTGGCCATGGCAGCAGCCAGAAATTGGGCATGTTCTTTGTCTCTAGCCCTCTCCCTGCGTTCTATCTCCTTTACTACAACTAGATCTCTCTTGTTAAAGACTCCAAAGGCAGTCTCCAATAACTGGGCCTGAGGTGTATGGGGTCCCATTTCTGTAGTTTCCTCCTAATGTCTGGGGCAGACTGGTTAATGAAATACATGCTAAGGACTGCTGCCCCCTCAGTAGAGTCAGCATCTAAATTTGCATACTTTTTAATGGCTTCCAATAGCCTATCTTGGAAAAGGACCAAAAAAAAAAAAAAAAAAAGGGTTCCCTTTTCTCTCTGAGTAATTTCTTTAACCTTCTGAAAATTTACCTGCTTTCAAAAGGCCTTCTAACAGGCAAATTATCACGTGGTCTCACTTTTCCCTATCCTCACTCTTCTGATAATCCCATCCTGGGTCACTAGCGGGAACTACAGCTGTTCCTGGGGGGGTATCTTGTGGGGTCATTGCTAATAAAACTATCCCCGAATTTTGGGGCTTGTTCCCAGATTCTCTTCCTCTCCTCGGTGGTACAACAGGTGGAGAAGAGGACGTGCAAATTACCCCAAGAAAGATTGAATTGTAGGGACACATGCCTGAAGCCCTCAGTAAACTTAGTAGGATCTTCAGAGTATCAACCCAGCCTGTCCTTAATCTGGTTGAGGTCTGAAATGGCGAGGCAGGTACTTCCCTTAAAGGAAAAAACCCTGAAGGCCCTGTAGGAGCAGGGGCTTGAGGGGGAGAGAGATAGGAAGTCCTGCTTCTTGTGAGTGAGGGACTGGCAAGTGCTGGCTGAACTGGCAAGGGCGAGGAATCCAGCTGGCAAGAGGAAAGATTAGCTGACACCAAGGCGAGACCCTTGTCTGGAGCTTGAGTAGGGATCTCCTCAGAAGTAGAGGTCTGGGGAGGAGGCACTAAGTTGAGACCCTTGTAGGGAGCTTGAGCAGGGGTCTGGGAAGGAAATGCAGATAGGGGATATGGAAGGTGAAAGCAGCAGGACATGAAGAAGGTTGAGCCAGAAGAAAAGGGAAGGGAAACCAAGGGAAAGAGGAGTTGGGCAAGGAGGAGGGACATGGGAAACAAGGGGGGCCAGGGGAGAATGAGGAGCTGCAGGAGGGGTCAAGGGAGAATGGGGAGCAGAAGGAAAGGTTGAGGAAGGATGGGGAGCAGGAGGGGCCTGGGGAGAATGGGGAACAGCCAGAGAGGCCAGAGGAGAATGGGGTGGAGATAGTTGCCGGGGAGGTAGTGCTGATGGAGGCTGGGAAGACGGAGGTGCCATAACCCTAGGAACCATCCCCATGCCCCATTAGTGAGACGGCTCTAACTACAAGCATCTTACAATCTTTTCTGAGAATGGGGTCTCTAGAAAGTGCAACAAAAGCCATTAAGTAAAAAATCTCCAGCCATTTTCTTTCTCTGTGACAATATCTTTCTAACTCTGAGAGGGTTTTTTGCCATAATGTCCCGAAAAAGGGCCATGCCTCATAATTTTCTAGGTGATACTGAGGCCAAATGGTGTTGCAAAAATACACCAGCTTTTTCTTTTTAAGTCCTTTAGGGAAGCTAAAATTTTTCCAGTTTTTAGAAGACAGCCCAAAGGTGAATTCTTGGGAACTGAAGAGGATTGACCCATTGTGGACTTAGGGGAAAGGAAAAAGAGAAAAAAAAATATCCAACAATTTCCCAATTTCCTAGCTCCGAGTGCTCAAACAGAACCACTGGACCAAGAGCCTGAGAGCATCAGACTGAGTTTGAGACAGCTAGCAGGACCTGAGAGTTCAGGCTCGAAAACACTTCCAAACCAAGCCTAGCTAGGTGCTTGGAAATCCCTCTCCCAGACACAAGACAAAGAAGGGATGGGGGAGAGGGGGAGGCTAACATACCTTCCAGTCATAGCTGGAGAAGAATTTGGGATTTGTCAGTTACTCCCTGTCAGGGAACCATATGATGAGGTCTAGGTTTAGGGGTGCTGGGACCCTGAGATCATGACACGTGGGCCCTGCCTGAATGAATTCAACCCAAATCTTCTTTCAGCCAGAGAAAAAGTTCATTAGAGATAAACTATATAGGCCAGGTGATTCCCATAAGGATGGGCGGGGGAGGGGGGTGTTGGGGGGGTGCATGAGAAAGTCTCAGTATTTAAATGGGGGCCAGGGTAGATCTTACATATACTAAAGTAACTTTGGGTGACCAGAGGAGGGGCTGGGAAAAGGGTCTAGGTGAGAATTCTGATTGGAATGTTTGAGAGATTGAATAGACAATTGGAATAGATAATGAAACTGGGATGGAAATGTCTGGAGATTGAATAAGAGTAGATCACGAAGGGAACTGGAAGGAAGAAGTCTGAATGGCAAAAGGTGGGGCTAGGGTTTTCAAAGGGAGATAAAGAGAGTCGATAAGGACTAGCCATTGAGTGGAATATAGGTAACCCTTTGAGACCAGAGTGAGGTCAAGAAAAGTTCAAGGTTCTTCTGAAGCCTGTAGAGAAAGGGGAACCAGATTCTTTTTTGGGGCAAGGGGCAAAGGTTTCATCAGAGAGGTTTTGGGGAAAAGATGATGAGTTCAGTTTGGACATGTTGAGTTTAAGATGTTTACAATTCAAGATGTTTAATAGGTAGTTAGAAATGTAGGACTGGAGGTCTGGAAAGAAGTTAGGGCTGGATAAGTAGATCTGAGACTCATCAGCATAGAGAGGATAATTCTATCCCCAGGAGCTGATTAGATCACCAAGTGCAGTAGTATGGAGGGAGAAGAGAAGAGGGCCCAGGACAGAACCCTGGGGGACATCCATGGTTAGAGAGAGTGACCTGGATGAAGATTCATCTACTTCTTAACTTTTTATCTGGATTCTGACCTCACCATCCCACTAAAATTGCTCTTTTCAAGATCCCTTAACTGCTAAATCCAGAAGCCTTTCTCAGTTCTCAGTTCTCATTCTACTTGACCTCTCTGAAACTTCTGACATTGTCAACCAGCCTTTCCTCCTGAATACTCTTTTGCCTTCAGTGACTATACTTTTTCTGGGTTCCCACAACTATTTAACCATGCCTTCTCAGTTTCTTTTGATAGATCAACATCCACGTCCCACCCACTAAGCCTTGGTATCCCCTAAGGCTCTAACCTGATCCTCCTATTTTTCTCTCTATACTTTTTCCTTAAGTGATCTCACCTCAATTCAATTACCATCTCTAGGAAGATGAAAGAATGAAACATTTATTAAACACTTATTATGTGCAAAGCACAGTACATACAGATAGAAAAGCAAGATGGCTCCTCCCAAGGCGATACCATTTTAATAGAGTAAGACAACACATACAGGAAGGTTTAGCTACAGGGCAACTGGAATGGCTCAGCAGTCTTAAGGGTGGAAGAGCAGGGCAGATGGCAAAGCAGGTGCCTCGCAAATTGATATATCAGCTCTATTCTCTTTCTAGAATTCCATTTCTTCATCCGGGACATTTCTACCTGGATGTCTCTCAAACTCAGCATATCCAAAACAGAATTCCTTTCCTCAAACCTATTCTTCCTCCAAACTTCCCTATTTCAAACTGCCTCCTGAATTTGCATCTTGTAGTCATCCTTGCCTCTTCCCTCTTCCTCAACCCTGATATATATATATATATATATATATATATATATATATATAGCTTTAGCGATACTTATATCCATAACATCTCTGGCAGAATATAAGTTATCTGAGGAGAGGAACTGTTTTATTTTTAATTTTATATCCTGAGAACTTACCACAGTGCCCAACATATACGAGGCACTAAATAAGTGCTTTTTGTTGCTTGATCTATCCACTCTACTCACATGGCTACCACCCTGTTTCCCTTTCATTGGGACTATTGTGATGGCCTAATGGGTCTTTTTATTTCTAGTCTCTTCCCTTTCAAGTCTGTCTTAAAAACAACTGGCAAATTAATGTTCCATTCTAAAAAGCAGCGTGACATAGTGGATTGAGAGCTGACCTTGGAATCTGGACGACTTGGGTTCAAGTCCCATATCTGACACATACTGACTGTACGAACATGGACAAGTCACTTAACTCCTCAGTGCTCTAAGCAGTTGTCTTAAGACATTATGTTGAAGAAAAGATGCTGACCTGAATTGGTAGAGGGAATTTCCTATAAGAGGGACAGTTCAACAAACAAGGCACTATTCTTTACAATATATATAAAGATAAGTAATTAGAAGGTATTTGAAGAGGGAGGGAACAACAAAACAAGGAGGAGGGTGGATCAGGAAAGGCCTCCATAAGAGGTATCCAAAATAAGTTACAAAATATGCAAGGGATTCTAATAATAGAGATGAAGAGGGAGTCCATTCTGGGCATGGGAGATAGCTTGTGCAAAGACAGAGACAGGAGCTGGGCTATTGGACTCACTAGGCCAGTGGACTAGCTATTAGGCCAGGTTGACTGGAACACAGAAGGCATGCAGGGAAGTGATATGAAAGATCATGACCAAACAGTAGAAGGATACTGAAAATTTCTGAGCAGGAGAGTGGCATGGTCATACCTGTGTATGTTTTAGGGCAGAGACTGGACCTGTGATTTCACTGATGTAGGAAATTCTCTCTACCAATGAAGGTCAGCACCTTTTGTGCAACATAAAGTCTAAAGACAGCTGCTTAGAGCACTGAGGAGTTAAATGATTTGTCCATTTTTTAAGATGGGGAGTATTATCATTCCATTGACACTGCTACTCCCCCAAGCTATTGTCCTATTTCTCTGGGTCTACAATGTCAAACTTGCAGAAAGATTAGACTACATTGTCACCTCTGCTTCCTTAACACTCACCTCTTCTCCTTCCCCTGCAACCTGGCTTTCGTCTCCATCACACCACCGAAAGCTCTCTCTCAAAAGGCCATCAGTTCTGGTTATGCAGCCACTAGAAGAAAGGCCTGTAGAAGGCCAACCAGCACCAGTTATTGAATGTTCACTTGTGTATTTCCCTCACATGTCATCACAATTCTCCAGGAGGAAGCTCCTTAGAGTCTTCCACCCAGAGTCTCACCTTAGCAAGTTGATGGAGTCTGCATATGTGGAATTGACCACCATTACATGTAAAATGAGGATGTTGGAGTAGATGGTTGCTAAGGTCCCTTCTACTACTACATCAATGATCTTAATTAGAATATAAATTCTTAGAGTTGAGGACTGTTCTTGTTTTTTTTTTTTCTTAGCATAGTGCCTTCAGCAAAGTTAAAGCCTTAATAAATGTTTGTTGAATTGACTTGAATTACTTATTCTCCCCTTCCCACCTCTAATCAAAATATTCTTTTTCTTAATTTCACTTACCTACACTTCTTTTGAATATTATTAAGCACACATTTTGGTTCTTTGCTTGTTAGTTTACTGATCTCCTTTGTTTTCAGTCAAAGTGGGGATTTAACAGAATCAAATCTTCTATTTGACTTGATAATTCCCTGAAAATGGTCCAATGGGGGAACCATGTCAAGACATTTGTCATTCGAATGCCTCATCTGAACTCCCCAACTCTTAAAACAATGGCAACTCTCTCAAGTCATGGTTCCCCCATAGCTCTATAGCAGTGGCTGCACTTCCACAAATTCTGGCTCCTAGAGCAAACACAGTTTAGGAGGGAAGACCTCAGGGAGAGACCTTGGAACTGGGTGGGAGAGACACCTTAGGCCATGAGACACAGTCCCTGAAAGGGAAATATGCCAGGATACCTGTTCCCATGGCAGAAAAACCAGGAGATACTCCACACTCATTCACCATATCTAGCTACCAGACCAGCTGCGAGCAAAGCAGGGCTGAATATAACCAGGGAAAGAAACTAACATCTGGTAGCTTTGTATTTACCTAGTTATTTTTGCCAACTAAGTGCTAAGCTCAGTTGCTTCTACCTACTGAAAGAGCACAAGTATTGTCACTGCCATATAAATTTCAATGTCTTCTTAGTTATACTTCTCCCCTTTTCTAGTCTGTACCCCTACACCTTGAGACCACGATAGAGTATAACAATCCTCTGGATTTTTATTCATCCTGAATTACATTCATAGTAAATTTCTTATCCAGACCCAAAGTTTAGGCAACAACCAGGAGGAATTTATATGTCCTAACAAACTTAATGTCATGTGTCTTGCTGAGATTTGGTAGGATGAAACCCATGACTAGAATATGGCTCTGGATGGGTATTTCTTGTCAAAAATAAACAGCATCAATAAATAGGAAGGAGGGGAAACATTGTATGTTAAGAAGGAATATTCATGTGAGGAAATCCAGGAGTGCGGAGGGCAGGGAAGCATGACAGAAAGTATTTGGGTGGGGCAGCTAGGTGGCGCAGTGGATAGAGCACCGGCCCTGAAGTCAGGAGGACCTGAGTTCAAATCCAGCCTCAGACCAAACACTTGACACTTACTAGCTGTGTGACCCTGGGCAAGTCACTTACCCCCAACTGCCTATTAAAAAAAAAAAGAAAAAAAACAAGTATTCGGGTAATAGTCAAAGGAGGGAGAAACAGAAGTGATTTTTGCTAGTGGAGTATATTATAGACCACCTAGACAGAAAGAAGAATTTGATGAGGAGTTTGGGGAACAAATCAAAAACTTAGGTCAAAGGCATGTAATAGTAGTGATGGAGAACTTCAATTACCCTAGGAGAGTAGAATCACAGATTTTCATCCAAAAGGAAGAAAAAATATTTGGCCATCATCCCTTAATATTTAGATTTGAGTCCTTTCTGTGTTTGTTAACCAAAGGTGCAGTTGCAGATTTTCAACCGTCCCCAAGGCTTTTAAGGGTGGAAGGAATGGTACTACCCTCTGCTCTTGCTATGGAAGCAGACTGATTACTCATCTTCTCTCACCAATTTGATCCTTAGAAGCTTCTATTTACATTTACATTTGGCAGAATGGCCATACAGAGTCATGAGATTCAATTTGTGGTCTAACTAAAGGACAGAGTCCAAAATCTTGAGCTTCTAATGTGTTCTAGCCAATCGCAGCTTACAGAGGCACAGAGTGTTTCTTTCTCCATAGCATGAGAGGTTCTAGTTTTTCTAAAGTATCTCCCAGCTTGAACAGTCTTTATTAAAAGCAATATTTAAAAGCAGTCAAGTTCTGATAAATTATAATGAATTAACTCAGTCTCAGATAACTGATGAGCAAACAGAGCTTCCTCCTTTCATTAGAGAGGTGGGGACCAGAGCTGTCAAAAACAGTATTTTCACCTGGCATGAGTGACTGACAGGGAGTAGAGCTTACCTGAAGTGCAACTAATCAGGTAGAGGTAATACCACAAGGCTTCTACATATTGTTATTGGTTCTGCCCTCTAAGCCAAAATAGAACAAGTCTGATAATGATGGCTAAGAGACAAAGAAAAACATATCTAGGCAGGGGAAAAAGATGCCCCATGAAGGTGTTGTTGACGTCTTCTAAAACTCCCACCCTAGGGTAAAGCCCTGACTGCCCCATCCTAGTTACTGCTCTGGTGGGGTCACTGTGGTGGAATGCAGTAGACACTGTCAAAGGAGGTGGCTGTGTTGATTGGCAATCTTTAATGTTTTTGTTCCAAAAACATGGATTCATGAGAGTGAGGCAGGGAAATAACTGTTATAAAAGTAAAGGCAGCTATAAAACTTTATAATTCAATTTAATTTTAAAAATTCTACCTTTTCTTAGCCTATAAATGGGTGAGCTATGCATGGATAATTGAGAGTTGACTGTGTAAAAACATTCCATAAAGGAATAAAGGCATATAGGAAGTCAGTTGCTAGAAATTGCCAAGTTTAGAGTTGGCAGGAGAAAATGAGGAATCAATCAGGTTCCACAGGGAGAGTAGAATGTAGTTCCATTTCTTTTTCTCTGAAAAGCATTGGGGGTAAGTGAACATTTACAACCACAACTCTGGCTAATAAACTCAGAGAGGAAACAAATGTAGGCAGAAAGGAAAACACACCAAATGTTTCTTCTTGGACTGAAGAAGAAAAATGGCGATCCTCCTAGCCAAAGAATTTGGAAACACTTCCACTATGGAACAGCTAGCAGAAGAGGCAGTCAGGGTGACTGAGTAACTAACTAGGAATGCAGAAGCTTTGAGAAGTAACCACAGATAGCAGTAAAGTGAAACATAGAGTTGCATACTTATGAAAATACCAGTCATGTGGGCGCCTGCCAATAATAATGGCACTCACACTTACAGAGCATTTTACAGGTAACAAAGAGCAACCCAGGACATAATCTCATTGGATTCTCATAACCACTCTGGGTAGAAATTAGAGTGGTAAAGTGTCTCTGTGATTGAGATAAGTTACCTAATATTTCTGGGTCTGTTTCCTTCTCTGAAACTGTGGGGGCTGTTGACCTCTAAACTCCTTTTTAGCTTTAAATCCTATAAGCCTATGACATATCAAAGGTCATGCAGGCAGTAAATACAGTGCCCGAGTTGCCAACCCCAGTCTTTTGATTCTGAGATTTAGGTTCTTTCCACTGCATTCTTTTTCTCATAGAAAAGTGGACCTTGCCTCATGGATATGTGGGTTTATAGATGCTAGAGCACAAGAGAGGACAGAACATTTCAGGCCTCATCCCTATGTTTCACCTGACCAAGGGGGATTTCTGTGGATCCTGTGTTTCTCTTGCTACTTCACTGAGGCTGGAGTGGGGAAAAGACCTCTTGGCATAGTACTTTATAGTCACCATAGACAATGAAATTATTATTATTAATACGCACCAAATAAATGTGAACCAAATTATATAGTATCTAAGTACTTAAAGGAAAAAGTTAACTGAATTACAGGGTGAAATAAACAGCACAACTATAATAGTTGAGGACCTCAATGCACCCCTATCAGAACTAGATAAATCTAACAAAAAGATAATCAAGGAAGAAATTAAGGACTTGAATAGAATTTTAGAAAAGTAAGATATGATAGAGCCCTGACAATTATTGAATGGAAATAGAAATGAATATACATTCTTGGTTGTGCATGGCACAACTTAGTCGGCACCTTTGCCAAAACTGAAAATGTGTTACTGCCTAAAAACCTCATAAACAAATTCAGAAAAGCAGAAACATCAAATACATTCTTTACTGACCACACTGAAATAAATATTATAATCAATGGTAGACATTGTAAGAAAGAATTTAAGCTTGGAGACTAAATAATTCAATCCTAAAGAATTTCTAGGTAAAAAATAAATCATAGACATAACATAAAATTTCACCAACTAAAATGATAATAAGACAACATACTAAATTTTTTTGAATAAATAAAAAAAGTCTGTAAGAAAAAATATACATCTTTAAGTATTTTCATTAATAAAAAATGAGAAAAAAATGATTAATGAACTGGGCATGTAACATTAAAAAAAAAAGTAACACATCCAAAGCCCTAAGTAAACACAAATATAAAGTCTGAAATAAAAGAAGAGGTTAACAAAAATTGAATAGATAAATAAAACAGAGCTGTTTTAAAAAAAACTAACATAATAGATAAATTATTAGCTCATATGACCAAAAAGGAGAGAAGAAAACCAAATAGCCAGTATAAAAAGTGAAAATGACAACATAACAAAATAAATTAAAAAAAACAAAAGAAATTATTAGAAATTCTTTTTCTCAGTTATATACTAAACAAAAAAGATAACTTAAGTGAAATGGAAGATTATTTGTAAAAATTTTAAATACCCAGATTAACAGTACAAGAGATAAAAGTTTAAAGAACCTGGTCCCTGCCTGCTCCTCCTGAACCAAATAAACTGAACAAGCTATAAAGGAATTCTCAAGGAAAAACTAAGGTATAACTAATAAAAAAAAAAGTTTAGAAAGAGGCTAAAACAGTACATTGAATGTTTATTCACTCTGATCAGGCCATTCCCAAATTGATAGGCATTTCTTCAATTTCCAATTTTTTGTCACCACAAAAAAAGAGCTGCTATAGATATTTTAGTATATATGGGACCTTATCCTCTTTCTTTGATCTCCTTGGGGTATAGACCAGGTAGTACTAATATTGCTAGGTCAAAAGGTATGCATAATTTAATAGCTTTGGGGAAACAGCTCTAAATTTAGCTTTCCAGAATGGCTAGACCATTTCATGGCTCTACCAACAAAGCACTGGTGTACCTGTTTTCTCACAGCCCATCTACCATTTGTCATTTTTATTTTGTCAGTTTTGTCAATCTGATGGGTATGAGGTGGAACCGCAGAGTTGGTTTAATTTGCATATCTCTAATTTTTAGTGATTTAAAGCATTTTATATGGCTATTGATAGCTTTGATTTCTTCCTCTGAAAACTGCCTATACTGATCCTATGACAATTTATCAATTGAAGAATGACTCTTATTCTTATAAATATAAATCAGTTCCCTGCATATCTTAGAAATGCAACCTTTATCAGAGAAACTTACTGTAAAGATTTTTTCTCATTTACTTCTCTAATTTTAGTTGTATTGGTTTCATTTATACAAAACCTTTTTAATTTTATATAATCAAAATTGCCCATTTTACCTTCTGTGGTCTTGTGTGTCTCTCATTTGGTCATGAACTCTTCCCCTATACATTGATCTTTGTCACCCTTTATGTCAGAATCGTCAAATGGAGGTTGTCTTGGTATATGGTGATGATGGCCTACAACTAGTTTCAGCTTTCCAGTTTTCCCAGCAGTTTTTGTCAAATGGTGAGTTCTTGCCCGAGTAACTATGATCTTTGGGTTAATCAAATACTAGGCTACTGTGCTTGTTCACTTTTGCGTATTTGTATATTGGGTACCTAATCTGTTTCACTGATCAACCTCTCGGGCGGAGCCAAGATGGCGGAGGGAAAGCAGTGACTTGCTTGAGCTCTTCCCCCAAACCCCTCCAAATACCTATAAAAAATGGCTCCAAACAAAACCTAAAGCAGCAGAACCCACAGAAAGACAGAGTGAAACAAACATCCAGCCAAAGACAGCCTGGATGATTGATTGGAAAGGTATATCGCGCTGGGTGGAGAGAAGAGCGCAGCTCAGCGTGGGCGTGCAGGCCACCGTGACCCTGGAGCAGGCCTCAGAGGACTGAATCGTGGGCAGTTGTGGCAGTTTCCAGACTTCTCAACCCATTAATGCCAAAGACAACTTAGAAGGTCAGTGGGAAAAGTCTGTGACTGCGGTGAGAGAAGGAGCTAGGTCTCAGCCGCCCCCAGGGCCGCAGCTGTTTCCTGAGCTTCTGGCCCACAGACTGAGGGAGAATCAAGTGGCTGGTCAGAGGGGGATTGCAGGGATCTCTCTGTCAGTGCTGAGGCAGGAATCTCTTGCTTTACCTGTGCTTAGATATGGGTCACAGTTCTGAGGGGCAGTCCTGGCGCAAGGAGGAGTGATGGTGTGGTGAAGTTTGCTGTGGCAGTGGAGAGAAAACACCTCGCCCCTTATCATAGCACCTTGGAAGTACTGAAAATTTTCAGGTCCTAGAAGTATCTCTGAAAACAGCTATACACAAACCCCCGAAGCTTGGGACAGTACATTCTCCACATTGGAAACAGACTTTTACCTTAACAAAGAGTTTAAAACTCAAGTAATTGGCCGGGATCATGAGTATGCAGCACAAAAAGAGTCAGTATTATCTTTGGTGACAAAGAAGATCAAAACATACAACCAGAAAAAGACAATGAGGCCAAAGCTCCTACATCCAAAGCCTCCAAGAAGAATATGAATCAGTCTCAGGCCTTGGAAGAGCTCAAAAGGGATTCTGAGAAGCAAGTAAGAGAAGTAGAGGAAAAACTGAGAGTTTTGCAAGAAAATCATGAAAAACAAGTCAACAGCTTGCTAAAGGAAACCCAAAAAAATACTGAAGAAAATAACACCTTAAAAAATAGCCTAACCCAAATGGCAAAAGAGGTCCAAAAAGCCAATGAGGAGAAGAATGCCCTAAAAAACAAAATTGGCCAAGGGGAAAAGGAAGTCCAAAAGATCACTGAAGAAAATACTTCCTTAAAAATTTGAATAGAGCAATTGGAAGCTAGTGATTGTATGAGAAATCAAGACACTGTAAAACGAATCCAAAAGAATGAAAAATTAGAAAACAATGTGAAATATCTCACTGGAAAAACAACTGACCTGGAAAATTGATCCAGGAGACAGAATATAAAAATTATTGGACTATCTGAAAACCATGATCAAAAAAAGAGCCTAGACATCATCTTTCAAGAAATTATCAAGGAAAACTGCCCTGATATTCTAGAACCAGAGAGCAAAATAGAAACTGAAAGAATCCACTGATCAACCTCTCTATTTCTTATCCAGTACCAAATTGTTTTGATGATCACTGCTTGAGATCTGGTACTGCTAGGCTTCCTACCCTACTTTTTTTTTTCCCGTTAATTCCCTACCCATTTTATAATCTTTTGCGCCTGCAGATGAATTTTCTTATTACTTTTTCTAGATCTATAAAGTAATCCTTTGGTAGTTTGATTGGCATAGCTTTGAATAAGTTGTTGTTCATCTTCTGTTTCAGAGGACCAATGACATCACAGGTGATATCTTGACTTGCTAGTGAATTGGATTTAATGAGGCAGAATTGCACAAAGTCATCAGCCTCACTCTCTCTTCCAGAGTCATCAAAGTCCAATGGCAACACAAAAGGCAAACTTACTGGCAATGGCCCCATATGCAGTGTATGACTTTGGAGTCTTCAACATCTGACCAAACTCTAAGTGCTGCACTGCACCTGTTTCAGCTGCCTTCATAACCATTGGAACAAATTGTTCTCATCTGCTCATTCTGCCTGGGGAAGTCTTTACATGCTTGGGGTAGACATCCATCCCCCTAACTCAACCAAGGGTTTGAGGCCTGTTGGTTACCCTCAACCTGGTTTAGTCTAACTGCTGAGGCAGCTTTATTGGGGTGTGGCCACTGTGCATGCTACAGCTTCTTGGAGTCACAGGTGAGGGTTGGGTGGCAGTTGGGCACCAAAGGTGGAAGAGCAGCCCTGAAAAGGGGTTTGGCAAGCCCTCATATCAGGGATGCTAGTCCTCCTTGAACATTCCATACACTCCTGCTTTGAATAAGTAAACATACTAACATGCCATTTTTATTGTCTCAGCTTGCTATGAAAAATTAATATTTCTCCAGGAATTTAGATCTGTTTTAATTTGTGTGAAGAGTGTTTTGTAAATGTGTTTGTATATTTTCTCTGTGTGTCTTGGCAAGGAGACTTCCAAGTATTTTATACTTTATGTAGTAATTTTAAATGGAATTTCTCTATTTCTTTCTTCTAGATTTTGTTGACAATATACAGAAATTACTATTATTTATATGGGTTTATTCTATATCCTGAAATTTTACTGAAGTTGTAAATAGTTCCAGTTAGTTTTTTAGTTGACTCTCTAAAGTTCTCTAAGCAAACCATAATATTATCCGCAAAAAATGATA
This sequence comes from Vombatus ursinus, assembly GCF_900497805.2. Taxonomy (NCBI): domain Eukaryota; kingdom Metazoa; phylum Chordata; class Mammalia; order Diprotodontia; family Vombatidae; genus Vombatus; species Vombatus ursinus. The sequence continues at coordinate 3,325,860 of NW_020954579.1, read as the reverse complement.
ATTTTGTTTTGTCTTTGCTATGCTTATTTGATCATTTTAAAAGTTTGCTATAGCTAGAATTTCTAGCATTATAATTAACAGTGATGGTGATAATCAGGAGTGTGTTGCAGCCAGCTCATATTACTAATGAGAGTTGGTTGTTAAATTTTCAAGGTGAGTATTTGTAGCTCAGAAACAGACAAACATTAGAAATCAAGGTTTGATGCATTTTTTAATTGTCTAGACTTAAGAAAGTTATTGGAAAAATGTTAATGCAGGTTAAACTTAGAAATGTGCCATGCATAACTTTTTTTCCTTCAGAGAGCCACTTGTTAAACATTTACTAGCACACCCCTGGCACTGATAATAGCCTTTCTTGTTTTAACCTTGATATTATTGTAAATGCCTCTAGTTTATCACCATTAGAGATAATGCTGGTTCTTGGTTTTAGATAGATACTACTTATCATATTAAGAAGAGATCCAATTTATTCCTATGTTTTCCAGAATTTTAACAACAATGGATGTTGTATCATGTCAAAAGTTTTTTCTTCATCTATTTATATAATCATCTGATTTTTGTGGTTTTTGTGTTTAATATGGCCAATTATATGTGTAATTTTCTTAATATTGAACCAGCCTTGCATTACTACTATAAATTCAGCCTGGTTATAGTGTTTAATTTTGCATTTATGCTTCTACAGTCCTCTTGCTAATATTGTATTTAAAATTTTCTGCATCAATGTGTATTAGAGATACTGGTCTATAGTTTTATTTCTGTTTTTACTTTCCCTGGTTTAGGCATCAAGATCATATTTGTGTCATAGAATGAATTTGGTAAAACCTCTTCTTTTCCTTTTTTTAATATGGTTTATGTAGTATTGGATTCAATTGTTTTTTAGATATTTAGTAAAATTCACATGTAATTTCATCTGGTTTGGGGTCTTTTTTCTTTGGAAATTCATTTTTGCTGTGTTCAGGTTTTTTCCCCTTAAGATTGGGTTCAGTCCTCTCTTCCCTGATTTGTTAATCTACGCATTTTATGTTTTTGTAAATATTCATCTATTTATTCAGTTTTTCAGTTTTATTTGCATATAATTAGGCAAAATCATTCTTAATTCTTTTATTTTGTCTTCATTGGTTGTTGATTCACCTTTTTTAATTTTTGAGACTGATAATTTGATTTTCTTCTTTCTTTAAAAATCAAATTACCAAATGGTTTATCTATATTATTTTTTTAAAAACCATTTATTATTTTTATTTATGGGTTTTTTCCTTTAAATTTCATTAGTCTCTTCTCTGACTTTCAGGATTTCTACTTCAGTGTTTGATTGGGGTTTTAAAATTTTATTTTCTTGTCCTCTTAGTTGCATGTACACTTCATTGATCTGCTTTTTTTTTCTTTTTGTTTTGTTGATGGAATATTTAGAGATGTAAAATTTCCCCTAAGTATTGGTTTTGCATGTTGTCTCATTGTTATCATTATCTTTAAAACAATTATTGATTATTTTCATAATTTGTTCTTTGACCTACCCATTTTCATCTTTACTTCAGAAGCCCTGTATTGAATATAATTCTTATTGAATTGTGGTCCATAAAAGATGTATTTAACATTTGTGCTTTTCTGCATTTACTTGTAAGGTTTTTATGCCCTAATATATGGTCAATTCTTATGACTGTGACACACACAGCTGAGACACAGGTATATTAATTTCTATTCTCATTTAATAATTTTTAGAGGTCTAGCTTATATAACTCTTTTAAAACATCTATTCAGATGCTTAATTTCTTTCTTTCTGTTTTTTTTTTGTTAGATTTATCTAGTTCTGAGATGGATACATTGAGGTCTCCCATCATTATAATTTTACTATCTAGTTTCCAGGAACTCATTTAACTTTTCCTTTAAGAATTTAGATGCTATGCCATTTGGTACACAGTTATTTTATATTTATATTAATTCGCTCTATGTATGATACCTTTCACCAAAATGTATTTTCCTTATTTTTATCTTTTAAATAAGTCTATTTTTTGCTATCATTTTATCTGAGATAATTATTGCTACCCTTGCTTTTCTTTTCTTCTACTTTGGTGAAGAATAGAATCATCTTCAATCCTTTATTCCAACTTTTTGTATAAATTTTCTGTTTCAAGTGTGTTTCTTATTAAAAACATATTGTTGATTTCTGGCTTCTAATTCATTCTGCTATCCTTTTCCATTTTGTGGGCAAATTCATCACATTCACATTCACAGTTATAATTGTTAATTTTGTAACTCCATTCATCCTATTCCCATACTTTTTCTTCTCTTAGCTTCCCACCCTCTCTTTAAATACACTGTCTTTTATTCCCCCCCTTTTCTTTCTACTTTTTCTGACTTATTTCCCTGTGGAGTGAAATGTATTTCTGTGTTCAACTGTATGTGTGAATTCTTTCCTCCTTTGACCAGTTTATATGAAAGTCCAGTTACTCAAGTTTAAAACTTCAGAGTCAACGGATTCTTCCCTTTCTTTTATGCATTGAACTATTCACTTCAAAGCTCAGCTCACATCACCTCCTACAGAAAGCCTGCAATTACTAGTGCCTTCTCCCCAACAAATTACTTTTCATATATCTTATATTTATTTTTCTGCACATAAGACATTACAGGTGGATGGCTGGAGTGCTCCACTAGCACCCTTGCAATGTAGTAGATAGGTAAAGTTCTCCAGTATACTGAGTAGACTTCTTGTAATAAACTTTTAGAAAGCAATGGACAGGAATCACACATGATAGGTAGGAATGGATGGGTTGTGCTCTGCATTGTGGGAGGGAACTCTTGAAAAAAATGAGATTACAGATACATTTGAATATCTGAGTTTCCCTACTAAAATGGGCCAGCTAGGTGGTGTAGTGGATAGAGCATGGGGCCTGGAGTCAGGAAGACCTGAGCTCAAATCCACTCTCAGACGCTTACTAGTTGTGTGATTTTTTTTTTTTAACTTGAATTTAGAACTTTGTACTCAACCCTATAGAAGATTATTTTCTTGCTTGAAACAAAGTTGATGCCAATTGTTTGGAAATGGTTAAATAAACTATGGCACATAAATGTAATGGAATATAACTGTGCTATAAGAAGTAATGAACATGGGGGCAGCTAGGTGGCATAGTGGATAGAGAACTGGTCCTGGAGTCAGGAGGCCTGAATTCAAATTTGGCCTCAGACATATAACACTTACTAACTATATGACTCTGGGCACTTAACCCCAATTGCCTCGCAAAAAAAAAATGTAATGAACATGACAAAAACTGAGAAGTTTGGGAAGAATTCCCTGAATTGTTGAGAATGAAGCAAGAAGACTGAGGAAAAAAAATAGATACAAGGACTGGAACAACAGAAATAAAAGAATAACCACAAAAATTAAAATGAATTCTGTGAAATTATAATGACTAAGGTTTGCTCCAAGAAGAGAGATGAGAAAAGACTTCTTATATGTGTATGTCTTTGCAGAGGTGAAGGACCATAGGTATGGAATATTGCATATAACACAAGTCATTTGGGTCATTTGTAGAGTCATGACCCACAGCTTAAGAAGCACTGAAGTGCACATGAGTGGGAAATGTTTAAGAAGCCCTGGAATAGAGTGGGAAGAGACCTGTGTCAGAAAGACCAATCAGAAAACTATTGTAATAGTCTAGGCATGTGGTGATAAAGTCCTGCACAAGGATGATGGCAGTGTCAGAGGAGAGAAGGGGATACAAAAGAGACATTCTGGGAAGCCAGAATTGACAGGACTTGGCAAAAGTTTGGATGTCAGTGGACAAGAATGAGAAAGTAAGGATTACACCAAGGTTGACAGCCTGGATGATTGGGATGATGGTGGTGCCCTCAACAGTAATAGAGAAATTTAAAAGAGTTAAGGGTCCAGGAAGGGAGATAAAATGAGTTCAGTTTTGGACATGTTGAGTTTAAGATGTCTACGGGACATCCAGTTTGAAATGCCTAATGGGCAATTGGAGATGTGAGACTGAAGTCAGCAGACAGGATGAGGCTGGATACATAGATGTGAAAATCATTAGCATAGAGATGATAATTGAATTCATAGAAACTAATGAGATCACTATGTGGAATCACAGAGGGAGAAGAAGACAGCCTAGGGCAGAGCCCTTGGGACACCCATGGTGAATGGGCACAGAGTGAAGATTTAGTAAAGGAAACTAAGAAGGTGTAGTCAGATAGGTAGAAGGCAATCCAGGAGAGAGTGTTCCTGGTAACCTAGAGAGAAGAGTGTATCAAGAAGAAAGGGTTACTGATGGTGTCAGAAGCTGCAGAGAAGTCAAGAAGAATGAGGATTGAGAAAAGGCCATTAGATTTTATAATTAAGAGATTGTTAGTAACTTTGGAGAAAGCAGTTTTGGTTGAATGATGAAGTTAGAAGCCAGTCTGTAGAGAGTTAAGAAGACAGGGAGAGGAAGTAGAGACACCAATTGTAAATGGCCTTCTCAGGGAGTTTAGCTATGAAAGACAGAAGAGACTTGGGATAATAGTTAGTGGGGATGGACTTATCAAAGTGATTTTTTTTATTAATTTATTTTGAATTATCAACAATCATTTCCATAAGCTCTTGAGTTTTAAATTTTTCTCCCCCTCCCTCCCCACCTCCCTCTCCAAGATGGCACACAATCTGATATAGGCTATACATATACATTCCTATTAAACATATTTTCACATTAGTGATGTTGTTAGTAAGAATTAGAACTAATAGGAGGAACCACCAGAAAGAGGAAACAAAACACAACAGAAGAAAAAAAAATAGCAAATACTATGCTTCAATCTGCATTCAAACTCCATAGTTCTTTCTTTGGATGTGGATAGCATTTTCCATCATGAGGCCTTTGGAGATGTCTTAGATCCTTGTATTGCTAAAAAGGGTTAAGTCTACCAAAGTTATTCATCGCACAACGTGGCTGTTACTGTGTAACAAGTTACTTAACCCCAACTGTCTCACCAAAAAGAAAAAAAAAATAAGTGAGAGAGTAGGAATGATAGAGTAGACAATCTGTTGGGGAAGATGGGATGGAATATTAATGACTACTCTGCAACTGGTCATTCAGCCAATTCCAAATCTGTCCAATTGTATTATCATCTATTTATCCAAGTCAATAGGAAAACAGAAATCAGAGAATGTATACATAAGACAATATATACCAGACAATATAGAATGAAGGAGTTTTCCCTTTGGGATTAAGATAATTTAGCTCATGGGGCAGCTAGGTGGTGCAGTGGATAGGGCACTGGCCCTGGAGTCGGAAGGACCTGAGTTCAAATCCTGACTGAGTCACTTGACCCTTACTAGCTGTGTGACCCTGGGCAAATCCCTTAATCCCAATTGCCTTGGGGAGGAAAAAAAGGTAATTCAGCTCAGTCAAGAGAGAGGGCCCTGGATCTTACTTAAAGGGAAACTCACTAGTCTGGCCATTACCTAGCCTTATCTTTATCTTTAGAAATAACAGAAGGCACCTTAATTTTATCACCTTAAGAGAAAATAGCACAATACTAAATCAAGATCCCTGGGTCCTTCTTTCACTCCTATAACTTCATTTTTTGACACTGGTCAAATCATCTTTAGACTGGAGTTGTAAAATGGAAAACTTTCTCCTTTTCCTCTCCTTCCTGTACAGTAAAGGTAGCTTAGAAAAGGGAAGGAAGCAAACAAGCATTTACTGTGTCTACTATGTACTGGGCACTGTGCTAAGCACTTTATAAATATTATCTCATTTGATCCTCACAATAATCCTGGAAAGTAAGTGCTATTATTATCCCCATTTTATAGTTGAAGAAACTGAGGCAGACAGAGGTTAAGTGATTTGCCAGGATCACATAGCTAGGATGTATCTGAAGCTGGATTTGAACTAAGGTCTTCCTGACTCTAGACCCAGCCCTCTATCTACACTACCACTTAGCTATCTAGTATGGAAGTATAGAAGTGAGATGTCAAACCGTTTAAGGAATTTAAAGCAGTTTAATCTCATAGATGAACCTCTAGCCTTGAAAGAATAAATGAAAAGCATTTATTAAACACTTACTACCTTCAAAGCACTGTTCTAAATGCACAGCGATACAGTTTAAAAAAAGTTCCTGGGGGGCAGCTAGGTGGCACAGTGAATAGAGCTCTGGCCTTGGAGTCAGGAGGATCTGAGATCAAATCCAGTCACAGACACTTAATACTTGCTAGCTGTGTGACCCTGGGCAAGTAACTTAACTCCGATTGCCTCACCAAAAAGCAAAAAAAAAAAAAAAAGTTCCTGCTCTCAAGGAAATCACTTTCTAACAGGGGAAAACAACAAACATAGGAGGTTTCAGCTCTAAGTCAGATGGTGGAAAAACCTATGTCCTTAGGGTATAGCAGCAAAACAGATAGTAATAGGCAGTTAGGTGGTGCAGTGAGAATCCTGGACCTTGAGTCAGAAAGACCTGAGTTCAAATGTGACCTCAGATACTTATTAGCTCTGTGATCCTGAGAAAGACATTTTCCCTCCATTTGCCTCAGTTTTCTCATCTGTAAAAAGGAAATAATAATAATAGCACTTATTTCCCAGGGTTATTGTGAGGATCAAATGAGATAATAATCGTAAAGCACTTCGCACAGTCACATAGTAAGTACTCTGTTAGCTATTATAGCTTGTTATCTTCCTTAATGTCATTTCCATTTGTAGCTAAGGCTATCCCCTAACATGTAGCATGGGGGTATAACTGCATAGCTTGAAAGGTGCCAGAATAGACCTCTCTAGCCTCTTCTCCCCCTACCTTTCTGCAAAGGAGACTTCATTCCTCCCAGAAGAGGAAGCTGGAGGTTGGGGCCAGAAGACTGAACAATGCTCTCATCAGAGAGATGGGATAGTGGGCTAGAATTATATCTAACTGCTCCCTTAGAAATTATTAGTGTAGGGGATGTGATTTGCAGGTGTGAGCTAAATTTATGATCACTGTTCATTAACTGAGGGAAAGGAGGACCCCCGCTTTATATTCAAGGCTTGATGCCTTTCCCACCAAATACCAGTTCTACAATGAACACATATAGGACTTAACCAAGTGGTTACCAAATTGGTAGCAAAACAGATATCAGAGAATACATAGGCAGATATATAGCAGACAATACAGAGTGAAGGAGCTCTCCCATATGGGAGCAAGGTAACTCAACTTAATCAAGAGAAAGGGTCCTGGATCTCACTCAAAGGGAAAACTTCCCAAAGTCTCTACTGTAGCAAGCTGGCCATGATGGAGACTGCCAGCCCCTCTCGTGTTAGCTTCTTCCAGAGTCTTTTTCTTGTTTAAACAAACTCGAGTGGGGTTGGCCTCTTCTATCTTTTCTCTTCAAGAAGCACCAAAGGAACTGCAGAGCCTGAAGAAAACTTGGAGAGACTCAAAGAATCAGAGAGACTGAAGCTCTCCTCTCTTCTACTTTCAATAGTTCTACCCCCTCCCCTCATGACAGGAGGAGAGAGTACTATGCCCAATGGGGTTTGGGGTTTGGGTTATACATTGACAAAAAAACTCTTAAAATTTTTTAATATTTTTCTCAGTTATATATAAAAACAATTTTCATTTTCATTTTTTATAATTTTGAGTTAAAAATTCTCTCCCTCCCCACCCCCATCATTGAGAAGGCAAACAATAAGATAAAGCTTATACATGTGCATTTATGCAAAACATTGTATTAGTCATGTTGTAGAAGAAAACACAGACCAAAAGCCCCCCCCAAAAGGCTTTGATTTGCATTAAGATATATCTATTTGTAATGGTGAACCATTTTACAGGGCTGAGGACTTTGGTAGTGAGAACTTTTTTTTTTCAAGTTTTCAATACCACCGTTTGGAGGATGGAGGGAACACTCCAGTTCTTAGACTCCGGGTCCAGACCTGTCTCCACTGGAGCCAGGGAGAGTGGTGGTAGTCAAACTATCAATGATTTGACCTACTTGGCACAAGCTGCTTCCTCTCTCCCTCACTGTATCTCCTTGTTTTAGCTAAGCTGACTTGCCTTCCAAACTATAGTACATGACTTCAGAGTCCAAGCTGGGATAAGTGTTGGTGGTCTGTAGGTCACTGCTATTCTCAGGTCTATGGATTCTGAGGATCCTTCCATCTGAACTAACAAGTTTGTATATTCTCCAGGCCACTAAGAATACATCTCCCATGGTTCAGAATAAAACTAACTGCTTGCATGGGCAGCTAGGTGGTACAGTATATAAAACGCTAGGCCTGAAGTCAGGTGAACTCATCTTCACGAGTTCAAATCCAACCTCAAACACTTATTAGCTGGGTGACCCTGGGCAAGTCACTTACCCTGATTGCCCCAGTTCCTCATCTGTAAAATGAACTGGTGAAGGAAACAGCAAACCACTCCAATAATTTTGCCAAGATTCCAAATGGGGTCACAAAGAGTTAGACATGACTGAAACAACTAAACAACATGATTCAACATAGGAAATGTTTGCCTGGTAGTTTCCCATTTTAACTAATGGGAATTATTCTCACCCACTAGGTATTAAGCTCTATTGTTTCTACTGCCAAGTTGAAGTGCCATCCAGACCCCTCTAAATTCAGTGCGTTGAGGCAGATACTCTGTTATCCTGCATCAGCTGTAACTTATATCCTTCATATGACTGTATACTCATTTACATATTTTATCTTATTAATTTTATTGGCATCTTTTATTTTCACATCACCTTCATTTCCAATGATATTCTTCCCTATTCTTCTACCCAGTAAGTGATCTCATGTAACATAAAATCTAAAAAAGAAAAAGAAGGGGGAAAAAAGCATTCTAGAAAAACTAACTGATCAAAAGTATATGCGAGACAGTATATGCAAGAATCCATATCCATGGTCCCCCACCTCCAAGAATAAGTTAGGGAGATAATGGTGGCTATTTATATAAAGCTTCAAGTTTTATAAATCTTTTTACATGTATTTTCTCATTTGATCCACTCAATGACCTTTTGGGGGTAAATTATATCACTATTTCCATTTTATAGATGAAGAAACTGACGTTGAGAGAGGTTACTTGACTTGCCCAGGATCATACCCCTAGTAAGTGTCTGAGAATTTGAACTCAGGACTTCCTGACTCCAACCAAACCCAGTGCTCTATCCACTATGCCACAGAGCTTCCTGATGCATATTTTTTCATATCTTCTTCAGGGATAATTTTAGTTATTATTATTACACCATATCCAGTTTCTTTTAGTCATTGTTGTTCTTTCTATTTACATTGTATCAGTCATTGTATATATTCTCTTCCTGGTTCTGCTTATTTTGTACTTCATTTTTTCATACTTCTTTGAATTCTTCATATTCATCATTTCTTAGTCATGGTAAAATTCTATAACATTTATATGCCCCAATTAGTTTATCCATTTGCCAACCCACAGGCATCTATTTCTACTTATGTATACAAAGAAACACAAATTGGGATGCTATGATTTTGATTATGCCATAATGTAAGCTTATATATTAATAAAATAGATACAAGAGAGGTATTCCATTTAATGAGTGTTTTATTTGTTTTTCATTGTAGCAAATTATAACAGAGTCACAAAAAACTCAGTAAAACTGTACCTCAGTTTAATATTAATATCATGGTAAGTGGTCAAAAGATATAAGCCAACAGTTTTAAAAAAAAGAAAACCATGTTATCAATAATCACCTGGAAAAAGGTATGAAGTTACAAACAATCAAAGAAATGTGAATTAAAACATCCTTAAAATATCACCAGACACATATGAAAGTCTTCAAGCAGAGGCTAGACTTGTCAGAAATGTTCTAGTTGTGATACCTTTTGTGTATGGGATGAGGTCCCTTCCAACTCTTGAATTCTGTGATTCTGTGAAGTTAACAAAGGCAGGAAAACTCATTGGAGGGACTGTGAGAAAAAAGGCACCATAATTCACTGCTGACAGTGCTAATCATTTGTTCAAGTGTTTGGGAAAACAATTTGGAATTATGCCAGGCTAACACTTCTAACAGTGGATTTATGTGCTTCCTGCCATGTATGAGAAGGTAAAAGGTTGATGAGTTGGAGAATTAGGGACTAAAATTGTTCATTCCCTTTGACCTTTGACCCAAAGAGTATATTACTGGGACCCCAAGCAGATTTTTTAGATGGGGAAAAAAAGACAATGTACAAAAATGTTCATAGCAACATTTGTGATAACAAAAAATTGTAAACAATATGTGCCCAAAGATTTGGGAATAGTTGAACATCTTTTGGTATAGGAATATGATAGAATATTACTATTTCATAAGGAATGATAATTATGAGGAATTCAGAGAAATGTATGTAATTCCTCCCTCACTTCTCCAAATGTACAAACCATTCTTGGGCCATAGTTTGCTGACCCCTGGTTTATTCATATTTAATCAAACAATTTAAGTCTCAGACACTTTCTAGGGTGGGAAATGTCTATTTTGCATCTAAAGGTGTTTCCCTTTATATTTCAATGTCTTTTATCTGCTTCAGACTCTCAATTTTTGTTGAAATCTTCTTGGGGGCACCTCCTGTTACACATAGAAAGATTTTTATGGAGGCACAGCAAAAAAGCAGAATCAAGAGAACAACATAAACAATGCCTACAATATTGTCAATAAAGTTGACAATGTGAGGTAATCACAAGAGAATCCTGGTGGAGATACAGCCAAACAACTCCTCCTGCAGGTGCTACAGAGACATCTATTAAGAACCTAGAAAATAAAGTTCTTGTTACCTCCGTCCTTGGCACTGTCAAGTGGGGCAACATCAGAAACTGATGATATTTTCTAGTGGAAATAATATTAAAGAAGGAGCATTGTCATCTGCTTTGCAGCTGTGCCCTAAGGACCATGGGACTTTTCCATCTGACTTGCAGCTGAAACCTTCCATATATGTTGTCTCCCCATTAGGTTGTGAGATCCTTGAGAGCAGGGGCTGTCTTACTTTTCTAGTTATGAATAGTTACTAGCTTTTTAGTATACCCAGCCCTTAGTTCAATGCTTTGCATAGAATATGTGTTTAATAAATACTTCATTCATTCATTCACATTAATAGCCTATTTTTTGGTAATAATAAGAAATCATTTAGTGTGCCTATATTTTTGTAGTTTCTCCAAAATTGACTATAATCTTTTGTTACCTTGGTTGATTTGCTGGATGTAAGGTGAAATCCATTATTTTTATTTAAACTTCTGTTGTTATTATTAATTTGGAGCAATTTTTCACATGGCTTTTAATGTCTTCCAATTCTTTTGAGAACTATTCATAACCTGTGACCACTTATCCATTGGGGAATGGTGTGTGGTCTTATGCATTTGAGTTTCCTACATATTTCCTACATATCTTAAGTATAAGACCCCATCATTGATCAGGTATTTTCCCCAATAGATGGTCTCCTTTTTCATCTGAGCTGCATTGATTTTGTTCTTGCAAAAGTTTTTCAACTTCGTGTACCTACATTATTTCATCTTTTGTGATCTCCTCTAGCCCTTATTTGGTCAAAATTCTCCCCCTAGGACAATGGGGGTAGGATACCACCTTGATCTTTAGATGTTACTGATGCGGTTACTTGGTTTTGTTTAGAAGCTTTTTTCTTTTTTAATCTTTGTTATTAGCGTAGCATGGCCCCATGTGTAGTGAGGCCTGCCCTCCACAAGTAGCATGGGGGAAGGGGTGACATCATATGGCTTGAAGGGAGACAGAATAGACATTTCTAGCCTCTTCTCTCCCCACCCTTCTCAAGGGAGACTTTCATTCCTGCCAGGAGAAGAACTAGGAAGCTGGGGGCAGAGGTTGGCCCCTCTGCTTTCCTCAGAGAGACTGGATACTGGGTTAGAATGATATCTATCTGCTCCCTTAAATAGTGTTAGTCTAGGCCTGCAGGGATGGGCTACATGTGGCCCTCTAGGTCTTCAAGTGTGGTCCTTTGACTGAATCCAAACTTCACAGAACAAATCCACTTAATAAAAGGATTTGTTCTATAAAACTTGGACTCAGTCAAAAGGACCTAGAAGGCCCCATGTGACCTCAAAGCCATAGGTTCCCTACCCCTGGGGATATGATCAAGTTTAATCTAATTTCTGATCGCTGTTTCATTATTGGGGGGAAGCAGGACCTCAGGCTTTATAAAGGTTTGACCCCTTTCCTACTAAATACCAGTTCCACAAAGAACACACATAGCACTTAGTCAAGAAAATATATTTATCCAAATTGGAAGCAAAATAGATATCAGAGAAGGTATATATAGGAGAATATATACCAGATAATACACAGTAAAGGAGCTTTCTCATTTGGAGTGAGGTAATTCAACTCAACCAGCCATCTCTAGAGTCCTGAATCTCTCCCAAGGGGAAAAGCTCCCTGAAGTCTCTAAGATAAGGACAGGATAGACTGACAGCTCCTCTCATGTCAGCTTCCCAAGAATCTATTCCTTCAGCAACCTGAAGCAAGGTTGGCTTTTTCCATCTTCTTTCTTGAAGTTGGAAGCCAGAAGTGCTCAAAGCAACTTGAAGCAAATCCCAAAGACCATCTCAAGAAAAACTGAAGACATAGCTCTTTTTTGGGGGGGGGGCTATACATATATATTCCTATTAAACATATTTTCACATTAGTGATGTAGGTAAGAATTAGAACCAATAGGAAGAACCACCAGAAAGAGGAAACAAAACACAACAGAAGAAAAAAAATAGCAAATAGTATGTTTCAATCTGCATTCAAACTCCATAGTTCTTTCTTTGGATGTTGAGAGCATTTTCCATCATGAGGCCTTTGGAAATGTCTTAGATCCTTGTATTGCTGAGAAGGGTTAAGTCTATCAATATCAGTCATCACACAATGTGGCTGTTACTGTGTACAACGTTCTCTTGGTCACAGAAGCTCTTTCAATCTCACCAACTCTGCCCTGGCCCCCATACAGGGCAGGGCATTCATCTCCACCAGTGAAAAGAGTTTCATGTTAATAGGCATTGGGACTGGGCCATATTAGGGATGTTTCATTGGGGAGGGGAGGAGAGAAATATGTTCAGAAATGAAGGTAACATAACAACAATATCCATACAAATAAGATGATAATTTTTTTCTCCTATCCATAACTGTGAGACATGCCTCATCTTGTTATCTTCTAATTTTTTAAAGGTGTGATTTGTATTCAGGTTGAATATCCATTTTGGGCCTAGAGTCAGGTAGACTTATCTTCCTGAGTTCAAATCTTGCCTCAGACACTTATTAACTATGTCACCCTGGGCAAATCATTTAACTCTGCCTCAGTTTCCTCATCTGTAAAATGAACTAGAGAAGAAAATAGCAAACCATTTCAGTATCTTTGCCAAGAAAACCTCAAATAGGGTCACAAAGAGTTGGACACAACTGAACAACAATAACAACAATACATTTGGAGCTTGTTGTGATAAATGGGGTTAAACTGCTTCCCAATTTTCCCAGACATTCTGATCAAATAAAGAGTTTTTCCCAAATAGTTAACATTCCTTGGTATACTGAAAACTGGATTACTGTTTCTGATTCTTGTTTATCTAGTCTGTTTCACTGATCTAATTTTCTATTTTTTAACCAGTACCAAATAATTTGGATGACTGCTGCTTTATAATATAATTTGAGGTCTGAATGTGCTATATTGCCTCTTCATTTCTGCCTTATTATTTCCCTTGAGATTCTAGATGTTTTGTTTCTCTGAATACATTTTTAAATTATGTTGTCTGGCTCTATTAAGTATCCCCTTGGTAGTTTAATTAATATAGCACTAAATCTGCAAATTAACTTAGCGCTGTCATTTTTATTATATTGGCACAACCAAACCATGAGCAAGGAATGTCCCTCCAGTTATTTCAGTCATTCTTTATCTCTTGAAAGAGTGGTTTGTAATTTTATTTATGGTTCAAATGTGTCTTGGTAACTTGACTTCCATGCATTTTCCTTTCAATTATTTTCTCCTACATTTTGTTGTTGCTGTTTAACGGGAAGGGGAAAGGATATTTTGCTCCCTTCCATTCCAGCTTAGTTGAGGTAGTCACAGGAAAAAAAAAATCACAGATGATAAGGTGTTAGTGTAGTAACTAGGTGGAAATACTTGATGATTCTTTTATAAAGTATAAACACTTCTCTCTAATGGAATTATTTTTTAATGGATCAATATTTATTGATTATTTTCTCAGTTGCCTTTTTGGAGAATTCCTGTTGTATGTGATGTTCCCCTATTATTTTGGTATCTTTCCTCCCTAAGATACCCTCTAAACTAACCCTCAATTCTTTCAAGACTGTGTTGCTTCTCGCATGTATTTCCTTGATATACTTGGTTTGGTCCAGGTATTTTTCCCAATTTCATCTTCTTAGATAGTCTATCTACTTCTCACATGGTACTTTGGAGACTAAGATTTTGAAGTCCAAATGTAGTGGTTCTTCTGTCATTGATGATAAAAATAGTTCTTTACGAAAATCTTGACAAATGTATTCCATTTTATATCTATTTGCTGTCCTGTCAATTTCATCTCTGAACGTTCTGGGGATGAAGTGGCTCACTCGAATGTCACCCCAAAGTTTCTGTAGACTTTTAAAAAAATGTTACTTTCAATTCCAAGTTCTTTCCCTTCCTCCATTTTCTCCCCCATCTATTGAGAAGGCAAGAAATTCAATACCCATTACATATATGAAGTCATACAAACCATATTTCCACATTAGCCATGTTGCAAAAACAAACAACAACAAAAACAAGAAAAATAAAGAGAAAAAATATGCTTCAGTCTGTACTCAGAAACCATCAGATCTCTATCTGGACATGGACAGCATTTTTTATCGTAAGTCCTTTGGACTTCTGATAAATCATTGATCAGAGTTTCTAAGTCTTTCATTAGTTGATTATTGTTACAAAAGTACTATTACTATATACTTTGTTCTCCTGGTTCTGCTCACTTCACTTTGCATCAATTCATATGAGTCTTCCTTTTAAAAAAAAAATTACATGTGATGGATTGATGAGCAGAGGAAGGGGAGCGAGATATTAAAAATAAATCTGACATAAAAGCATAAAAAATAATGACATTTTAAGAAATTAATAAACATTCAGGGAATGTACTTTATAGGAAGGTTTAGATATTTGATGGGATTTGTCTGATAAGTCAAAACAATGTATCGATAATAAATACATACATCATTTTGAAAAGAAGGTAGAGCTCATGCATTATAAAAGCCTTATTATTAATATTCATTTTCATACATGACTTGAATGAAAAATACCTGCAACCATAAATGAGAGATGATCATTTGCAAGATGAATGCAGGAGAATTGGAATAGAATATCAAGGTCTTAGTTTATAAGAGAAAGAAAATCTTTTGTATGCCCCACCCTTTCCCCTGACTTCCATTTCCATCTATCTGTTGTTGGTTATCTCCACCTGAATGTCCTATCTACACCTCAAACTCATTATGTTCAAAACAGAACTCACTGTCACCCTTCCAAAACCTGCTCTCTCCTCCATATTTCCCTATCTCTGTAGATAACATCAACCTCATTGCTGTATGCTTGTGAAACCTGGACAGTATACCAGCGCCATGCCAGGGAACTGAATCACTTCCATTTGAATTGTCTTAGGAAGATTCTGAAGATCACCTGACAAGATAAAATACCAGACACTGAAGTCCTTTCTTGAACTAAACTGCCAAGAATTCAAACTCTGCTTCAGAGAGCACAACTCTGAGGGGCTGGCCATGTTGTTCAAATGCAAAACATACACTTGGCAAAGAGACTATTTTATGGAGAACTCACACAGGGCAAGAATTCACATGGTGGTCAGAAGAAACGATACAAGGACACTCTCAAGGTCTCTCTTAAGAACTTTGGAATTGATTGTGTGACATAGGAGACACTGGCACAGGATCACTCAGCATGGCGTACCCACATCAGGGAAGATCACGTGCTCTATGAGCAAAGCAGATTGAAGTAGCTTAAAAAAAAAAACCCAAAACACAAGATGCGCAAATTTAGAGAATTCACCCCAGATGTTCACATGGATGATTTGTGTCCAACCTTGGTAGAACATTCCAAGCTCATATTGGTCTAATCAGCCACAATCAGACACACTGAAACCTGACTTTAGCATAGTAATGTCCTTTTGGTCCTCTTAGAGAATGAAGGACAACAACCAACCAA
Organism: Vombatus ursinus; assembly: GCF_900497805.2. Taxonomy (NCBI): domain Eukaryota; kingdom Metazoa; phylum Chordata; class Mammalia; order Diprotodontia; family Vombatidae; genus Vombatus; species Vombatus ursinus. The sequence continues at coordinate 3,309,718 of NW_020954579.1, read as the reverse complement.
CCAAGATAGCATCACTATTTTCTCAGTAACCCAGGATCAATAAGCTTTTTCTCTTCCCTATCCCTCATGCCTCATTTTCAACCAACTGCCAGTTTTTTTGTTTTTTTTTTTGGTCAATTCAACCTCCTAAATTTCTCTTGCAGCCATTTCTTCCTTTCTGCTACTATTACCGCCACCTTATTACTTCTCCTTCATATTTTTGTGCTACTTCTACTACCAGGAACACCTAAGTAGTAAATAGAGTACCAGGCTTGGAGTCAGGAAGACTTATCTTACTAGCTGTATGACCCTGGACAAGTCACATAACCCTGTTTGCCTCAGTTTACTCATCTGTAAAATGAGCTGGAGAAGGAAAATGGCAAACCATTCCAATATTTTTGCCAAGAAAACCTCAAATGAGGTCACAAAGAGTTGAATATGGCAGAAAAACCTACTAATGGCCTCCTTACTTGTAGTCTCTCGCCCTTTTAATTCATTCAAATAGCTGCCAACATAACCTAAGGCACAAGTATGACCATACAGAACTCCTTGTTTTAGAAATTTCAATTGGTTCCCCCTTCTCTACCAAATGTTGAAGGTATTTCTAAAATGGTCTGTTCACCTCTAAATGGTGCAGAGCAGGCTCCCAGAAGTTCTGAAAGGGGACAATACATTGTTGAGACACTGGAAAGGAAACTGCATGCGGTCATTCAGATTCCAAGGTTCCCTATTTTCTTTTAACTATGCCTTTGGGAGAAGGACTTTTGGTCCACCATTTGATTTAGGCACAGGGAAAAGAAAGAGAGAGATGCTGCAGGAGGAACTCAGGCTCTCTCCAAGTTGCAGTAAGATTTGGGAAGACGACTTCTTGGACCGTCAGCACCATGTCCTGAGCTACTACCTGCATCTGGGAAGCACGGAGAGGGAAAGCTAAGTTCGAGATGGGGAGCAGAGATTGCAAGTTTGTGGAGGGTAACTCTGCCGTGGCAAATGTCAACCTGTTGGGTACAGTGTGCAGGAAAAACTGGGAAGTGGGGAGAATTGAGAAGGACCTTTCTCTTCATACTACCCTTCCTGTTTAAACTCCAAGGTCCCAAACCCCAAATTCCTTCTCTTATCCTTCCCCAGTCCTGAAAACCTGGGAAAGGTGTTCCACAGGATGTGAGTGCTTGACAATTTATAATTTTACTTGACTGTTTGCTAAAACATGTGGCAGCAGAAAAGTTGGTTGCTTTTGAATCATCAATACTTACAGTCATGGCCATGTGCAGCTCATTTCATTAGGGTGTACCTCCAGGGAATTTAATTTTTATTAAGGGAAACACTGAATACCTAGCCATAAAGGACATTGCTTTTATTCACTAAACTGAAAAAAAAAATAAAAGTTAACTAAACTTTTAGAAAATTAACAGCTAACATTTACCTAATAATATAAACTTTAAAAATGAGACACAAAATACCTTTTTTTTTTGGAGACATTCGAGTGTAACTGGGTACACCCGGCACACCCTGTACACCAGCCTGTGAAATGGTTCAAATTGGGTTGGAAATTTCCTAGCCAAATTGAGTGGGAATAAGCCATAGATTTCTGTTTTATTCACATTAAGCCATATCTCTTAACATTGCCTAGATTCACCCAGAATCTGGTGAGCAAAGGTTTATTTTTGCTCAGCTCTTTGGCCTTGTGTCTGGGGGCTTGTGCATGCACATAGATGTGATTATTTCACTTGTCAAGGCTGAGGACATGACTAGGCTGATTGCTGGAGTAGTTTGCCCCCTGGTGGGCTAAATTCTAAATTACACTCTGTCGCTGGTTAATGGATATAAATAAGGTGCTTTCCTTCTCAAGGCCATGAGCTGATATGGGCTATTTACATAAGAACAGTGCCCTAGGTGTTACATGGGGCACCCGCCAAGTCCACATACACCCTATAACACTGACACATAAATAAAATGCAAATTCCTTATGTTAAAATTCAAAATCCACCACAGTCTAGTTCCAATCTACATTCCTTTTCCTGCACTCTATGTTACAAATGGACTAATCTGTTCTTTAACTTTGACCTTCCTCTGTCCTGCTTCTGTGTATTCACAGGGCTGTCAGTCATGTCTACTATGGGCTGTCTTCCCCCTCCTCCTCCTTAAACCCTCATTTCTATCTATTGACATCTTTCTCCTCTAAGGCACGTCTTACATGCTGCCTCTTTTTTTAATGCCTTCTACAACCTTACCAAGTCTCTGTTTGACCTTTCTTACACACTAACATTCTAATTTGTATTATAAGCATTTCTGTGAATGTCCCAGTTCTACTAGATTTTAAACTAGATTAAACCTGAGGGTAGGGACTAAATAATTTTTTATCCTTGTATTGTCAACACCACTTCCACTGAAGTCCTACTTTGGTACCTCACTGTGGTGTAGATGTGATTCTGGGTTCTTGAAGACATGCCAATGGACAGTGCAAGCTGACAAACTTTCAAGTACAGTTGTCATTATATACTACTATCCACGGAAGAGCCTGGCAAATTCAATTCAATTTAAAAAATATTTAGTAAGAATTACATACGACATACTGTGCTAGCCAGCAGGGATACAGGGACAGCAATTAGTACCTACATTTAAGCCTACTTACTTATTACTGAATGGTTAAGACATGTCACAGGTAAGTAGATATAAGGGAATTTTGAGGAGAGAGAGAGCACAAACAACTTGGGGGAGTGGTCATCAGAGGCTTAACAAAGGAGGTAGGGGATGTCTGAGTTGTCTTAGGAAAGATAAGGATTCTGGTTTTTTGTTTGTTTTTTTGGTTAGGCAATGGGGTTAAGTGACTTGCCCAGGGTCACACTGCTAGTAAGTGTCATGTGTCTGAGACCAGTTTTGAACTCAGGACCTCCTGACTCCAAGGCTGGAGCTCTATCCACTGTGCCACCTAGCCGCCCCAAGATAAGGATTCTGGGAGATGAAAATGAGGAGTGGATACATTCCAAGCACGGAAGTGTAGATGCATTCCAGGATGGATTGTGTAGAAACCCAATACTGGGAGGAAGTATATGAAGTTGAGGACAAGACTAGTCTCTGAGTTTGCCTTTAGGACTAGATTGGAGGGGGAAGAGAATAAGCATTTATTAAGCACCCACTACCAGGCATAATGCTGAGCGCTTTACAAATATCTCATTTGAACCTGACAACCACCCGGGGATGATAGGTGCTTTTATTATCCTTATATTACAGTTGAGGAAACTGAGACAGACAGAGGTTAACTGACTTGTCCAGGGTCACTCAGCTAGTACGTATCTGAAGCAAGATTTGAATTCAGATCTTTCTGACTCCAGGCCCAGCACTCTATCCACAGCGTCACATGGCTGACTATATGTGAAATGCCAGGATGAGTTTATATTTATCTTTGAAGTACTAGGCAGCCACAGAAGGTTTTCAGTACGGGAGCCACCTGTGTCTTTTCATCACATTTATTTCTGGTAAACCCTTCCCATCCCAGTCCTCCTCCAATCGAACTCTTCCTAACGACAAAGACAAGCCACCCATTATCATGACGACACCTCACAATGCAGATAACATTCTAACTTACGTTCTGAGAATGGAAATACGTTTCATTATCTGCACTGCACCATATTCAATTGTCCTTTAAAATTTTTTCCTCTACTTGCTTTTAATGATCTTTTCATTTGTTTTAGTCACGTCTTTCACTTATTTCACTATGCATTAGCTGATACAAGTCTCACGTTTCTCTGAACTTTTCTTACTCATTTCCTACTACATAGTAATATTCCATTACATCCACATGCCATAAACTTTTCAGCCATTCCTGAGTTGATAAACATTCACTTTGTTTCCAGTTCTTTACTACAATAAAGAGTGCCACTATGAATATTTGGGTATGTACTAGATTTTTATTTTTGCCTTTGACTTTCTTGGCACATACATTACATAGGAGGATCATTGTTTCATAGGGCATGGACAATTTAGCCCTTTTTCTTTCATCATTCCACATAGCTATCTCAAAAAGTTGGACTAATTCACAGTGCCAGCTCCCCCCCACCCATAGTGTGTTAGCATGCCTGTCTTCTCATAATTCCTTTAACACCGACTTCCAATTTATTATCTTTATCAATTCACAGAGTACAAGGTAGAAACCACAGAGCTGTTTTCATGTATTTCTTTTACTATGAGTAATTTAGAACCTGTTTTCATATGTTCACATGTTGTTTACGATTCTTCAGAAAACTCTTTAGTTAACCATTTATTAAGGAAAGGCTATTGGTGTTACAATGTTGCTTCAATTCCTTATATTTCTTGGATATCAGACTTTTATTAGTGATATTTGATATCGTTTGACAACTCTATAGTTTCTTTTCATATTATAGACATTTATTTCACCCCTGCAAAAGCTTTTAAATTTTATGAAATTGAAATTATTTTGATTTTTATGATCTCTTATAGCACCTATTCAGTTAGCTCTACCTCAGTCATACATAAGGATAGTCCAGTGGATCTAATCAATACCCACAAATGTTTACTTCCTTCATTAGAAACTCAGAAATTCACCATAGGGAAAGCTCCTATCCTTCTACCTTTTCCTATATTTCCTTCCTCAATCTAATCTTTTTCTATGAGCCCTCAAGTTGTTCTACACTTCAGTTCTTTCTCAGGCCTTTACAGCTGTCTCATTTCACTTTCTTCTTTTTCCAATCTTGATCCTATAGTTAGCTGTTTCAATTGCACTTTCCTTTATTCTCAAATCCCTTGCCTCTTGTCCTAGTGCTCATCTCTTGCTAAACCTCAGCCCTTGATTACTCTCACCATTCTCCTTCACTTATACTCTCTAACCAATAAATAAAGGTGGAGGAAGTGTCATAACCATGCTGACTATTTGCATTATAAATTCATGTTGTTCAGTAGTTTTCAGTCATTTCTGACTCTTTGTGACCCCATTTGGGCTTTTCTTGGCAAAAATACTGGAATGGTTTTCTACTTCCTTTTCTAGCTCATTTTACAGATGAGGAAACTGAGGCAAACAGGGTTAAGTGACTTGCCCAGGGTCACACAGCTGGTAAGTGTCTGAGGCCGGATTTGAACTGAGGAAGATGAGTCTTCCTGACTCCAGGCCCACCACCTAATTGCCTATGAATTCATGTTAAACACCTTCAACTGGGCCTCACCTCAAGAAGGCAGTCCGTCATTTCCCTCCTAATTGTTCCCCTATCTCAATTCCCATAGAAGCTGTTCCATACCTCCTCTGCCCCCCTCAAAGCTTCCCACACCTTCTCCTCCCTTCCCTCTCCTCCCAAACCCTCCTTTTCTGAGGATGTCTCTCATTTTACTAAGGAAATTGAGGCCATTTGATGTGAGCTCCCTCTTTCCCCATTCTCTTCATCTCAAAACCACTTGACATCAGTCCCATCCCCGTTTTCTCCAATTTCTGACAAACATTTTAAAAATGTTTTTTTTTTAAGATCTCTGTTTTCTAAGGACAACCTCCTCTACCTGTGCATTTAATCCCATTCTCAGACCTCTTTAGCAGACTGCAACCTTAATCATCTCTTTCTGTTGAATCTTCGACCTCTCCCTTTCTATTGCTTCTTTCCCTATTGCCTGCAAACACATCTACGTTTCTTCATCCTTACAAAACTTAACCCGGACTCTTGCCATCCTCTCAAGTTATCTATATTTCTCCTCCCTTTCTCAGCCAAACTACTTGGAAAAACTGGGTATGCTAACCGTCTCCACTCCTCTAATACCTCAGTTCTTTGCAATCTGACTTCTAAATGCTGTCCAGTCTGGTTTACAGCCTCACCATTCAGCTCAAATTGCTCATTCCAAAGTTAATAACAATCCCTTAATTGTTATTAAATCTTTTTTTTTGTTTTTGTTTTTTTGGTGAGGCAATTGGGGTTAAGTGACTTGCCCAAGGGTCACACAGCTAGTAACTAGCAACACTAATGTGTCTGAGACCAGATGTCAACTCAGGTCCTTCTGACTCCAAGGCCAGAGCTTTTTCCACTGCGCCACCTAGCTGCCCCAATTGTTATTAAATCTTATAGTCTTTTCGCTGTCTAGACTGTCATAACACTGTTGACACCCTTTTCTTGTGTATGTTCTTTCATCTATGGGTTTTTGGTGACACTATTCCCTCCTGATTCTTCTCGTACTTGGCTAACCATCTAGGCAACTAGGTGGCACAGTGGATAGAATTTTGGCCCTGTAGTCAGAAAGACCTGAATTCAAATCTCGCCTCAGATACTTACTAACTGTGGGGCTTAGAAATGACATTATTCTAAGAAGAAACCAGAAGAATCAGCAATATAATCCTCCACCTAGCTCTAGGATCCACAGAAAGACCCTTGGAATTTTGAAATAACTCTCAGACAAGACAGGATAGGTGGAAAGAAGAGCACAGGTAATCCTCAGGAGGTTGGTGCTGGATCTTCTCAGAGGGGGCAAGAGCCCAGTGGGATAGGGTAGGGGACAGTCCTGCAAGCAAAGTCCAGGTGGGTGAAGAGATCCACACACAGTCTGCACAAGCACTGCCAGTGAGAGCCCAGAGGTAGGAAAACACCCTATGTGAAGTCCAGCCTTAGGCAAGAAGGCATTTCTGAAGCCCTTGGCTAGAGCCCAGCATAGATGTCAGTGTGGGAGTAGAGTAGCTCCTGAATTCAGCAGCATGGGTGAAGGGCCCCAGGCAGAGGCTAATGCTGGTGGAGGTCCTAGAGCCTGTCTATGTCAAGAAGAGAGTGCCACCAGGTAAAGTCCAGCACTAAAGCATCCCCAGAGTCATCTGAAGGAGAAACCTAGTCTCAGCCACCCTGTCTACACCATTCAATTTTGGATCCTTGACTAAAGATATCTTTTCCCACTCCCCACTCCCTCAACTTATATATTGGGGCTGCTGAGATGAACAAATGAAGAAAAACTCATAATACCATGAGGAAAGACACCCAGGGGCTCAAACTATGAGGAAGATAGCAATCCCACAAAAAGTCTGGGAAACCTCAGAGAAAAAAGTGTCCTGGCCGTAGGATTACAGGAGTACATAGAAAAAATGAAACAAGAAATACAAAATCAAAGAACTAGGGAGGAAAGGATGACAAAGAGAATTGATACCTTAGGAAAGAAAGTGGAAAACCTCACCCCAAAACTAAGTTCTCTGAAGATTAGATTGGGCCATAAAACAAAAAAAAAAATCATTCGATAAGACAACAAAAAATATTAAAAACAAAATCAAAAGATTGAAAACCCCCCAGAAGATCTAAGAAATATTACATCAAAAACTATTGATCTGGAAATCAGGCCAAGGAGAGATAATCTAAGATTTATCAGACTATCTGACAAAAGTCTGGATAACACATTTCAAGAAATTATAAATGAGGGGCAGCTAGGTGGCACAGTGGATAGAGCACCAGTCCTGGAGTCAGGAGGACCTGAGTTCAAATTCAGCCTCAGACCCTTGCCACTTACTAGCTATGTGACCCTGGGCAAGTCACTTAACCTCATCGCCTAGCCAAAAAGAAAAAAAGAAAAGAAAAAGAAATTATAAATGAAAACTTTCCCAAACCCTTAGATGCAGAGAGCAAAATGAAAACAAAAAGAATTCACCAGTTATCAATTAAAAGAAATCCCAAAATGAAAACTCCTAGGAATGTCATAGGCAAAATCCAGAGCTTCTAGGTCAAAAAACCAACATTACAAACATCCAAAAAGAAACAGTTGAGATATCAAGGAGCCACACTAAGGATCACACAGGATGCGGCAGCTACAACTATAAAGAAGAGAAGAAACTGGAATGAGATTCCAAAAAGCAAGAGATAAAGGCTTAAGTCATGGATAACCTATCTGACAATATTAACTATAATCCTCCAGGGTCAAAAATTGATCTTTAATACAACAGAATATTTTCAAGCATTCTCAGTGAGAAGACTAGAAATGATTAGACAGTTTGAAATGGAAATACAAAGGCTCCAAGTGAGACATAGGAAGGTATACATATTTGTTTAACTAGAAGAGAATATGTGAAGATGAATTATTTACATGTTAATAGAGGGATAACGAATAAATGTCTTCTTAGAATCCTAATCTCTTTAAGGGCCACAGAGAAAGGTAAAATGACAGAGGGCCTATGAATGGTTTTGTTCTGTTTTTATGGTTTAAGAAAAATAATGGGATGAATAGGGGACCATACTGGGGGAAAATGAGGAGGAAGGCAAGGAAAATCATTATCAATAATAGAGGTACATAAGATAATGACAAGTTTATAATCAAGGAGGAAGGAATGGGAAGAACAGGCGTCCCGTGAACCTTACTGAATCTAAATCAGATTAAGGGGCAACTGAAAACAAGTGCACCCACACATACATGCAGATTTCAGTATAGAAACACATTAAAATCCAAATGGAAATAGCAGGGGACAGGGACAAGTTAGGAGGAGAAGAGGGGTTTAATGAAAGTAGGCTAAGAAAGAGAATAGTTATAAGGAAAACAAATTCCAGTGTTAAAGAGAGGAAGGTGAAGGGGGATTAAAAGGAAAGAAAGAAAGAATAAAAACCTGGGATCAGGGGTAAAGTAAGGGGAAGAGAAGGAGAGAGAGAGGAAACAGGACTTTTTATTTATGGATCACGTGTTGGGCAAACTCCCTCCCTTTTACCATTTTCTTAATTTGTAAAGAGAGGAGTGGGAACAAAGAGAGGAAAAAGTACAAGAGGGCATTGTGCAAGCAGGGAAATATGCAATTAACAATCACAACCATGCAAATGGTAACTGAATTCATCCTTAAAATGGAAGAAGATAGAAAGGATTAGAAAATAGAAACAGATCATTTGCTATTTATAAGAAATATTATTGAAACATTCACTGAGTTAAAATTCACTGAGTTAAAATTCACTGAGTTAAAATGACAGGCAGGAGAGAAATCTATCATGCTTCAGTTGAACTCAGAAAAAGCAGGGGTGGCTATTATGATTTTAGATAAAGCTATCTTATATATAGGCATGATGAAAAGAAATAAGCAGGGAAATTACACTATGCTTAAAGGCACCATACATAACAAATCAAAATCAATACCTAATATATATACATCTGATAGCTAGCATGGTATCTAAATACCTAAAGGAAAAGTTAATCAAATTTCAGAGAGAAATATCTAACCAAAAGATAAGTGAGAAAGAAGTTCAGGACTTGAATAGACCACTAGAAAAATTAGAGATGATAGACCTCAATGACTTCATAAGCAAATTAGAGAAACAAGAAAGATATTATTTTTCTGATCTATGGATAAGAAAAGAAAGTTAATGACCAAAAATGAAATAGAAAGATAAATTGAGGGGAGGAGGAGTCAAGATGGCAGAGTAGGAGTCAGCATTTTTGCCTAGCTCTCCCAACACACCTCCTCTATAACCTAGAAAATGCACCAAACTGAATTCTGATAGGGAAAGTCAATATAAATCATAGGGATAAAAAAGAGAAGGATAAATATAACAGAATAGAACAGAGAAAAATATACAGTTGCAATCATAATTGTGAATGTGAATGGGATGAACTCACCCATATAATGAAAGAGGATATCAGAATGGATTAGAAACTAAATCCAACAACATGGTGTTTACAAGAAACACACTTGAAACAGAAAGATATACATAGAGTTAAAATAAGGGGCTGGAGTAGAACCTATTATGCTTCAGCTGAATTAAAAAAGGTGGGGGTGGCAATCATGATCTCAGACAAAACAAAAGCAAAAATAAACCTAATTAAAAGAGATAAACAAGGAAATTACATTTTACTAAAAGGCACCACAGACAATGAATTAATATCAATACTGAACATATATGCACCCAATGACAGGAAAAGTTAAATGGGAGTCAAAATAGAATGAATATTGATGCAAAAATTTTAAATAAAATACTACCAAGAAGATTATAGCAATATAACAAGAATGCAAGGCTATTTCAATGTTAGAAAAACTATAAGCATAATTGACTATGTTAGTAACAAAACAACAAAAATCATACGATTATTTCAATAGATGTAGAAAAAGCTTTTAACAAAATATAATACTCATTCCTATTAAAAAACACTAGAAAACACAGGAATAAACAAGGCCTAACTCAAAATGATATACAGTATTTATCCAAAACTGACAGCAAACATTATATGAAATAGTGATAAGCTAGAAACCTTTCCAATAAGATCAGGGGTGAAGCAAGTATGTCCATTATCACCATTTTTATTCAATATTGTACTAGAAATGCTAGCTATAACAATAAAGAAAAAGAAATTGAATAAATAATCATAGGCAATGAAGAAACAAAACCATTATCTTCACAGGTGATATGATGGGTTTACTTAGAGAACTTTAGGGAATCAACTAAAAAACTAATAAAAATAAGTAGCAATTTCATAAAAGTCATAGGATATAAAATTTTAAAAACCCATGCAAATCAACAATATTTCTGTATGTTACCAAAAATATCCAGCACGAAAAGATAGAAAGAGATATTCCATTTAAAATAACTACAGACAGCATAAAATACTTGGAAGTCTCTCTGCCAAGACAGACGGAGGAACTATATAAACACAAATTCAAAACATTCTACACGCAAATAAAGGTAGATCTCAATTATTAGAGAAATATTAATTGCTCACAGGTATACTGAGTCAATATAATAAAAATGTCAATACCACACAAATTAAGTTTTCTCATTCAGTACCATACTAATCAAATTACCAAATAATTATTTTATAGAAATAGAAAAAAATCATAACAAAACATCTGGAGGAACAAAAGATCAAGAATGTAAAAGGAATTAATGAAAAAACATGTGAAGAAAGTTTTACTAGTAGTATTATATTTCATATTATATTACAAAGTTTAAATTGTCTAAACATTTTGGTTCTGGGCAAGAAATACAGAGGTTGATCAGTGAAAAAGATTACGTACACAATATACAGAATCAAATGAACATAGTAATCTAGTGTTTGATAAACCCAGAGATCCCAGCTGCTAAAGAGCTATCTGACAAAAACTGTTGGGAAAACTGGAAAGTAGTATGGCAGAAACTAAGCATAATTATAGCAACAAACATCTCACAACCATATATCAAGATAAGCTCAAAATGGGTATATAATTTAGACATAAAGGATAATATCATAAGCAAATTAGGGGAATATGATAGATAATTTTGATTACACAAAATTAAAAAGGCTTTGCACAAACAAAACCAGCTAAAATTAGAAGAAAAGTAGAAAACTAGGGGAAAACATCTTTGCAGTATTTCTCTGATAAACCTCTTATCTCTAAAATATACAGGAAACTAAGTTCAATTTATAAGAATAAGAGCCATTCCCCAATTGATAAATGATCAAAGGATGTGAGTATGCAGTTTTCAGAAGAAGAAATTCAGAGAAATTCACATTAAAACAACTCTCAGGTATCACCTCATATCCACCAGATTGACTAAGATGACAAAAAAGGAAAATGACAAATGTTGGAAGCGATGTGGGAAAACATGTACACTACTGTACTGTTAGTGAAGCTGCGAATGAGTCCAACCGTTCTAGACTCAATGTGAAGACTAAAGCATATTTTTTCTATTTCTTTTTTTTTCTTTTCTTTTCTTTTTCTTGGAACATGGCTAATGTGGAAATTTATTGTGCATGTCTAGACATATTTGTGATCTGTTCTATTTTTCTTGCCTTCTCAATGGGTTGAAGGGGAAGGAGGGAAGAAGGGAATTTGGAACTGAAAAGAAAAGAAAATTGAATTTAAAAAGACAAATTGAACAGTTATGATTATATAAAACTAAAAAGGTTTTACACCAACAAATCTAATGTAGCTAAAATTAGAAGGGACATAGGTAAATAGGAAAAATTGCAACAAGTTTTTCTGATAAAGGTTTCATATATCTATAACTGATATAAATTTATAGAATTGAACCATTCCCCAACAGAGAAATAGTCCAAGGATATGAACAACCAGTTCTTAAAGGAAGAAATCCAAACTAACAACCCATAAAAGAACGCTAAATCACTAGTAATTACAGAAATGAAATTAAAGCAAATTTGAGGTTTCATTTCAAACCCACCAGACTGGCAAAGATAGGAAAAGATGAAAATGACAAATGCTGATAGCATTGTGAGAAAACAGACACATTAGTGCCTACTGGCGGAACTGTGAATCAGCCCAGCTACTCTGGAAAGCAATCCGCAATTATGCTCAAAAAATTACTAAACTGTGCATATCCTTTGATCCAACTATGCCACTATTGGGCCTATACCCCAAAGAGATTAAAGAATGAAAACGAATCTATGTGTATGAAAATATTTATAAAAGCTCATTTTTGTAGTAGCCCCAAATTGGAAACTAAGGGTCTGCCCTCCAGTTGGGGAAAGGATAAACAAATTATGGTGTATGAATGTAATAGTGTGCCATTCGAAATGATGAAATACATGGACAGCTTCAAAGGAAATGTGGAAGACCTCTACGAACTGATGCAGAATTAAGTAAGCAAAACTGGAACACTTTACCTAATAACAGCATTGTAGATAAAAATGACTGAAAGACTTTAGAACTCTGGCCAATTCAAGGAAAAAACCGAGTCCAGAAGATCAAAGATGAAACATACCACTCATCTCCTGCCAGAGACATCATAAACTAAAAATGCATAAAGGGACATACATTTTCAGCCATAATCAAAATAAGGTTTTTGTTTTGCTGGACTACACAAGTTTATTTTGAGAATTTTTTTGTTTTTGTTTTTGTTGTGGTTGTTCAATAGGGGTCACGGAGTGGTGGGAGGACAGATTATAAATGCATGTGAAAATAATTGTTAATGAAGGGTTGACATCTAATGTTCTAGCTCTAGCAACTCCATTAATTCCTTGTGTGGAGGAGATTCAGAAACCAGTAGTAGCAGCAATGGTACGGCTCAGACTCCAGGTTCATAGCAGGGTGTCATTTCTAGCACTTAGCCCAGCCTGCAGAAGAATAACCAGACTAAAGGGGAGCCTACACTTTTGTCACTCACAAGAATTTTCCAGATGGCTAACATGGGCTGACTCAGCAGCAGTCTACTCTTGCTCAGACCCCAACCCAGGGCAGGAACTTGCAGAGCTCAGACCAGCAGGGCAGTAATCAAAACTATGCCTTGGATCAAACTACATTAGGAGCACTGACTGCTATCCTGCCTATCCCTGAGATCCTGGAATAACACAACACTCAATACCATAAAAAAGGAGCAACAAGACTAATCCAGACCTTTCCTCCAGAAGTGTGGCAGAGCCCAGCCCTAACATCAAGTCAAAAGTGAGGAAATAGGCTGGATGAATGGTCAAACAAAGAAAGAACACCACTATAATGACTGATTATGGTAGCAGGGACACTCAAGACACAAACCCAGAAGGGAATAACTTCAAAACATCCACAAGCAATACCTCAGGGAAAAACACAGCTTAGGCTGAAACTCAACCAAAGTTGAGTTTGAACTAGAACTAGAACTCTAGTTTGAACTAGAGTTAGAACTAGAATTCCTAGAAGAGATAAAGCAAGAATTTAAATAATGTTTTTATAAATAAAGAGTGCTTGAGGAAAAAAATTTGAAAATAAATGAGAGCTATCAAAGCACAAAAGGCACAAAATCTTGTCCAAGTAACAAACTCCTCGAAAATTAGAATGGATCAGACAGAAGACAATGACTCCATAGGCAACAAGAAATATTAAAACAAAGTCCAAAAGCTGAAAAAATGTAAGAAAATGTAAGGCATCTCTCATTATGGTATATAAATATAATGGACTACTCTTGTGCTTAGCTCTTATCAGCATAATTACCAACCAGAATTCCAGAGGACTAATGCTGAAAAATGCTACTTACCTCCTGACAGAGATGTGAAGGTCTCAGAATGCAGAATGAGATAAATTTTTTTTGGACATGACCACTGTGGAAATTTGCTCTGATTGACTATATATGTTTGTAATAGGTTTTGCTTTTCCTCTATTCTCAATTGGGGAGGGGAGTGGGGTGGAAGGGTGAAAAGGTGGATCTTTGATGATTAAAACAAATTATATATATATATATATATATATATTTTCCTTTTGTGATATTGGGTAATCTCAGACTTATTTTCCTCATCTATCAACTGAAACATCAGCTATGCCAGCTCACAAATTTTTTGGAGATCAAATAAAAATGAAATACTTTAACAAAGTTAAAGAGTAAAGCAATATAAATAGTAGATCTTCCACTAAAGTCCTAATCTAATGCTTTCCCAGTCACCAGTGGAGTTGGTCATGTGCTTGCTCCCATGGTTTTTTAGCATGATATTTTCAGCAATGTTATTAGACGCCTTCAACAAGGACAAAAACAATATCAAGGTCAGCTCTTGAACTGATAGTAAATTATTTAATTTAAAAAGGCTACAAGCCAAGACTCAAGTGGAGGCAGAATTGGTATGAGACTTTTTGTTCATAGATGATTATGCACTCAATGCAGCCTCTGAGGCTGACATTCAACAGAGTCTCTGCTACTTGTGCTGATTTTGGCCTGACATTTAATGCCAAGAAAACAGTTTTTCCACCAGCCAGAATTGCACCATCATATATGGAACCATTAGTTACAGCAAATGGAGAAATTTTGAATGCTGTGGATAGGTTCACTTACCTTGGCACTATACATTCCAGGCAAGTACACACAGACGATGAGATTGACACACACGTTGCCAGAGCTAGCTCGGCGTTTGGGAGGCTCCAAAGGAAAGTGTGAGAGAGAAGAGGTATCAGGCTGCCTACCAAATGGAAGGCCTACAGAGCCATTATGCTGACCTCATTGTTGTATGCCTGTGAAAACTAGATAGTACAGTGCCATGCCAGGAAACTGAATCGCTTCCATTTGAATTGTCTTAGGAAGATTCTGAAGATGACCTGGCAAGATAAGGTACTGGACACTGAGGTCCTTTCTTGAGCTAAACTGCCAAGCATTCAAACTCTACTCCAGAGAGGGTAACTCCAATGGGTGGACCACATTGTTCAAATGCCAAACGTATGTCCACCAAAAAGACTATTTTGTGGAGAACTTACACAAGGCAAGTGTGCATATGGAGGTCAGAAGAAGCAATACTAGGACACTCTCAAGGTCTTTCTTAAGAACTGTGAAACTGATTGTGAGACATGGGAGACACGGGCACCGGACTACCCAGCATAGTGTGCCCACATCAAAGAAGGTGCTATGCTCTATGAGCAAGGTAGAATTGCAGCAGCTCAAAAGAAACATGAGATATGCAAATTCAGAGCCATCTTCACTCCAAAAGTTCATATGGACTATTTGTGTCTGACCTGTGATAGAGCCTTCTGAGCTTGTATTGTTCTGACCAGCCACAGTTGGACACATTGTACCTTGACCACATAGTGATATCATTTTGGTCCTCTTCGAGAACAAAGAACAACTAGCCAACCAACCAAGAAGGAATTAGTTTTATGGATCACAGGATCAGATCTAGAGATGGAAGAAACATCAAAGGCAATCTATTTAATACAACCCTCTCGTTTTACAAGTGAGGTTAAGTGACTTGCATAAGGTCACATAGTGACAGAGGCAGGACTTGAACTCTAGTAGTCCAGAGCCAGGGCCAATGTACTATGGTGAGTTAGAAACCAAGCTCAGTTCCACATTGCCATAAATTGCCTACAGCTACTCCTCATGAATGAGATCACCTTGAGACTTTAAAAAAAAACAAATCCAAATCCAAAACAAATCCAAATTCAAAAAAACAACTTGGACTCAAAGCCTGTCTGAGTTAAAATAAACATCTAATCTTTAGCTTAGCTTCCAGGAACATTGAGGAGCATGTTTCTTCTCCCCACTGCAGCAGAGAATAGAGGTTAGAGGAAGAAATTAGAACCCCCTGAGATTTTGCTCCTTAGGATATTCATTAGCAAGCTGTAGACAGTGTGGTCTAAATTCCAATTCATTTTTTGTTGTTCAGTTGTTTCAGCTATGTCTGACTCTTCATGACCCTATTTGGGGTTTTCTTGACAAAGATACTAAGAGTGGTTTGCCATTTCCTTCTCCAGCTCATTTTACAGATGAGGTGAGTGAGACAAATGGGGTTAAGTGACTTGCCCAGGGTCACACAGCTAGTGCCTGAGCCCAGAACTGAACTCAGGAAGACAAGACTCCAGGCCTTGGCACTCTGTCCACTGTACCACCTAGCTGCCCCAAATTCTAATTCTACAAAACATTAAGTATCAACTGTGTCCTGTGCATTGTATCAGGACCTGGAGGGAAAAAACAATGTTTAGACCATATGTGCATAGATTTAGAGCTGGAAGGAACCTTAGAAGTCATCATTTTACAAAGTAGAAAACCAAGGCGTCATTACAAATCCAGAGCTCTTTTTACCATTCCATGATGCCTCTAATCATGAATTCATGACTTTGAGCCAGGTGGGGATGAGGTTTTAGGCAGCAGATTTTTAGGTTACATTGAATTTGAGATGCCATCCAACTTGGGATATACATTAGTCAGATATTAATGAAACTAATGAAACTGTATTTTAAAAATATATAGTTTTAAATTTCATTAGTTTCCATAGGTTTCCTCTTCAGTTAGTTTAAATGACTAAAGTTTTACTATACTACGGAAGTTGAATTTGAATGGAATTTCAGACACTAAGACTATCTAATACAAAATTGATGTGAATAGGTAAAAACAGCTGTGCAAAGTAGAACTTCTGAGAAAGATTAGATTCAGTTCAACTCTATAAACATTTACTTAACACCTGCTATGTAAAGATCACTAACAGAGTGCCTGGGGAGGGTATAAAAGTTTAACTAAAACATTTGCTATGACTACATGACATTCATGGTCTAGTAGGGAAAATGAATGTGAAATAATAGAGGATACATGTATCAGAGAAGTGCAAGCAACATGCAATGTGCTGTCTGAAGAGCACATCATTATAGAAACGGGAGAACTTTCTGGAGAAACTGGTATTGGAACTGGGTTTTAGAGTTTGGGTAGAAATTCAACAAGTAGGAGAAAAGGAGTTCAGAAGGGCAGCCTAAGCCAATCAATCACACAATAATATGGGAGGCCTCTGTGTGGCATTAAGGTAAGAGGGAGAGATGAATAGGTGATTCTGAAAATGAAGCAATGAGAGGTTTCTTCTTCTCCAGCAGAGTCATCTAACACTACCCTGTCTCTTGGGGATTACAGCAAAGCTTGTAACAGCATGAAGCTTGGATATAGGTAAAATACAGCAATGTGGCAGTCAGAGAAGTAAAAACTTATTTGCTAAAGATTATCCTTATAATGTCATCTGAGATACTGACCGGAGCAGCCTCAGCTACAGGGGAAATTTTCCTTGTTTCTTGGACCAACAGATTAAGCAATTTACCTTCTTCTCTTTAGTTCTCCCAAACTTGAGGGAAAGTTCTAAGTTTGAGAGGTAGAAGGGAAAAATATTAAAGCATCTTTGGATCTCTGGTACAAATCCCACTTGATCATAGCAATATCTATGTGTGCGTGTGTATATTTTTAACATACTGCTGTAGCTTTTTTGTCAGAAATTTATTTACATTTTTGGAATCAATATTCATTCATGATATTATTGGTCTATAGTTTGTCTTTGTTTTGTCTTTCCTTGGCTTAGTTATCAGGACAACAATAAGCAGGGCTTCCAAGAGGATCTCAACAGACTACAGATACCAATGAGAACCAGAATGAATTGGGTTTAAGGCATGGTCCTTAAGAAAGAAATCGAGTAGCCCATAAACCTCAAGATATCTTTTAAGGTTTCAGCAATCAAAATTTACATTCTTTTGGGTAGAGCGCCCACAGGTAAGGGTATGATACCCCCTATGTGAACAGAGGGAGAGGAAGGGGGAAAGGAAAGGAGGAAAGGGAAGGAGGAAGGAAGAAGGAGGAGAAGGGAAAGGGGGAAGGGGGAGGGGGGAGAGGAAAGGGAAGGGAAGGGAAGGAAAGGAGGAGGGGCTGCATTGCCCACAGCCCCTTCTACTCACAGGTTGTTGTTTGTCCTTGGTTCTTGAAGTGAACCCATAGCATCAGGAAGGTGATGCCATGACTTGCAAGTGAATTGGATTTAAGTGAGGAAAAGCTGTGCAAAGTCACCAACTTCGGAGTGAATGTAAATAGCAACTATTTCTGTTTTGCCCAGAAACCCTGAGGGTCTTTCCCTCCCAAGCTGATTTTTCTTTTTCTTTTTTGACTAGGTAAAAGAAGCCGTTCTTTGTCTCATTTCTTACTTAATCACTGAATGGGCATTGCCTCAGTCAAACTGAGACATGGGAAAGACCACAACTTAAAAAATCCAAGCTCTCCCACTGTATCCCTGTATCCAGGGCCCATCTCCAATTGTCCTGATTTACATCTTGCCACAGGACCCAGATGGTTACGGAGGAGAAAATGAGGTGGGTGACTTGTAAGGCAAGGCATCACCTTCCTGACGTCCTCTTTGAAAACAAAGGACAAACACCACCACCACCAGCAGGCACCAAGGAACAAAGAGAAAAAGCCAAGAACTGCCTTAGGCTTCTTGGCCCTGAGGCCACGTCAGCAGCAAATGATTTAATTAGCCTAAGAAGATCCAAAAGTAGGTAGGCTACCAAGCTTATTTTGCATTTGCTGTTGTGCCCTCTAGGTCTGCGGTGCAGCGGCCTTTTTCTTTTGTAATAGTTCACAATCAACAATATCTGTTTTTTATTGGAAGCTTCTTGGTAGCCTGGGAGAACTATAATGTCTGTTTAACAAATGGACTGAATCCTTAGGTTCCTGACAGGATCTTTCTGATACTTACAGGAACTAACATTTCTTGAAGAATAGCTAAAATAGATTTCTGTTACAGAATCGATAATGACCACATGTTAGTATGCTATGGCAAGATGGACTATCGGATTTTTTTGTCCAGACCTGAAAATTCATTGATGTAGAGAATTCCCCTCTACCCATTCAGTTAGGCAAACTGGTCTGCAACTTATAGTCTTAGGGAATTGTTTGGTGCACTGAGAAGTTAAGTTCAAGGTCAGATAGCCAGTACGTGTCAGAGGCTACACTTGAACCCAGGGCCCTCCTGGCTCTGAGGCTGCCTCAGTTAACTTCACCCTGCTTCCTCAAAGAGTATTTGATACTGATTAGGAAATAATAATAGTTAATGTGAGATTTTAAGGTATGTCAAGACTTTGCTCACAACAAACCTTTTGGGCAGGTAGATCAAGTTTTATTATCAACATTTGATAGATGAAGAGAGAAAGAGGCACAGAGGGGTTATGTGACTTGTATAGGGTCATGAAATTTAGTGTCAGAGCTGAGAACTGAAAGAACGTCTCCTGACTAGCTCCAAGTTCAGCACTCTCTCCACTATACCATGCTGCCTCTCATAAAATGCTTGAGTGTTTCGTAGTTTAAATGACAGTTTTTGTGATACCCTAATGCGATCCTTGACTCAACATCATCTCTGGGGTTGTCCAGTTCAGCTGACAATCACATTCACAGCTACTAAGACGAGTTCCAACATCAGGCCCTCCTCTTCCCCGTCACTGCTCTGAACTTGGTTTGAGGCACACTCGGGCCTTCTTCTGAGGTGTATGGAACATTTATTTGTTAGAGTTAGTGAGCCATGCTTATCAGATTAATAGGGTTGTTGTAGGTGTGAAAGTAACACAACTGCTCAGCTTGGCAGAGCAGTCATGCAGCAGGTAGTGAAGCCCTAATGGGAATAACTCATGGCCTAATTTCAAGACCATCAAGGTAACATACCTGCAGGTTAGAATTCTGGGAGAAGAGCCCTTTCCTCACACTAACAATTTCTTTTTCTACAAAATCTCTGGGAAGACAATCTCCAGGTTTATGTGACTTAGCTAATGATGACATTAAACTAAACTAGCAGGTGAAAGGATTTGTGCAAAATAGTATGTAAGTGTGTTTTTGCCCCCCAAAACCCCAGTACAGTTAAGTCTACAATGACGTTTTGAAAAACAGTGAGTAAATTCACACCAAGCTATTAACACTAGCTAATTAAACCACTAAAGACCACTTTTATATTCAGTTTAACAAATGTTTCTAAAGTAAGACACTGTGTTAGGTGATAGAGATATAAAGACAAAAACCAGAAAAACATTCCCTGTCCTCAAGGACCTTACATTCTCCTGGGGAATGCTTGCCAAAAAGACTCTTTTATGGAGAAATCACACAGGGCAAGCGTTCACATGGTGGTCGGAAGATGTGAGAAATAAGAGTCAAGTTTCCACATAAGTAGACAAGAAATCAGCATAGACAGGCTAACTTCTTCGTCCAGAGTGGGGGAGTAACAACACAATTCTAGGCACATAATGTAGGGTGGGGTGTATAAGGAAGATTATAACCCAACAAGATTAGGATCAATCCTGATCCAGAAGGGAGGAGTTAGGCATTTACTAACTATAAAACTTGCTCTTGCTTCTGGACTTGGAACACTCTCCCCTTCCAAGGAGGTGTGCCTGCTTCTCAAGAGAATCGAAAGGATGCACTTCAACCTCTTTAATAAAAAGTCTTTGAGACACCGGTCTTCGGAACTGAGTCTGGGATCTTCTTTATAACAGAAAATACAAGGACATGCTCAAGGTCTCTCTTAAGAACTTTGGAATTGATTGTGTCACATGGGAGACACTGGCACAGGACCATTCAACATGGCATGCCCACATCAGAGAAGGTGCTGCGCTCTATGAGCAAAGCAGAATTGAAATAGCTCAAGAGAAACGCAGGATGTGCAAACTTAGAGGATCCACCCCAAAGATTCACACGGACTATTTGTGCCCAACCTGTGGGAGAACATTCCGAGCTCATATTGTTCTGATCAGCCACAGTCGGACACACTGAACTTGACTCTAGCATAGTGATGTCATTTTGACACCAACCAACATTCCACTGGGGGACATTATACAGAAATAAATGAATGAAACATTTTAACAGTAACAACTGGGAATGATGGGGTGCTTGGGTGCTTGTGCTTGGACCCCCAATCCTAAGACTGTCTCCCCAGCCCAAAAGACACTATCGCAGACAAATACAAAGGAGTGGACTGTCTCTCTCCCTCCCTGGTACAGTAACAAGCAGATTCTGTAAGAATTATCCTTGCATAAACAGGATTATCTTGTACTGGCTCCTAAGATATCGGGTACCAACAAGACTATTGCATACTGTCTCTACATCACTATATACACTCCAGACATCAAGATATATGTACGTTCCTTTAATCTTGTCAAATAGGGCATTGACTGGTAACAGGACTGTCCTGACCATTATTTGACTTAGTGATGTTGCAAATCTAAAAACCACACTTCTCAGTGGCCTCTATCCCTGCTTTTCCTGGTGAACTCTAGATAAAATGCCTCAGCAGTAGATACAAAAGGTACATGTTCCTTTAAGAACTCAGGTCCTCCTGACTCCAAAATTGGACTTCTACTGCACCACCTAGCTGCCCTTCCTTGTTAATTTCTTGAAAGATGATGTCTAGGCTCTTTTTTTGATCATGGCTTTCAGGTAGCCCAATAATTTTCAATAATTTTAAAATTATTTCTCCTGTATCTATTTTCCAGGTCATTTGTTTTTCCAATGAGATATTTCACATTGTCTTCTATTTCTTCATTATTTCTTCTTTTTTTTGGTGAGGCATTCAGGGTTAAGTGACTTGCCCAGGGTCACATAGCTAGTGAGTGTCAAGTTTCTGAGGTCAAATTTGAACTCAGGTCCTCTTGACTCCAAGGCTGGAGCTCTATTCACTGTGCCACCTCACTGCCCTTATTTTTTTTAATTCTTTTGGTTTTGTTTTATAATTTCTTGATTTCTCATAGTCATTAACTTCAATTTGCTCCATTCTAATTTTTAAGGAATTACTTTTTTTTGTTTTGTTTTTTTTACTTTTTTTATTATTAATTTATTTTGATTTATCAATAATCACTTCCATATGCTTTTGAGTTTAAAAATTTTTCCCCCTTCCTCCCCACCGCCCTCCTCAAGACAGCACATAATCTGATATAGGCTATACATTTACATTCATATTAAACATATTTTCACATTAGTGATGTTATAAGTAAAAATTAAAACCAACAGGAGGAACCATCAGAAAGAGGAAACAAAACTCAACAAAGGAAAAAAAATTAGCAATTCGGCTTCCATAGTTCTTTCTTTGGGTGTGGATTAGCATTTTCCATCACAAGGCCTCTGGAGATGTCTTAGATCCTTGTATTGCCAGGAAGGGTTAAGTTTAGTCATCTTGCAATGTGGCTGTTATTGTGTGCAACGTTCTCTTGGTTCTGCTCACTTCACTCAGCATCAGACCATACAAGTCTTTCCAGGTTTTTCTGAAGTCAGCCTGTTCATCATTTCTTATAGCACAATAGTATTCCATCACATAAGGAATTACTTTCTTCAGTGAGCTTTTGGATCTCCTTTTCCATTTGGCCAATTCTGCTTTTTAAGATCTTCTCCTCATTGGCTTTTTAGATCTTTTTTGCCATTTGGTCTAGTCTATTGTTTTAACATGTTATTTTTTTCAGTAGTTTTTTGGGTCTCCTTTACTAAGCTGTTGACTAGTTTTTCATGATTTTCTTGCATCACTCTCATTTCTCTTAATTTTTTCTCTACTTCTCTAACTTGATTTTCAAAATCCTTTTTGAGCTCTTCCAATTCATATTTTTCTTGGAGGCTTTGGATGTAGGAGCTTTGACTCCATTGTCTTCTTCTGAGTGTATATTTTGATCTTCCTTGTCACCAAAGTAAGCTTCAATTGTCTGAGTTTTCTTTTTTTTTTTTTTTTTGTTTGCTCATTTTCCCAGCCAATTACTCAACTTTTAAACTTTTTGTTAAGGTAGGGCTCTGCTTCCAGTATGGAAGGCATACTGTCCCAAGCTTCAGAGGTTTTGGGCAGCTGTTTTCAGTTCTTCCAAGGTGGTATGAATTAAAGAGAAGTGTTTACTCCTTTCTGGCCTGTGCTCTAGTCTATGAATGACCACAAGCACTCTTTTCTGTCCTGGAACTGTGAGAATGGTTTCTTCTCCACTGCTACCACAAGCTCTGCTATACCAGTGGCTCTTCCTTGCTCTAGGACTGCTACCCACATCCAAGTATGGTCAAACAGAATTCTGCCTTAGTGCCAGCAAAGAGACCCCTGTGATCTCCTAATCAGTTGTTTGAAATGAGCTGAGAGCCGCTGCCACTGTCACTGCCACTGCCTCAGGGGCTGTGCTGGGGCTGGAGCTGGACTGCACTCCTCTCTCACCCAGATCCAACAGACCTTTCCTACTGACCTTCTAGGTTGTCTGTGGTATGTATGGGTTGAGAAGTCTGGAAACTGCCATAGCTGCTGGTGATTCAGTCCCCTGCGGCCTGCTCCAGGTTGGCTGGGGCTCATTCTGTGCTGGCACAAGTTGCACTGGACTGTGCTCCTCTCTTAGCCTGGTGCAATAGACCTTTCCTGTTGACCTTCCAGGTTGTCTTGGGCTAGAAATTTGTTTTACCCTGTCTTTTAGTGGGTTCTGCTGCTCTAGAATTTGTTCAGTCATTTTTTATAAGTATTTGGAGGGGTTTGGGGGAGAGCCCAAAAGAGTCTCTGCTTTTACCCTGCCACCTTGGCTCCATCTCCATTTCTTGGCTCTTTAACCAAGGGTTTATTAAAAGATCCATGGGCAATTTTGAGTCCATTTTAGCATGGCTGCTGGGCTTATAATTATGGACCACATGTGGCCACTCCAAGTCCCTCTAAAAGGACGGCTGCTGGTCATGTTTTGTATTTTTGTCTGTCTTTGTGGAATGTCACTTGTGTTAAGTGTGTTTTTGTGTGTCCATCTCCCTAAGTAAAAAGCCAACTGCTTTTTTTTCCTTCTCACTCTCATGGTCTGAGGGGTGGGGAGGGTGAGTGTGTGGTAATAGCATATAACAGGAGCCAATAGTAGTAAAAACAGCTGTGAGAAAGAAACAGTTTGAGATGACTTTTTCTTCAGGTGCTCCCTTTCCCCTCTCCGACTAATTAATTCGAATAAGCCTTTTTCCTTTGATAATGTGGTTTTTCTGTCACAAAAAGCAGAATTGTCAGAAAGGTAATGTAAGCAGAGAGGTAGTTAGACTGTGCTTAACAGCTTGAATTTTTTTTTTAAACTGCTCTTAAGTAATCTGTTTCTAACTAACTAAATCTTTAACTGGGAATTCATCTTGGATATCAAAAATTATAAATTCAGGCTTAATAGAACCTCAAAATTAAGGTTTCTTGATTATGTTCAATTTTAATCTGGAGAACTATCTGCCTTCTTGGCCACCAAACATATTTTTAAAGGTTAACTCATGGAAAAGAGAAAAGTTTGTGTGAAATCAGGGAGAAACCAAAAGGTAAACTGGATTTGATTAGAAAATCTAATTGAATATTTGGGAGTTTTACAAACTAAAGTGACAATAGAAATAAATTTAGAAATAACTTTTGAATTGGTGTGTTTGAACTTAGAAATTTTGCTGTAATTTATGAGACTTCTACCCATTTTTTAATAATAGATCACGTATTTAATTTTTTGAGAACTGTTTTGCTTCTTGCACACAAAAAAGAGCTTAAGGAAGCAACTTGAAATGTACATAATATTTAGAAAATGTCTTTGTGTTACTTCTGTGAAAAATATTGATGTTAAGCATTTAGAGTTATAAATTTTCTATTCTGTTATGTTGTTTCATTGTAATTTTCTTTAATGAAATTGTTTCTATGATTTATTTTTTGACTCACTCATTCTTTAGGATTAGTTTCCAATTAATTTTGAATCTGTTTCCCCAGACCTTTACTGAATATAATTTTTATTGCATTATAGTATTTAGAGAAATGATTATTTCTCTCCTATTGATAACCAATTATTAAATTAGGATTAAGGTTTTCCCTATTTCCTCATTAAAAGTCCAGTCCTTATGAAGAACATTGCTGATAGATGAGATTGCCCAAATCATTGGAGTACATGCTTTTTCATCTTGGGTGGCACTCCACCCAACTAGAAAACCTTACAAAGAGAATCTTACCTAGATGGAATTCTTACCCTACCATTGTTTATTGTTCATTAAATGGGTATGGATGGATGCCTTTGTCCAGGTAACTGGAGGCAGCTGAGTTCATCACATCCTCAATGGGAAGAGCACACATCTTTGTCCACTCCTCATTAATTGTTAACCAATCAGAGTTGATTTCCACCCTCAAGACACCCCCTTTATAGGCATTCAAAGATTAGTCTTTGGTCCCAGAGATTGCCACTAACCTTTTTAATTATTTGCTATTAATTCTTTGCTAGCTAGTCATTAATAAAATGACTGTTAATTACCCAGAAATTATGTCTCTAGGACTTTTCATTCATCACACTCTGAAAAAGATGCACTTAATATTTCTGTTTTTCTGCATCTGGTTGTGAGATTTTTATGCCCTAAAAAAATGGTTAATTTTTGTGAAGGTGCCATGTACAGCTGAAAAAAGAGATATTCCTTTCTATTCCCATTCAATTTTCTCCAGAGATCTATCATACCTAACTTTTCTAAAATTTTATTCATCTCCTTAACTTATTTCTTGCTTATTTAATGGCTAGATTTACTTAGTTCTAAGAGGGAAAAGCTGAGGTCCCCCACTGGTATAATTTTACTGCCTATTTCCTCCCACAATGCATCTAACTTTCCCTTTAAGAATTTGGATGCTATGCCATTTGCTGCATATATGTTTGGTACTGATATTACTTCATTGTTGATGGTACCTTTGAGCAAAATGTAGTTTTCCTGCTTATCTTTTAATTAGGTCTATTTTTGCTTTTGCTTTGTCTGAGGTCATGATTGCTACCCCTGTTCTGTTTTTTTTTTTTAACCTCTGCGGAAGTACAATAAAAATGTATCAGCAGGATTTATTACTCTGAGTGTGTCTGTTTCAGGTGTGTTTCTTGTAAATTGCATATTGTTGGATTCTAGTTTTTAATCCACTCTGTTATTTGCTTCTGTAACGGGTAAGCTCATCTCATTCACAGTCATGATTATTAACTATATTTCCCTCCATCCCATCTTTTCATGTTTATCTTTATTCCCTTCAAAAGTCCTTTTTGCTTCTGACCACTACTTCCTTTAATCGACTCTCCCTTCTATTAACCCCCTTCCCTCCTATTTCCCTATTGGTGCGCGCGCACACACACACACACACACACACACACACACACACACACACACACGTTAGATTTCTATACTAACTGAACATGTGTTATTTCCTCTTTGAGCCCATTCCTGTTAGAATAGGTTCAAGCTTTGCCTACTACTCCCCATCTTCCCCTTTATTGTAAAAGCTCTTCCATTTACACCTCTTTAAGTGAGATAATTTTCCCTTTTTCTCCTCTCCCCCTTCTCCCAGTGCACCCCTCTTTCTTACCACTTAATTTTTTTAAAAAAATCATCCCACCACAGTCATCTCACATTGGTGCCCCTCTGTCTAGGTATACTCCTTCTAACTGCCCTAGTAATGTGAAAGTGTTTAGGGGTTACATGTATCATCTTCCCATATAGGAATGTAAGCATTTTAACCTTAATGATTCCCTCTCTTTCAAGTTTACCTTTTTATGTTTCTCTTGATTCTTATACTTGAAAGTCAAATATTCTATTCAGTTCTGGTCTTTTCATCAGCAATACTTAAAAGTCTTCTATTTCATTCAATGTCTGTTTTTGCCCCCGAAGGATTATACCCAATTTTGCTGGATAGGTTATTCTTGGTTGTAATCCTAGCTCCTTTGCCTTCCAGAACACCATATTCCAAGCCCTTTAATCCTTAAATGTGTAAGCTGCTGAATCTTGTATGACCGTGACTGTCGTTCCACATTTTGTTTCTTTCTGGCTACTTGAAGTATTTCCTCTTTGACCTGGTTGCTCTAGAATTTGGCTATAATATTCCTGGGAGTTTTCATTTTGGGATCTCTTTTAGGAGGTGATCAGTGGATTCTTTCAATTCCTATTTTACCTTCTGGATCTAAGCTATTGGGGCAGTTTTCCTTAATAATTTCTTGAAAAGTGCTGTCTAGGTTCTTTCTTTAATCATGGCTTTCTGTATTCCAATAATTCTTAAATAATCTCTTCTCAATCTGTTTTCCAGATCAGTTGTTTTCCCAATGAGATATTTCAATTTTCTTCTATTTTTTCATTATTTTGATTTTTATTTTTTCTTGGTGTCTAATGGAATTCATTAACTTCCACTTGCCCAATTCTAATTTTTAGGGGATTATTTTCTTCAGTGAGATTTTATTTTTCCATCTGGGAAATTCTGCTTTTGAAGGAGCTCTCATCAGTGAATTTTCATACTTCTTTTTATTATTTGGGCAAGGCTATTTTTTAAGGTGTTATTATATATATATATATATATATATATATATATATATATTGAAGTATTTTTTGTGACTCTTTTACCAAGCTATTGACTTTCTTTTCATAATTTTCTGGTATCACTAATTTTTTTCCCCAATTTTTCTTCCACCTCTGTCATTTCATTTTTAAAATCATTTTTGGCTCTTCCAGGAATTATTTTTTGGGGGCCTATGACCAATTCACATTTTTCTTTGAAGCTTTGCATGTAGCTGCCAAGTGTAAGTAGGATGGAGTTCTGTCTCAGCATCTGGGTCAGTAACTGGTGTTTGGGTCTCTCAGAATAGACTAAATTTATTCTCAGCACCAACCATATACCCTTATCCCAAGATTTAAGGCACACCCAGAGCACACACCAAATGTGGAACATTTAGTTCTCAATCTCAGTTTTCAGGATCATTAGCACTCTGAAGTTCAGGATCTCTGATAGATGTGGGGCAATTTCAGTGCAGGTCCTATAGTGATTATGGGTCAGGATCTCTTAATAGTTCTGGGAGCCCAACTACAGATGAGAATTGTGGTGATGGGGTCCTTGGGAGCAGAGCTCAACTCAAGCCAGCTCAGAGTCTTCTCACAAGATAGAAGGGAACAAGGTACACCTGTACATGGAGCAAGTGTTCAATTCCCAGTCTCCCAAGTCCCTGTGTTACTTCCTTTGCTTTTTAATTCCCTAATATATTCACCATGAAATATTCTGTATTATAACAATGTGTTGGTGTCTTATCTCCCTATTTGAATGCAAGCTGCTTGAAGGCAAAGACTTTGTCTTGTTGAGGCTCCAGGGACATCGTTAGTAGAAAATTTACATATTTGATCTGTACTCAATAAAAGTTGAGTTGGTATCCACATCCAAAGAAGGAACTATGGAAGTTGAACTGCTAATTTTTTCCTCTTCTGTTGAGTTTTGTTTCCTCTTTCTGATGTTTCCTCCTGTTGGTTTTAATTTTTACTTACAATGTCACTAATGTGAAAATACGTGTAATAGGAATGTAAATGTATAGCCTATATCAGATTGTGCGCCATCTTGGGGAGGGTGGAGGGGAGGAAGGGGGAGAAAAATTTTAAACTCGAAAGCATACGGAAGTGATTGTTGATAAATCAAAATAAATTAATTAAAAAAAAAGTTGTGTTGGGAAAAATTGACCTAGCATATGGAGTTAATGATCCTTGTATGGGTCAGTTAGTTTCTCATGGCCACAGACTACATCCTAACACCTATAAGAAACATGTGCCTTTGGTTATGAAAGGGAACAAGTAAGACACTGTGGATAGCTCTGTACAATGTAAACTCAATACTAGAAAAAAAAGAACATTCTACTGAAGTAGATTGATCACTAGCACCATTTTTATGTATAGCAATTAGGAATACCCTTCATCCCAACCTTCCTATAACCTTAGAGAATTGTTTGATGCTCAGAGAGGTCATGATTACATAGTGTCAGAGGAAGGATTTGTACTCAGGTCTCCCTAACTCCAAGCATTTTATTCTATTCACTATATCATACTGCCTTTGTAAGAGACTATGAGTGTTAAAGAGAAAGAAACAGAAGTGTGTTCCAATCCAAACTCTAATGAATAATCCATGTCTTCTGATTCCTGGGCCAAAGTTCTTTTCGCTATTCCACATATTGTGACACATAACAATTTTTGTGTGCACTTAAGTGGAAAGCTTGTAGAGAGGAAGAGAAGCACATTAAATAGACACACAAATTACAATGGCCTCTCCTGAACTCAGGGCTCTTTATCCTTGGTGAGAGGAAAGAAAGATAGCATGACCTACAGTGATGAGCACAGGCTTTGAAATCAGGAGTCCTGACTGTATTCCCAGGTAGTGAAGTGACCATAGCAAATCACTTTTAAAAAGGTATGGAGTGGAGCACCTGCTTGGCACAGTGGATGGAGTACCAGCCCAAAGAGTCAGGAAGACCTGAGTTCATATCTGGCCTCAGACACTTGACCCATACTAGCTGTGTGACACAGGGCAAGTCATAAACCCTGATTGCCTTGCAAAAAAAAAAAAAAATATGGAGCCTGTGAAGTCCTGTATAATATTACTGGCTATAGAGGAACTGCTGACATTCTGGCCACAGCACTTCCTGTGGTGACACCTCACTACTGGTCATGGCTACAGCAGATAAGACTGAGACTTAAGTATCATCTACAAAAGGAGGGGCAAGATTGGTAACATTTAAGGTCCCATTCCAGCCCCAATCCTATGCTGCAATGAATGGTTGCCCATTGCCAGAAGATTATCATGGCAACCCTTGCTCACTGATTATTTAGGATTTTATTTCACATTATTGACAACCTATCCTGTTCAATAAACATTTATGAAGTGAACAGCACTATGCTTGGCAATGGGTGTACAAAGAAAACTTCTTACAATCTAGTAAGGGAGACACAATATACAAATAATTATGATAAAAGACAGGACTATGATAATAGATGAGATCTGTCCCTTACAGAGTCAAAGTGCTTTAAGGAAACTAGGGAAAGAAGAGATCCCTTTCATTTGGGAAGGCTTCATGAGATAGCCCTTAGGTGGACCAAAGATGAGAAGGGAGTGTATTCAGGAATGGGGAAAAAGCTTGTACAAATGCACAGGGGTCAGGAGAGGGTAGAACAAAGATCTAAGTTAACCAGTGAGGAGGGACTGCGGTGATGTAAAAAAAAAAGTTGAAAAGAGAGTTTGAAGTCAGAGTGTGAAAGGCCTTAAATGCTAAGTTGAGGAGTTTGTGCCTTATCTTATAGGTAACAGTAAACCACTAAAAGCTTGTGAGCAAGGAAATGACATGGTTTGTTTTGCACATTAGGAAGATTGTCTTGGAAACTAGGTAAAATATGAAAAGATATAATGAACTTTTCTGAACCTCAAAACAGCATATAAATCCTAGCTATAGAATTATTACAACAGCAGTAAGATGACCAGCCAAGGGGATGTTAGAATAGGTGAATATTATAATATTCTAGGTGAAAGGTGATATAGGCCTTAACTAGGAAGGTGGCAGGGTAGATACAGAGGAGGAAAGGATACAGATTTGTGATGGTAGAATCAACAACACCTGGACGACAGGATAGATTTGTGTGTGTGTGTGTGTGTGTGTGTCTCTTTTGGAAGGCTGGGGGGAAAAGGAAAGGGAGGTCACTGGGTCACTAGGAGGGTAGTGTTTTCATCAATAAATAGGAAGGAGAGGCAAGTTGTGTTTTGTTTTTTGGAGTGATAAAAGAATTATTTTTGCTTTTTGGTGAGGCAGTTGGAGTCAAATGACTTGTCCAGGGTCACACAGCTAATAAGGGTGGATATGAATTCAGGTCATCCTGACACTAAGGCCGGAGCTCTATCCACTGTACCACCTAGCTGCCCTTTCAATTATTTTTTTGAAGACAGAGTTTATATATTAACTCTCATTTTACACGAAACCCACACTCCAGCAGAAAATCTCTTTGAAACTTCCTTTTCCCTCCACAAATAAATCACTTTGTCTGTTGGTGAAAGAAAAGACAAGTCTGCTTAGGTTATTACTCTGCTGCTTTGAGATGAGCAGTATATTCCAAAGATAGAGTCAACTGCAATGAAGTGTTGAGCAGGAGGCATGCTAGGAATATTGAGATTGTTTTCCAGTTCTTCACAATGTGGCTTTATTATTTGCTTTGACATGCATTCTCAGATCATATACCTATGTGTGAAGTATAAAATCACATTCCAAGGTCAAATAACTAATTCTGGCGTGATTTTATATCTTCTGTTCCTGACTCAGATTAAAGCTTTAGATAAAGACTCCTCCCCCACTTTCATCCCCGCATTAAACCCTACTTGGATTCCTTAAAAATTAAGTCCAACAAGAAATAATCTTGTCCATACACTTTTGGACATGGTCAATGTGGGAATTTGTTCTGCTTCACTGTGTACATCTGTTACAAGGTTATTTTTTTCCCTGGGGGAGGTGGGAAGACAAAATAAATGGTTTTTAATTAAAAAAAAAAAGTCTCATGAAAACTGACCTTGGTCACCCTAAAATCAGCACCTGGAAATTTGGTTGTTCCAGGAGTCTATTTTCTTCAGGAGGCTGTTGTTTTTGGTCTGTTTTCTTTGTAACGGTAAAATGATGCTGATGGTGTTAGAGAGTTACCCTGAAGCCTTATCCCAAGGAACAAGAATTACAAGTCCTGTTTTACTTCCAGTCATAAAATGCTCATGCTGGAGGGCCCTTCAAGATCACTAAGAGAGCATCACCCTTTTATTTTGTAGGAGGAAACTGAGGAATAAAAATTAAGAAACCTTGTCTAACTACTGGATTGACCCAACTAACAAAAAGATTTAAAATATAGGAACTCGCAAAATCTTTGGTAACTATGTGATGTGATATGGTCCATCCAGGCTTCTTAAGATTATTCTCAGTGCTATCTCCTTCCCATTCCCTTCTATTTACAGCTGGCTCACCATTATCTACAAGATACCTTTAACCTACAGTTAGGACCATCTGCTTATTCCCACTGAAAACTTTACCCACAGGACCTTTGCTATTTGTCTTTTTAGGACTACTACCTGATTTCCTTTGGACCAAACTGTGACGTGCTTGTGTCCTATGGACATGACTTCACAGTGTTTAGAAATTAATGGGATTTTAGGGAGCACATAATCCAGCCCCCTTTTTTTTTTACCAATGAGGATCTGAGAGTGAAGGCCTGAAGAAGTAATGTAACAGACAAAATGAAGAGAAGATCTACCTCAAACTCAGACTCTCTGGCACTAATTTGGTCCTCTTTCCAGTCTAGCACACTTTTTCCTTATTTACAAGTTGGAGCTCACTTCTGGGAAGATTGCTTTAAAGTCTGAAGATCCTTTATTCCCAAACCTATTTTTTTTTTGGGGGGGGCTAGGCAATGGGGTTAAGTGACTTGCCCAGGATCACACAGCTAGTGAGTGTTATATGTCTGAGGCTCAATTTGAACTCAGGTCCTCCTGACTCCAAGGCCAGTGCTCTATCCACTGTGCCATCTCACTGCCCCTCCTAAACCTAATTCTATTAGGGCCTTCACTTTAGGTTTCAGGGCATAAAATATCAGAATTTCCTATAATCAAAAAAATTCTGTTGTGATCCTAAAGATCTTCCCTCCCTTCTTCCAAAGAAAGAAGTTGAACTCAAGTTCTATCCTGTTTGAATGTTAGCAACTAGGAAAGTTGTGGGGTCCTTTAAATTCCTTGCTCAGTGAACAGAAAAGAAAATCAAGGCATCAATTTCACATTGACATTTTTATTAACGCCAACAGTTTTTTTTAATTATTATTTTTTTAAAACAATAGCACAAAAAATGTTTCAGGGAAGCAGTCTGACAGTTAATCTGATGACCTTCTGAAATAGTTAAGCCACACCAAATATGAATTCCTGTTAACAAAAAAAAAAAAAAAATGGTGGGTGGGGGACAGGAAAGGGAAAAGGTTTAACATAAAAAAACAAAAAAACAAACAAAACCACAACTCAATTGGATTAGATGGGTAAGGTCTTGTTAGCTGAATACACTGTAGATGGAACAAAGGGTGGCAAGAGATTTATACTCTTACTTTTACCAGTTATCACTAAGATACAGTTCAGCTCTTGCAATCAGTTATCATCCACTTCATACATGCACAACAATTAACCAGGACAAGCTTATGCCACTTTGGCCATGAAGAGGTGCAACAGTTGGATCTGTCAGACAAGTAATAGCATTTTCTGTAGAACAAATCCCTCCAGAAGGCCCAAATGAAACCCTTCATAGTTTTACTGCTGCATTTGCATGCAATTTAGGACTCTTGCCAAAAAAAAAAAAAGAAAAGAAAAGAAAAAAAGGGGAGGGGGGATCACCTTAAGAAGAAAAGGAAATGTGAATCAGTTTCTCTTATTTAATGTGGCTATTAAAGAGATTTCCTTGTTATTCCTTTACCTCTGAGAAGGACACCAAGAGGTAGGACCAAGAAGGAGGGAGAACTGGGTGTTTTGTTTTGTTTTTGCCAAGAGGTCACAAAGAAGGGAGGGAGGCAGAGAGAGACTACTACCCTTGGTTCTACACCCCCCCCCCAACACTCAGCATTACGCACAGACGCAGACTCATCATACCAGCTGTCCGCCTTTCCTATTAGCCATTCCCCAAATGCACACTATCCATGGCTCATAAGTTGTTTGCAAAGGTGTTAACCCATTCCTGCCCAAGACACTTCACAAATCCCTCTTGACCCAGAAGCCTCTCAAATTTCCTTTTGGAGGGTTTTAAAAACAGAACATCTGCCATTAACATCATAGGAGAAGTGTTAAATCCTTTTAACCACTGACAAGGCTTCAGGAAGTTTCACAGTTTCATTATGCTCTATTTTATTACTATCATATTTACATTTTTTTTTTTGCTGAATTGATTTTTCCTTTTTTTTTTTAATAGAATTTAATTCTGGAGTGTGAGCAGGAACCAGTTAACTACATTCATTGTCCAACCCCCATTGGTTTGAGAAAAGACTCCAAAATCTTGGCATATGAATCAGCTGTAGGGTAGCTCCACCTCCTCCTTGCCAAGAGGCAGCAGGACAACAGTGGCTGCATGCTTGGGGGTTCACACTGTGGGTTGAGAGGCCTTTCGCTCCAGGAGGTACTGATGGATACTTTCGGCATCTCGTTTCAGCCAAGCAGCATTCAGCAGGATATTTTCACAGCACTGCTGGATGGTACGCTCTGCTGAGGGAGCTGGGTGGCTCTCGAAGAAAGCCTGTTGCAAAACAACCCAGAATGTGGGTGTTTATGTCATGCTTAATGAGCATTTGAATTCAGAGGAAGAAAGCAACACTTTAAATAATGTTATGGAGGAAAAAATTAGCTAGCTTGCAAAATTGTCACAAGCCTTACTAATAAAAAATTATTACTACAATCTCCATCCATTCTTTAGCTACTTCATTCCACACCACAAGGCTAAGAAAACATAAGCAAACTATTCAGAAAATTCAAGATCAAATCTTCTCAAATAAATTTTATGCAAAATAGCAGTAAGGAAGAACTAATTCTCTTTTTCTTAAGCTCACTTTCTATATATGATGTCCCAGCTTGTAAATGACAAGAAAGCTTGAATTCTGTCTGTACTTTTCTTTCAAGGAGCCCTAGATACTAATAATTTAATACTTGTCATTCTGCAGTATTTTTCTTTCTGTACTTTGCAATGTGATTCAGGAGAAACACTATTTTCCACCAAATGCAGTTCTTTCTAAGTAAAACAAGGCAACTATTAAATAGCAAACATAACAATAGGGTAAGATTTTTTAATGAAGAGTATCCCAATGGAGTCAAACTAGGATTCTGGAAAACTAACTTTCTTCTACAGAGGCGAGTTACTTGTTCTTAAGGACCTTCTGTGTGTTAACCCCAGTTACCTGAAACAAACATATCCTTCAGGCAGTTTTCTTACATAGCTATCAGGCCTGAAAATCTTCCAATCCCCAGGCTTTAGGACCACAGATTGAGAGCTGGAAGAAAAAGATCATCCAGTCCAATCTTCTCATTTAATAGTTGAGGAAATTTGGGCTCAGAGAGGTTAAGTGACTTGTCCAAGGTCACACAGTGACAGCCAGGAATCCTAGTCAGGTCCAGATTTATACTCATGATTAATAGGTTAATGCTGTCTGATAGACAGGAGAAGTCCCAACCCAAATACATTTGCTTCTAAATACTGAAAATGTTTGTTAAAAGATTTAAAATATTTTTCTAGGTATAAACATCCAGTTTGGTACAGTAGAAAATGAGAAAGAGCCTCAAAAATATGTTAGACATGACACATATGACAACACTGAGGTTGGAGGAGACAGCCCCAAAAGATCAAATGTACTTTGGAAGAGCATAAGGTGTAACTACTACATGTACATTTGACCAGAAAGCTGTATGGAAATGGAGCTTACACATCACTGATTTCCCACTACTAGTAGCTGTAGAAAACTTCTGTGAACAGTAGTTCCTATAATTTTCAAGACTGCATATAAATCCAAGGTAGCCAAAAACACAAAATTCTAAGGAACTGCTATCTTATGAAGAGTAAAAAGAAAAAAAAATGGGGGGGGGGGAGGAAAAGAGAATATATTACACGAAAGCTTTTACTTCCATTCCTTCTATTCAAATTCCATTCAAATGATAGTTGCCTTAGATTTAAGATACAGATATTAAGGAAAATAGCAACACTGAACTAGCAGTTAATTCCTACACCTAAGTTATACACAAATTATATTCTATGTATGAGCTCTTCTGGAAGTGGATACTTCTTCAGGTGATCCCAGAAACTAACAATTTTAATGGAGAAATGTTTCTCTGGACTTACAATGTGAATCAAGACACTTACTTTTGACACTATGCAGTTACCCAAAAAGACTGAAGCAAAACCCAGATTGTAAAAATGTTCAATGATTAAGTGGCTAAGCAATGAAAGAGACAATGATCAATTTGGGCCTGCAACAAATATGCCAAAATCGTCAGGTACAGAGTCCACACTACAGAGGCAGTATCTTGCTTATCAAACCAGAAGGGTGAATGAAAAGATAATCCTTTGTAAGCACACTACTGTATCAAAATAAGACTTTAGCCATGTTCTAATCTCCAGAAAAGATGATGTTATCTCTGAATTTTCTTGATAACAGACAATCCAGATTAGCCACCAATGTCATCTTTTCTTCAGATGAGGAAGGAGTGAATCCTGAGGTGCTTGAAATAATCTAAGCCTGATGCTGCCATTGAAATACCAGGCTTTGCTAAGACACAACTTAGCAAGAGCTATTAAAGATGCATTTTTCATGCTAAAAAAGTTAAATTTAAAGTAGTATAGTTCTTACCTTAACTTCTCCGGCCATTTTATCAACTGCAAATCCTTCAACTGAAAGCTGAAAAGAGATAAAGAATGCACAGTGTTTTAAATTTAACCCACATCAAAGGAGAATGTTTCACATTTAACAGGTAGAAGATGGAAACAAATTTCTATATGTCTAAAAACAAATTATACTAACTCTCAATGCCTTAATCTGGGAAGCTAGGTGGTGCAGTGGATAGAGGACTGACCTTGGATTTAGGAGGACCTGAGTTCAAATCCGGCCTTAGACATCTGACCCTTACTACCTGTGTGACCCTGGGCAAGTCACTTAACCCCATTGCCTAACCCAAAAAAGAAAAAAACCAACAAAAAAAAGAACCAATCAATGCCTTAATCTGAGGATTGGGTTTTGGAGGGCGTGTGTGACATTTCGCGTTAGACAAAAATAAGTCACAGTTTTTTAAAAGAATGGTCTCCTTAGGGGCAGCTAGGTGGTGCAATGGATAGAGCTCCAGCCTTAGAGTGAGGAAGACCTGAGTTCAAATCCGGCCTCAGACAATTGACCCTTACTACCTGTGTGACCCTTGGCAAGTCAAAGAATGGTCTCCTTTGTCTGTTTACAATATAAGCTCATAGAGAACAGGGATTGAGTTTTCGCAGGTCCTGTACACTGTGAGGGTATCTTAAAAACAAGCACAAATGATCATATGTACCTTTATTAGTCTTGATATTAAGAATCCTCCTTGGTAGCGATTATAAAGTTCTTCCCAGTTGTCTTTTATAAATTTCCAAGCAGCTTTCCTCCCCTGCTTGCTGCCTCCAGCTACGCCACCAATAACAGACACAGTATCCTGTGGACGTACCTCTTCCTGGAAAAAAAAAAAATTAAAGAAATAAAGTGTTTAGTCTTTCTAAACTCTCTGTAAGGTAATACTTAGATAGAATAAATAGCTAGGTGAACACTAGTCCTCAAAGTTACCATTATTTAAGTAACTGACTATGTGGTATAGTGGAAAGAGAGATGGATTTAGACTTAGATTTAAGATCTGCCTGAGATATTGCGTGACTTTGGGCAAATCACTTAACCCCTCTGGACCTCAGTTTTACCATATGTAAAAAGGAGGACACAGAACTTGATGACCTCTAAATTCTATGAGCTCTAAAATCTAAGATCTGTGATCTAAATGAAGCCACTCAACTTACCTTAAGAAAAATCTGCACGGGGCAGCTAGGTGGCCCAGTGGATAGAGCACTGGCCCTGGAGTCAGGAGGACCTGAGGTCAAATCCGACCTCAGACATATAATACTCACTAACACTCACTAGCTGTGTGAATCTGGGCAAGTCACTTAACCCCAAATGCCTGACCAAATAAATAAACTAAAAAAAGAAAAAAGAAAAAAAAATTTTGCACCAAGGAAAACAGAACCCTATTAGACATGAGGATAGGGCAAAGGGCAAGGAAGGGTACAACAAACAGCAGGCACTGAGTCCCTCAGAGAATGAAACATTCCTATATA
The DNA here is from genome assembly GCF_900497805.2 of Vombatus ursinus. NCBI lineage: Eukaryota > Metazoa > Chordata > Mammalia > Diprotodontia > Vombatidae > Vombatus > Vombatus ursinus. The sequence goes on along the minus strand of NW_020954579.1, from coordinate 3,272,022 downwards.
ACCTTCCCTGAGAAGGAAGCCTTAAAATAATAAGGCTAATGGATCAGAAGACCAAATTAGAGATACCTGCAACACATCAACAGACAACAACTAGTTTCAAAAGCAGTTTTCCAGTTAACTTACTGAAAGTGCAAAGGTGAGGACTTTTTGAATTAGTTCAGGTGGTGAAGTGGCCCCCAGGACTCGTTCAATTCTATTCTTTTCTTCTTGCATATCTGCTTCTTTGTGAAGCTACAGGGAGTAACAGTAGGGTTTTAATTTCCTAGACCATGTTCTAATGAAATACAACTCAAACTTCAGCAATTATTAGCACTAAACAAATAGTCTCTGTTGATTTTACAAACCATTTCACTGCTAGAATTGACTTGTAACACCCCTTTTTTTTCTGATCTAATTAGAAAACCATGTATGCTAGCCCACTAGATGGCACCTCTACACTAAACTACAGCACAGCTGTTACCCTCCTTCCCTCTTATTTCCCTATCACCAAGACAATACAAGCCTCATTCTGCCACCAAAGGTAGCAATAGAAGTTATTTATTTAAGCTAGGTACTTGGATAATATGACTAATATACTTTGTGAATAGAACCAAGTAATTTTCACCATTTGTTCTAATTACTGTATGCATTATAGCTAATGACTGAACCCTGACCATCTATCTACAAAGACAAATAAGAACAAGCAAATTTTTTTTTTTTAGTTTTTAGTCAAAGCTTCTCTCTTATTAGTACTCCTTAAAGTAGAGAGAATTTTGATAGCTGGTATGAAATGCAAACACACAGATGATTCATATGGCCCTCACCTATACCAAAATTTCAAGTCATCAAACTATTTATAAAATACACAGAACCTATATCTTCTTCACTAGAAAGAACATCTTATCTTTGTGAAGAAACTTCAAATGTAATTATGTTTATGACTTTTCTTAAATTTGGAGCTAAAACTTAGGAACCCTCAAAGATTTCTAATTTTGAACTGTTCATTAACATTAACTTATTATTCATAATTGTTTTAATTATAATAACAAAATTGACAAAAGTGATACCTCATAACCACACAAGGAATTAGGAAATGCAAGTATTACTATTCCCATTTGACAGAAAGAAATGGACTTAGAAAGTTAAGGTGACTTGGCAATGTTCCCACAGTGTATCAAGCATCAGAGACAAAATTTGAACTGGGGCTTTTTGTCTCCAAGTCCAGGGCTTTCTCCTACATCAGGGTGTGCCATTTAATAAAAAGAAAAAAAGAACATTTTAGGTCTTAGGTTCAGTAGAGACAAATTTGTAGCAATAACTTGGCAAGAAGCAAAAAGAATGATCTTTATTAAATCATTTGTGATATACAGCTAGGTGGCACAGTGGATAGAGCATTGGGCCTGGATTCAGGAAGACCTGAGTTCAAATCTGACCTCAGTCATTTACTAGCTGTGTAACCATGGGCAAGACATTCAACCCTCTGTTTCAGTTTCCTTATCTGTCAAATGAGCTAGAGAAGGAAATGGCAAACCAGTGCAGTTATCTCTGCCAAGAAAACCCAAAATAGGGTCACAAAGTGTCAGACATAACTGAAATGACTGAACAACAACAGTACTATTCTCTCATTGTCTTTTTATTGGAAGATTACTCTTTCTGTTGGTGATATGTCCCTTGCCAATTACTTGCAGTTGATTAAGAATAATGTGTAAGTCATTTCAAGGTCATAAAGCAGCAACAGTTTCCATGTGCACTTACCTTTAGCATAATGTCTAATGTGGTACTATCACCATGCTTCAAAACAGTCAGATATACCTAAAAGTTAACAATCAAAGAGAATTTAGTTAAGTATAACTTTCACTTTCAGATATTTTCAGACATGGTAAACTGACATGTCAAAAAAATAAAAGGTTAGGGGGCAGCTAGGTGGTGCAGTAGATAGAGCTCCACCCATAGAGTTCTATCGTGGACCTGAGTTCAAATGTGTTCTCAGACACTTGACACTAGCTGTGTGATCCTGGGCAAGTCACTTAACCCCAATTGCCTAGCAAAAAGTAAAATAAAAAAAAACAAAAACAAAAACAAAAAACAAATAAAAGGTTATGAGTAGCTGCTATATGCAGTCAGTCAACCATTTATTAAGCACTTATTAAGTGCCAAGCATGGTACTAAGCTCTGGTGATACAAAAAAGGAGGCAAAAACAGTCCCTTCCTTTAAGAAGCTCACATCCTACAGGAAGCAACAGCCTATATTTCATGCTTCACTCCTCACATCCCCCATATCCAATCTGTTGCTGAAGCCTGTTAATTTTACCTTTATAACATCTCTCAAAAAACCCTTTCTCTGCTCTACCACCACCTTGGTAGAGGCCCTCATGACCACACACCTGGACTACCGCACTCTTTAGCTGACTGTTTTCCCTGTCCCAAGTCTCTTCCCCACAGTAATCCATCCTTCACTTGGCTGCCATAGTGATCTTCCTTAAGCACAAATCCAACCATAGCAACCTCCTATTCGATAAACACCAGTGGCTCCTTATCACTTCCAGGACCAAATACAATTCTGTTTATCATTCAAAGCCCTTCATAATTGGGCCCTTTCTTACCTTTCCATCTTCTTACACTTTATTCCCCTCTATGTACTCTGCAATGAATGACACTGTTCCTCACATATGACACTCCAAATCCTGAAATCTGAGCTTTTTCACTCCACCCTCCTCATCTCTGCCTCCTGGTTTCTTTCAAGTATCAACTAAAGGCCCACCTTACATAAGAAGCCTTTCTCAGTTCTCCTTAACCTTACTGCCTTCTTTCTGAGATTACCTCCATTTGTGTATCTTATCTATAATAGCTATTTGTATGTTATGTCCCCCATTAGCCTATGAGTTACTTCTTAAAAGCAGGGATTGGGTTCCCCTCCCTTTCTTTCTAATCCTCAACACTTAGCACAGTACCTGGCATATAGTAAGCACTTAATAAATGTTTGCTGATTTGATGTGACATAGGTCAACTTTAGTTAAAGGAAATATTTTAAACCAAATGAAGGACAGTCGGAATGGGACAGACTACTCTGGTAATTAAAATAACATAATACAGAAACATACAGGACTCCTCAGATCAGCAGAAAGAATCTGTTTCCCATCTACATGGTCCTTAAACCGACGACGAGCTTCTTCTAATGTTGGCTTATGTCCTGATTTTCCTAGTTTGCCCAGAACCAAACCTCTCAGGAGTGCATCGAGATGACCTGTGGAGGAATCAGAAAGAATTGTGACTGTAGTTAAATGGGATTCTTTAAAATCTGTAGCCACTTGAACTTCATACAACTATTTCCACATTATTAAAGAAGTAGAGAATGGTTTTACTACACAGCAAAAAGCAGTTGTCTGATCCAGGAAATAAGCCTTTCGTTTATCATCATTTAAAAACGGTATAATATGCCTAGTATTGATGGCGACAAGAAAATACCTTTGGAAGATCCCAGATCCAGAAATTCCAGTGATTCTGAATCCTTGTAGGTCATCAGCCAAAACCCATTCCTCAACTCCACTTCCCCAATGCTTTATTACTATTTTCCCCTCAATGCATTTCCCCCTACAAAGCCCCAAATACACACTACCCATACCCATCCACAGCGCCCTCTGGAATGCATACTCCAAAGGCAACAAAGTTGTTTTCATCTTAAAAATTTTCCTTTCTCACTTTTCATCTTCTGGCTCACTTGAGATCCAGCTCCCTCCTCATAATGACACAGCCTCCCCAGCCACACTTTCCAGTAATGGCTCACTGGTCAAGGTGGGGGAATTGGAATATAAATCTTTACTACCGCTTCAGGTTCCTCCCCATCACCAATTGTTGTTCAGTCATTTCAGCCATGTCAAGATTTTCATGAGCCCATTTCTTTTCTTCTCTAGCTCATTTTTCAGACGAGGAACTGAGGCAAACAGGGTTAAGTGAGCTGCCCAGGGTCATATAGCTAGTGTCTGAGGCCAGATTTCAACTCATGAAGATGAGTCTAGTGCTCTATCTACTGGGCCACCGAGCTGCCCCCCATCACTATTACTATTCAGTAATCTCTTCTCCTTGAGGTCCATTTACAATCCACATCTATTACCCAATCAAAATCTTAGTAGCTCTGGTCTACTTTTTTCCTCAATGACTTCAGTACATTCAGTACAATCAGTACAATCTTTCTATTTTCCTCAACTCTGCCCACATACTAGGGTACTTGAACATAGATACTGATACTCAAATATCCTAACCTCAGTTCCCTGGCCTTCTCATTTCCCATGACCTACTCTTCCACCCAACTTCAGCCATGAAGACGATCATACTTTTGATCTTGCTATCATTCACAAATATAATACCTCCATATGTTCACAAATTCTGAAATTCCTTTATTCCATCCCAATTGATTGGCCTTCCACTTCTTCTGCCTTCCAATATCAAACCATACAGGGACCTCCAATCTCTCAACCAGTTGGTTCTATCTCAGGCCATCACTTCTGCACTAGCCACAGTCTCCTCCTTTCCTGATTTTGACCCTTTGGTGCTCAACTCTACACTGTCTTACTGAATACCTTTTCCTCTTATATCACTGATTTTTTTTCCCTGTCTGATCATTCTTACCATCTGCTACCTTCACTCCTATACACATGCTGCTCAACAAAGATGGAGAAAACTACACAACTGCTTTTGATTGGGTCCACTACAATTTTATGTTGCACAACCTCAATTGAGTCCTCACTGCTTCCAGGCAATCAATCAACTTACTATACCACTCACCCCAGCAGCTGTTCCAAGACTTTTCAATCCTCTTCAAACCTCCCATGGCTCACCCTGACCCCACCTTCTCAGCTGAGAAACTTGTCTAATATTTTACTGAAAAAAAACTGAGACCATTCACCAAGAGCTCCCTCTTCTCTCTTCGTCCTCCTCCTCATCTCAAATCATTATGATGTCTTCTGCCACTATCTCCTCCTTACCCTTTCCATACCCCTGCTCCTTGCCAAGGCTAATGCCTCTATATGTAAAAGTTTCATCCCAACTTCTCCAACAGACTGCCTACTCTATCATTCTATTCTCTCACTTATCTGCAATCTCTCCATATCTAATGTCTGCTTCCTTATTGCCTAAAAACATGCCTATGTCTTCCTCATTTTTAAAAACCCTTCACTTACTACCAAAAAATTATTTTATAGTTAGAAAAAATAATAACAAGATTCATTTGGAATAACAAATGGTCCAGAATATTAAGGGAACTAATGAAAAGAAATGCAATTCCTAGCCATTCCAGATCTTAAATTGTATTATAAAGCAGCAATCATCAAAACTGCTTGGTACTGGCTAAGAAATAGGGTGGTGGATCAATGGAATAGGTTTAAGTATGCAAGATACAGTAATCAATAACTATGGTAATCTATTATTTGATAAACCCAAAGACCCCAGCTTCTGGAATAAGAACTCACTCTTTGACAAAAACTGCTGGGAAAACTGGAAAAGAGTATGGCAGAAACTAGGCATAGATCAAAATAAAGTCAAAATGGGTTCATGATTTAGATATAAAGGCTGATACTATAAGCAAACTGGGAGAGCAAGGAATAGTTTACCTGTCAGATTTACGGAGAACAGAAGAATTCATGACCAAACAAGAGATAGAGAATATTAAGAAAAGCAAAATGGAAAGCTCTGATTACATTAAATTGAAAAGTTTTTGCACAAACAAAGCCAATGCAACCAAGATTAGAAGGAGGGTAGAAAGAATTTTTATAACCAGTCTCTCTAATAAGGGCCTCATTTCTTTTTTTTTTCTTTTCTTTCTTTTTTTTTTAGGCAATTGGGGTTAAGTGACTTGCCCAGGTCACGCAGCTAGTAAATGTGTCAAGCGTTTGGTCTGAGGCCGAATTTGAACTCAGGTCCTCCTGATTTCAGGGCCCGTGCTATCCACTGCGCCACATAGCTGCCCCGAGCCTCCATTCTAAGATATATAGAGAATTAAGTCAAATTTATAAGAATACAAGTCATTCCCCAATTGATAAATGGTCAAAGGATATGAACAGGCAGTTCTCAGATGAAGAAATTAAAGCCATCTATAATCACATGAAAAAATGCTCTAACTCACTATTGATTAGAGAAATGCAAATCAAAACATCTCTGAGGTACCACATCACACCTATCAGATTGGCCAACATGACAAAACAGGAAAATGATCCATGTTGGAGAAGATGTGGGAAAATTGGAACACTAATGTATTGTTGGTGGAATTATGAAATGATCCAACCATTTTGGAAAGCAATTTGGAACTATGCCCAAAGGGCTATAAAAATGTGCATACCCTTTGACCCAGCAACAACATTTCTAATATCCCAGAGAGATCATACAAATGGGAAAAGGATCCACATCTACAAAAATATTTAGAGCAGCTCTTTTTGTGGTGGCAAAGAACTGGAAACTGAGAGGATGCCCATCAACTGGGGAATGGCTGAACAAGTTGCGGTATATGAATGTAATGGAATACTATTGTGCTATAAGAAATGAACAGGCTGACTTCAGAAAAACCTGGAAAGACTTGTATGGACTGATGCTGAGTGAAGTGAGCAGAACCAGGAGTTACGTGCGATGACTAACTTTGATAGACTTAGCTCTTCTCGGCAATTCAAGGATCTAAGACATCTCCAAAGGCCTCATGATGGAAAATGCTATCCACATCCAAAGAAAGAACTAAGGAATTTGAATGCAGATGGAAGCATACTATTTGCTATTTTTTTTTCTTCTGTTGTATTTTGTTTCCTCTTTCTGGTGGTTCCTCCTACTGGTTCTAATTCTTACCTACAACATCACCAATGTGAAAATATGTTTAATAGTAATATATATGTATAGCCTATATCAGATTGCACACTGTCTTGGGGAAGGAGGTGGAGAAAAATTTAAAACCCAAAAGCTTATGGAAGTGACTGCTGACAATTCAAAATAAATTAATTAAAAATTAAAAAAACAAAAACAAAACCCTTCACTTGTTAAGTCCATTCCTGTTAACTATTATCTCATATCTCTCATGACCTCTACGGCTAAACACTTTGAGAATGCCACCTACAACAGGTTCTTCCATTTCCTTTCCTGTTACTCTCTTCCTAACTCCATATTGTCTGTCTTCTGACTTCATAAATGAACCAAAACTGACCTCTCCAACTTATCAATGATCTCTTAAATGTCAAATCTAGTGGCCTTTTCTCAGTCCTCATCCTTCTTGACCACTCTGCAGTCTATGACACTGTACACTGCCCTCTTTTCTAGGATATTCTCTTCTCCTCAGGTTTTTGGGACACCACTCTCTCCTGGTTCTCCTCCTACCTATTTGAACACTCCTGTCTCCTTTGCTTATCATCCAGGTCATACCCCAGTAACCATAGCTGTCTCACAAGGCTCTGTCCTAGGACCTTTTTTCTTCTCCCTCTATTCAGTGCTTCTTAAACTGGGCTGTGAACTGTGGGGCAGGTGCAGGGGGCGGTGTTGGGTCATAAAAAATTTGGCAACAATAAAAGGTTTCTGAACAAGCAACAACCACAAGTTAATTAAAGATCAAATGCACAATGCAATGAATCTGAGGTGTTTCTGGCAGCACTTGCCTGTGTTGCATCATGCAACTTCACTGCAACTTTGGTTCTGAACACAAAGCATTTGCACCCTGCACTGAGCATGCCCTCAGACTGTGCAATGCCAACGCAGTTGGAAGGCTAAAAGGGGTTGCAGTGGAAAAAGTTTAAGAAGCTCTGTAGGCCCTGGACCTATACAACTTCACTTAATGATCTAACAGCTCCCATAAACTCAATTATCATCTCCATGCTGACGATTCTCAAATCTATTCATCCAGTCCTAACCTCTCTGCTAACCTCTACTCTTGCATCTCTACCTACAGATCTCGCAAACTAGATGTCCTGAAGACACCTCAAACTAAACATATCCAAAAAGGAATCCATTATCTTCTCCCTGCTCCCAAGTTCCCCACTCCCATGACTCTCCTATTATTGTCAATGGAACCACCTCCTCCAAGGCCCCCAATCGAGTAGTCATCCTGGATTCTTCATAAACTCTCACCTCCTTATCCAAGTTGTTACCAAGGCCTGTCGATTTCATCTTTGCCACACTTCTCAAATACATCCCCTTACCTCCTCTGATACAAGTCTTCATCTGACATCTTCCTGAACTATTGTAATAGCCTATTTAGAAAAATTTTTCCCCACTCTAATCTATCCTCACACTCAACTGTCAAATTAATCAGACCATGTCACTACCCCTACTCAATCAACTTCAGTGGCTCCCTATCATGTCCAGAATTAAATATAAAATCCAAATTGGCATCTGAAGTCCTTCATAACCTCTCCCCACCCCCACCCCATAAACTTTCCATGCTTTTTATACACTTTAATCCTCCCCTCCATACACTCTTTTTCCAGTGACACTGGCCTCTTTGCTCTTCTTAAAAGAAGATACTCTTATTTCTCAGCTGAACATTTTCACTGGTTGTCCCACATGACTGGAATACTGTTCTCCCTCATCTCCATTCCCAGCATTCCCAGACTTCCTCCAAGTTATAGTTAAATTCCCACCTTCTACAGGAAATCTTTCTCTATCCCTCTTAATTCTAGTACCTTCTCTCTGTTGATTATTTACTATTTATCCTGTATATAGCTTGTCTGTACATGACTGTTTGCACGTTGTCTTCTCCATTAGAATGTGAGCCCTTCAAGGGCAGGAACTATCTTTTTCCTTTCTACCCCTAATGCTTAGGACAATGCCTGGGACATAGAAGGTGCTTAATGACTGAGTGACAGACAGAGCCATCAAAGTAACAAAATAATTTTACTTTAGATGTTTGCAACTATGACGAGGGCAATAGGTGCTTTTGTTCTGGATACATGCGGTAAAGAAATCTGTTTTGGTACTAATGAAAGAAATAACTAATTGCAAATATTTCAAAAGAGGAAGTATGAAATGATGTGTTTGATAAGCTAAAAACGAATATATATACTATCTAACCTGAAGTAAAATCACAAAGGCCACCTATTTGAATTTAATTAGTCCTTCAATTTGGTGATGTTTTTATTGTTTGGGTTGTCTCTTATCAAAACCATTAAGGCATACACTTAGTCATTCAGTTATGTCCAAGGCACCTAGTAAGAGTCTGTACACCCAGGATCAATGTGTTCCATGTGCAACAAATAAAAATCTCAGGATTACTTCACCACAGCCAGAGAACTTAAGCAGGTATTTGTGGAAACGTACGACTTGCTTTTCTCCTTCTAAGCACATTGTTGCAAAGGTTCTCATAAAGAAGGTTCTGACTTAAAATTTTGGCTCTGTAAAGGATGTGTTGTGGTATGCAAAGTGGCCCAAGTGTGTTCCTGGGTTCTCTTATGAGTAAAATGAGTTTCCTTATATCCCAAGGAGAGGCAATGAGTGAGTGTCAAGTGCTCCACGTGATCATCACAGAAGAAAGGTCACAGACATAACAGACACAGAGCTGGGAGGGGCCTCAGAGGTCATCGAGCCTAACTCTCTTCATAAAGATGAGGAAACTGAGACCCAGAAAGACTTGAGTGAGAAGCATTAACTAGCAGAGATGGAGCTTAAAATGAAGACTTCTCTCTCCAAACCCAAAATTCAGTCCATCATATCATTAAATTTCAAGTAATATTACTACTACTTACAAAAAGTTAATGTTTTCAACTGTAAGTTATTAGTTTCTTAGTCATCAGTATATGATAAAAAAAAATGTCAATCCAAAAGTAACACTTACATTTTCATTTCTACCTCTTAAATTAAAAAGAAATCTGATAAAATTACAGCAACAGTTTATAGCAAGACAGAAAAAAGGAATTAACCAAGATAATGATCTGCTTATCAGGGCCTGATAGGAACTGGTGCCAATAAAATAAGCATATATTTCAGATGTGGCTATGGGTTTATAGATCTCTGTCCCTATCTTCTACACATTGCATTTAACAGCTAATTTAGACAATATTCCATATATCGGTCTCCATGTAACGTCCAAGGAGAAGAACAATGGGAATGGGAACTTTCGACATTAAATACTGATTAATATCATTCAGGGTTTAAAAAATACATTAATGCTGTGACTATATCAACTTACCAATCTTAATTCTGAAATATTTAAGTATACATCCCCTTACCCTCTCCAGGTTTAGGATCCCAGCCCAGCCTCTCCCCTATGGGTGAAAAGACATCTTTCACAAATAGCTGGATTTCCTCATAGAAGTCTGTGTGGGACAAGAGAGTTGAGAGAATCCCCAGGTTACAGCTCAGGTCGCTCCAGACAGTATAATTGGGCTCATTCACAAAAGCCTCCATGACTTTTAGAACATCTACAGTGTTAATGATTCCAGCTCGAGCCTGGGAGAGAAAAAACAATTTCTGTTTTTTAGTTAGGTTAATTTCAAACCTAATCTCCAAATAGAATTGTAACACAGAGATACACAAACAAGTTCAACATTATCTATTCTTGCAAAATGTCTATCTCTGGAATTTGAAGTAAATGACACAACATGAGTTCAGAAGAGCACTTGTTAGAATAAAAATCCTACTATAATAACATAAGACAATGTACTAAAAAATAAGCAAAACTATTCTAACTAATCCAACTGGTTAGGGTGAAAGAAAACTGATCAGTTTCTTGATTCTATTAAGTTTCTGGGGCCTTTACTTTTTAACAGAGGCTCTTTCAAAGCTAGGCCATCTAAACTGTGTCAATTTTACCCTGTCCTTTACAAATTTGAGAATAAAGTTGACTGAAAGGCACTAAAGTGCTCAGAACTCTTTCAACTCTTGTGTGTACCAACAAGTGGAATTAGGAAAAACCCAATTTCTATTCTAGCAATCAACTACACAAAGAGCCTATTCTGTTGAAAGGATGAATCTGCCACTCGAATCAGCAGATTTGAGGTTTTAGACTTCAATGCTAATCTATATTTATACAAAACAAGAATCCAAAACCAGTTATATCAGCAGGGAGTAGTGAAACTTCAAGATCCAAATTGAAGGAAACTTCATGCTGAGTCTTATAATTATTACAGGTATCCAGAATTATCCAGACTGCCAAATGCACCCAGAAATTATCTAACACATGCCTGACTATTAAATTAAGTATCTGACAAATTCAAATGTTATTTGGCACAGGACTTGAAGGAAAAAAAAAAGCATTATTAGGGGAAAGCACCCTAAGATTCCCACAAGCAAGAGTTATAGCTTCTATTTAGTAAGCAATTCTGAATAAAGTGTTTTTAAAATCTCAGTTGGAAAAGTTACTCATCTATTCAAACAGATTTTCTATTAAAACTAGAAGAATTAATCCCTGGGCAGAGAAGACCCTACAAGAAAATAACTAAATACAGTTGCAGAATACTAGCTTAGATTGATGACAAAGAACTGTTTCTGAGGGAATTTTGCAAGTTCATTTGTATTACACTAATTAATCGCCACCTGCATGCCATAACCACAAAGTTCTTCCACCTTTAGGAAGAGCCAGGTCCTTTGAACTGTAAGTATATTATTAATCAAATATTCCAATAAGAGCAAAATCCCCCAACCAACAAAGCCTATCATATTGTGAAAGGAGGAGGTACTCACCAAAGAAAAAAGATCATTCTGTAGCCCAAGTCGGTCCACAGGGGGTAGAGAAAGGTCTCGTATGCCTGGCAATAAACTCTCCAACATAGCAGAACTGTATTGAGTCCGATAAAATCCAACTGTTCCTAGGTTTAACTGGGAAAAAAAATAAAAACAAAATACCCAACACAAACACACATATGCATGCATATGTACACATATATACATGCCAAGCTAACTTTTAGCCCTAGAAATTTCACATTTATATGGAAAGGTAGCATGGAAGAGTAGGGAGGGGGAAGCTAGTCTGCCTCTGACATACTGGCTATTGGACCCTGAACCAGTCATTTAAATTTCTTAAGCCTCATTTTCCCTGTATATAAAACAGTTAGAGTTAGACTCAATGACCCCTAAGGTCATTTCCAGTTCTCTATGATCCTATGGATAGAATTCCAAATTTCAATCATTATAAACAGTGTTAAATGTCTGAGTTAGTTTAACTAAGATTACATGCTGCTGATCTCAAATACTTTACTGAGGTTATCGACTCCTTAAAATGACAAGTCATGCTTGCAAAACTGTAACTGCCTCAAATGATTTACTGTACCTGGTGGTAAGGGAATATTTTACTTCCAAAAAGGTTAGCGAACATGTAGGAATAATCTCCAGTAATAATTCTCTGCCCTAAGGTCTTCTTTTCTCCTGTATTATGGAGGCTTACTGGGATTAAAAGGGAATTCTCTAAATCAGTAGTTCCTAACTTGAGGTCCAAAGATAATTTTCAGAGAGGTCTGTGAACTTGCATAGGGAATACATATTTTAAAACATTCTGAGGGAGTCCATAGGTTTCAACAAGGTCAATAACACAAACGGGTTAAAAACTCCTACTTTGGATAAAATTTACTAGATAATTTCTAATTTCACTTTTGTTTAAGATTATGAATGACATAGTATTATATCTCTTTGATCGACATTATTTGACAAAATCCCAATGGATGTCTTCTGAGGTGAACAGATGGATACCTTACAGAATACTAGAGCTTAAAAATGCTCCCGCTATCCTTATTAGATAAAGTAGCTCAAGCTGTGCCTTGCCTAAAGTCACATGCTAACAAATGGCAAAACTATCTTTAAGACGGAGATGAGATGGTCATAGCTTCTACCAAGACAAAGACTGACAGTCTTTGTTACTTGTTTCAATTACAGAATACCAATTGTCCTACCACCACTGCCACATGCTACCACCAGAAAGGAGGAAGGAATAAGTGAGAAAGAAGAAAATGGGGATCTCTACTTGGAAATGATAGATTCAAATTCAAAGCTGATATTTTTGAGCTCTAAGGCTGAGGATAGACAAACTGTTACTTTTAACCTCAGAAACTACCGAGTAATTGTTCCCATCTCAATGAGGGCAAATCATCCTTCAATAAGAGTAATAATTCACATGGTAACCCAAAAACATGTCCTACAGGGATATAGATCTCTCATTCTTTCTACATCATTTTATACAATGCCGATCCTAAATGCAGTGCTTTTATCTTTGTTATGAAATTAACTTCAATATTCCACACAAATAAGGAGTCAGAAAAGCAAAATCCTGACGTTAACCCCAATCTTGATCCTCCTGTCATGCTATCCACTAGATGGTAGAAGCAGTTCATAAATAAAAGTTAACATCCTGGGAACAAAAAATTATTTGCAAAAGCAAAATGAGGCATTTTTCCATTCATAGATATAGATTTGGCAGAAATACTTAAGAGCAAAACTCTACAGCCTAAAAAACAACAACAATAAAACAGTATTCTCTCTTCCCAAGCTAGACTTTCGTTAAGCTGTGGTTGCTATGGGGATATACAAAAAGCTGTTCACAGTTCAATTCAAAAGCTGTTCCTGGATTTGCTGATGGAACCACTTGATTTGTCGTGCCTAGACTTGTAAAACAATGTAGGTTGTATTATCTGAGATCTCTGTTTGAAGAAAATTCTTGGAAAAAAAAAAATACTGGTCTAAGTCAAACGAATACAAGGCAAAATTAGTTTATAGAACTCGAAATATTAGAGAAAGAAAGGAAACAGGTCTATCTGGGTCCAGAAAGTAGATGAATACTAAATGGAATAAAAGTGCTACAAATAGAACTAACCTTTATCCACTGGTCTGGCTTAACATTTTTCAAAACCACACTCATCTCTGGTTTCTCCATCAAAATTTTCAGTTTGGCTTCATTAGGTTCATCACTGGTAGAAATTGTTATAGGAACCATCCACTGGGGACAATCCTCTCCTAAGCAAGACAATGACAAAAAAAGATGCTTTGAGGAAACAGGAGATCTATTTTCATAAGCAAAGACCTAATTCTACTATGGTGAGTAATGGCTTATTTAAAGGAGTATATCTATTCCTTAGGTTTCCAGATTATCATCAGTGCAAAAGAACAATCTAGTGATAGCCTAATTCCCTGAAAGACTGATTCACCTTGTAAACCTGGGAAACAGCTTACTCATTTGTATGGTCATATCCAACAGTTATTTTAACTCAATTTTTCTTCCCCTGTCCCACTCAACTGTCTATAACTATAAAAATGACAAAATAAAAAAGTTCAGAGATTTAAATGTTATCCCTGATGGATTCATGAATTCTCCAAATGGGGGAAAGGGTAGATTCCAGAAACTATAGACCCAGGTGACAAAAATCACAGAAACTGAGTTGGAAGGGCACCCAAAGCCGATTATGTAATGTTCCCTGATATAGATCAACAGAAAAATTCTGGAATGGATAAAGTCATCAGTGCACACATATATACATATTTAGAAATGGAAATCAGGAGCAAGGAATAGGTTGGCCCAAGAACAAGCCATGCCAAATTAACTTTTATTTTTTTTTAAGGATAATAAAAAAGTAGAGCAAAGAAATGAACAGATAATAGTAAACACAATAAATCTAGATTTCAGAAAGGCATTTAGTAAAATCTTTCATGATATCTTTGTGGACAAAATGAAAAAATATGGGCTAGATAAAAGAAAATTAGGTGGATTTATAGAGCTCATTAAACGACCAAATTCAAAGTATGTTGAGGTATACCTGAGAGAAGCTCTTTAGTGGTATGACACTAGGCTCTGGCCTCAGTTCCGTCCTGGTCAACATTTTATCAATGACATGGATAAAGTATAGACTGCATGCTATCAAATTTGTGAACAAAGCAAGGAGGAATAGACAATACACTGGATGGTGAAATTAAGATTAAAAAAAGATCTGGAAAGGTTAGAACAATGGGCCAAAACTAGTAAGATGAAATTTAATAGGACCCAATGCAAAATCCTAGATGTGGGTTAAAAAAATTTTTGGTTGCTTAAGTATCATAGGATGGAGAGATCTTGCATAACTATTCCAAAAGGATTAGGAGTCAACAGTGTAACATGGCTGTATTAATAGAAGTAGAGCATCCAGAATAAGGTCCTGTTTAAAATAACAGTCACACTCCACTCGGCACTGACCAGACAACAGCCAGAGGAATACTATGTTCAGTTTTGTATGCAAAATTTAAAGAGGGATATTGAAAAATGTAATATTATTTTTAAGAGGAAGATCAAGTTGATGATCTAAAAATTATGCTATAGAAGGGAACAGCTGAAGGAACTGGAGATAATTAGTCTAGTGAAAAAGGAAAATAAGAAATTCCACAACTGTCTATAAATATCTGAAAGTATGTTAAAAAAAAAAAAAAAAAGAGGGGGCTTAATTTTTTTGTTTGTTTGTTTTTGTAGGCATTGGGGTTAAGTGACTTGCCCAAGGTCACACAGCTAGTGTCAAGTGCCAGATTTGTGTCAAGTGCTAGTGTCAGGTCCTCCTGACTCCAGGATTGGTGCTCTATCCACTGCAGCCACCTAGCTGCCCCAGGGGGTTTAATTTTTGCAGCTCCAGAGAATTTTATAAAACAAAATGAGATCAATATGGGATAAAGGTTTCCAAAAATTGAAAAGTCTACCTGATCAAACAGTGAATTTTCCATCACTGGATGTATGCAAGCAAAAGAAGAATAACTACTTGTTACACACAGCATTTCTACATATAGTATAAAGTTGGGCTGGATCACTTCTAAGATATCTCACAAGGCATTCGAGAACAAAAATTTGAAATTTTTTTTAGCTTGCCATTCATCTCTCCTTAGATGTCTCCATTTTCTTCAGTCCTTCCAACCTTTGACCCCACAATTCCACGGAAAGGAGGAAAGCAGGGAAGCCATGGGGACACTCCACACAATGCCCCACCTTTTTTTTTTTTTTTAATTTCTAAATCCAGAAATTTATTTTAACTCTCTAGCTCTACCAGAGGCTCAGGGAGGTGAAATCAGCATATACACAAAAATCATTTTCATTCCCTCTTCTAAATAAGTCTTCCCTTACCAAAAACGTATAGAAATAAAGACTGTTACAGTCCACATGGAGTGCAGTCTGTAGTTTTGTCCCAATCCCCTTTCCATAGCAATAGGCGGAAAGTTTCATTCCTCAAGCCAAGCTAAATTAAAATGCACACTCATTTGTATTTAATCTATTATTATATATTAATTTTTATGTCATTCTTTTAAAAAGGAAATAAATTGATGTAAAAAGTATTTCTTGTTAGTTGACAAACTGCTGGTGCCACACACACTAGACTATTCTGATTAGCATCTACTTTTCATCATCAGCTTACCACTATATGGTCCACTGGCAGAGAATTTCCTTTGAGACAACTTCAGCACTCTGTCATCTTCTACCTAAAATGTAAAACAAAGGCTATAGTAGTATTAACAGATTTTTTTTGCAATTTTTCTGTGAAAAAGCACATTGTAATGCTAGCTCAACACACAGCCCTAAAAAGTACAATGCGCACTCAATATTTAATGGCAATGAAAATGCTATGTAAACAGACACATAAACTATGTGTGCAAAGTACTCTTGCCAAATGCTGGGGATACAAAAGAAAAAAACGATGCAGTCACATCACAGGACCAGAGAGAAGTATGATACAAGTACAGGTGTGATCATGGCAGTGGACAGAATCAGATAAGGCACTCTAGGAAAATTACAGGAGGGAGAAAATGCTTTGTTCTTGAGAGATCAAGTCAGGCTTTATGGAGGAGGTGGCAAATGAACTGACTTCGGAAAGAAAAGGATTCTGAAAAGCAGAGATGGGGAAGAAGTACATTCCAGTTATGGAGGATGGCTTGCAAACAGGCAGGAAATGAACTATTGATTAGATCGTGTAAGCGGAGCAATGAGAAACAGGGCTGGATAGACAGATTAGATCCAGATTTTAGAGGGCCTCAAAGAGTTTGGATTTTATCCTACAGACAAAAGGAAGGCACTAAAGGTTTTTGTGTAGGGGAATGAGCCATCAGGAAGATTATTTTGGCAGCTGCATGAAGGATGGAAGAGAATCAAGTCAAGAAGACTGAATAGGGGGGCAGCTAGGTGGAGTAGTGGATAGAGCACCAGCCCTGAAGTCAGGAGGACCTGAGTTCAAATCCAGCCTCAGACCAAACAATTCACACTTACTAGCTGTGTGACCCTGTGCAAGTCACTTAACCCTATTGCCTAGCCAAAAAAAACAAAAAAGACAGGGAAAAAAAATGACCTGGAAAATAGACTGGAGAGAGATAATTTAAGAATTACTAGACTATCTAAAAGCCATGATCAAGAAATTATCAAGGAAAATTGCCTCAATATTTTACATCCAGTTGGTAAAATAGAACCGAAAGAATCTACTGATCACTTCCTGAAAGAGATTCCAAAATGAAAACTTCTAGGAATATTGTAGTCAAATTCCAAAGCTCCCAAGTAAAAAAAAAATAAAAATAAAAATAAATTATATATATATATATACATAAAATAAATTATTATATATTATTACATAATAATACATTAATGATAATATATATATATATATATATCTTGCTAGCATCCAGAAAGAAACAATTCAATTATCATGGAGCCAAAGTCAGGATCACACAAGATTTAGCAGCTTTCACCTTAAAGGAGCGGAAGGGCATGGAATATGATGTTCTGGAAAGCAAAGGAGCTACGATTACAACTAAGAATATGCCTACCCAACAAAACTGAGTATAATTCTTCAGGAGAAAAAATAAGATATTTAATGAAATAAAGGACTTTCAAGCATTCCTGATGAAAACAGCCAAATAGAAAATTCGACATTCAAACACAAGACTCAAGAGAGGTTTGAACAGGTAAACAATAAAGAGGAATCATAAGGGAATCAATAAAGTTACACTACTTATATTCCTATATGGGAAGATGATACATGTAACTCCTAAGAACTTTATCATTATTAGGGAAGTTAGAAGGAATCTACATAGAGGGCATGAGTATGAGCCAACTATATTGGGATGAAAAAAAAAATTAAGGTCAGAAAGAGGGATGCACTGGAAGAAGAGAGAAAGGAATAAAATGGAGAAAATTTTCTCACATAAAAGAGGCATAAAAGGAAGAGCTTTTATGCTGGAGGGGAAAATGGAAGGAGGGGGTGGCAAGCAATGTTTGAACCTTACTCTCATCGGAAACAGGTCAAAGAGGGAAGAATATATATATATATATATATATATATATATATATATATACACACACACACACACACACACACACACACACTCAGCTGGGTATATTAGTCTATATTCCTGAATAGGGAAATAGGAGGGGAAACCAGTAAGAGATATTGCTGGACAAGGAAGAGGGGAGAAATGATAAAAAGTAGGACACATTAAGGGAGACAACGAATCAAAACAGAATTTGGGAAGGGAAAGGATAAAAAGAAAGAATGATAAAACGAAGAAAATACAACGGAGGGAAATACACAGTCAGGAATCATAACTGTGAATGTGAATGTGATGAGCTCACCTATAAACGGAAGTAGATTCCAGAATGGATTAGAAACTAAAATCCAACATTATGTTGTTTACAAGAGACACACTTGAAACAGAAAGACACACACAGTTAAAATAAAGGACTGGAACAGAATTTATTATGCTTTAGCTGAAGAAAAAAATGCAAGGATAGCAATCATGATCACAGACAAAAAAGCAAAACCAGACCTAATTAAAAGAGATAATTAAAGAAACTACGTTTTGCTAAAGGATGTACCATGGATAATGAAGTAATAACATCAAAATTTTTACAGCAAATTTCTCTGATAAAGGCCTGATTTTGAAGGGGTGCTTGGACCCCAATTTCTCCCTAGTCTCAGAAACACTGTCTCTGACAACCACTCCCCAGCCCAAGGGCACTGTGCCTAGCAATTACTCATGCGTGGGCCCCAGCAAGACCCTTATCTCTCTCCCTGGTGCAGCTACACAAAACTGGATGAGAGAGTGCTGGGCTGCTCACGCTCCAGCCCTCAGATCATGTCTGTGGAAGCCTCCCAATTCCTTAGTAAGTTCCTGTCTTGTGAGAAAGCTTTCCCTTGTTACAGCGCATTCTCTCATCAAGACACAGGGAGAGAGGTGCCTTGCCCAGCCCGAGGAGTTTTGTCCTTGGCTGGCCCAAGGACTCTTCCTCCTGCCAGACTCCCAAGATCCATACCTCTGTCATCTCCCTCCCTGTCTGGTATACTCCCTGTACTTTCCCATCCATAGCTCCCAAAGATTACCTAATCGGTATCCCTGGCATTCTTTTCCCATGCCCTTTTCCACATAAACCCTATCTCCATCCTCAGTCTCTTGCAGGTTCCTTAAGAATCCTTGCCCACTGAAAAACATAACAATAAATCTTTGCCACTGTGACTTAAAGAATGCTTGAAGCTGTGAATTCATTCCAGACAACCTCGTCCTGTACTTCAGTCTTTGAGGGGTCTCAACCTCTCAGACTCCAACAATTTCTCAAATATCCAAGGACCTGAGTCAAATTTATAAACACAATAGCCATTCCCCAACTGAAAAATGGTCAAAGGACATGACCAGGCAGTTTTCAGAAGAAGAAATCAAAGCTATCTATAGTCATATGGAAAAAATGCTCTAAATCATCACTGATTAAAGAAAAGCAAATTAAAACAACTCTAAGGTACCACCTCATACCTATCAGAAATGACAAATGCTGGAGGAGATGAGGGAAAATAGGTACACTAACAAACTGCTGTTGGAGTTGTGAACTGGTCCAACCATTGTGGAGAACAATTTGGAACTATGTCCAAAGGGCTATAAAACTATGCATGCCCTTTGATTCAATAGTACCACCACTAGGTCTGTACCCCAAAGAAATTTTTTTTAAAAAGGAAAAGGACCTAAACATACAAAAATATGTATTGCTCCTCTTTTTGTGGTGGCAAAGAATTGGAAATTGAGGGGATCCTCATCAATTGGGGAATGGCTGAACAAGTTGTGGCATGTGATTGTGCTCTAAGAAATGATGGCAGTTGTGGTTCCTTTTATGGGTTCTAAATTACAATAGGAATGTACATGTAGAACTTGTATTGGATTTCATACTGTCTTGGGGAGGGAGGTGGGGAAGGGAGGAGGAGAAAATTTAAAACTCAAAAGTTTTTGGAAGTGAAAACTAAAAATAAATTAAAAAAAGGAAAAAAAAAAGAAAGAAATGGCAGTGGTTTCAGAAAAAACATGGCAAGACCTATATGAACTGATACAAAGACAAGGACCTGAAGATCATTGTGCATAGTAACAGCAATGTTGTAATGATGATCAATTATGAAAGATTTGGCTACTCTGATCAATACAATGATCCAAGACAATTCCAAAGGACTCATGATGAAAAAATGCTTTCCACCTCCAGAGAGAGAACGAATGAACTATAACTCAAAATGAAATATAATTTTCTTGCTTTATTTTTTTCCAATAGAGATAACACGGAAATATTTTACATTACTTCATATGTATAGCTGATGTAATTTTGCTTGCCTTCTCAGTGAATGGAGGAAGTAGGAGAAACAGGAAGAGAATCTGGAACTCAATTTAAGAATGCTAAAAAAATAATAAAATTTTTTGGACAAGAAGTTATTGGTAACTGTTGAGAAAGCAGTTTCAATAGAATGTTGGGGACAGAAGGCAGATTGCCTTAAATTGGCAAGTCCGAGGCTCAGGTTCTTCGCAATGCACCGAGCACCCCAAAGAAAAGATGACAGTACTCAAAGTGTCTCCCCAGACTGTGAAAAGACTCTTCAGAAAAGTAACATACAGGGGGCAGCTAGGTGGCACAGTGGATAGAGCACTGGCACTGAAGTCAGGGGGACCTGAGTTCAAATCTGGCCTCAGACCAAACACTTCACACTTACTAGCCATGTGACCCTGGGCAAGTCACTTAACCCCAATTGCCTTTAGAAAAAAAAAAGGTAACATACATTCAAAGGGTTAGTCAACTATAAAAGAATAACATAGTTTTCTTCTTCATGGAGCAAAGTAGAAGACCAAGAAGTGTATACAGTAGATTAACATTTCAACTCAATACAACAAAACTCAATTTTAGCATTCTACTGTGTATGAAAGGATGCTTTTCTTTATGTGATCTACTATATAGTAACATAACATAATGGTTAATACAGATGAGGAAAAAAAAACTTTACAACTGAAAAGCCTAAAGCAGCAACAGCAGAATATTATGAACAGCTCATAAGTTAATAATTTTACTTTGAAAAAGAACTTCAACAGTCTACTTAAAAGAAAAGGAAAAGGTTCCAAAATATCTATACAGAAAGTTTTCTTCGATTAAGAATGGGACTGTTCATCTAGAAAAAAAAAGTACATGAACAGTTAAGTTGGCTTGGAGTGTTTGATGCAGTTATAACTTTATACATAAAGAAATAAAACCAGGTGTCTGTGGCTCCTGAAAGGATACAAAAAAGCAAGACATGAAATAAATTCAGAAAAAGACTTTTTATTTAAATACATGTTCTAGAAGTTGTCATAACAATGCTAGAACAGATTCAGAGGCTAGGAAATTTTTAAAACTTGGAAAGTTAAGGAAAAATATGAATGATGAAACAGTGGCCTTCTTCATGCTATCAAGAGGACATTCAATCAGGCAATATACTTTCCTTAAGCACCTATTATGTGCTGGGCACTCTAAGCTTTCTATTACAGATAGTTCTTGCATTACACAGGAATTTCATATTATGCAAATTCGACTCTATATAAAGAATTCTGAAATACTCATTTCAAAAACACACATGATGACTTTACTGTACAGTATACATGCTCTCTCTCTCTCTCTCTGGCTCTCTCTCTCTCTGCCTCTGCTCTGACTCAGTGTTCTGGGGCCTTCTACCTTCCCATCCCTCCCAAGTGAAAGCAGAAGAATGGACGTGGGGAGAGACTGTCACCACAGCTGGTGCTACTGGGTGGGAGCTTGGCCTGAGACCTCCATCTCCAAGAGATGAGACCTTTGCCTGCCAGTATATATCTGTCTTCCATCTATCCGAGCTTAGGTACCGTGTGTCTGTCCTTGACACAAACGTTGCCCATCTGCTCCATGTCTGTGTCTGGTCCCCATGTCTGTCCCCACTTGTTTGTTCTTCCTCCTAGTTCTGGCCAGAACCCACATGGCTGGCATTGGCCCTTTTGTGTTCCTCCTGCTCTCATTTCCCTGCCCTGGCCTCTACTTGTCCTTGAACCATGTGCTAGCCTCCTCCCTCCACAGTGTTCCTTTCCTGCTTCACTCCCTCCCTCTCCCCCACATCAGAGGCAAATTCACATTATGTAAACATGTGTTTACGTAGAAATCTGCAGAGTCCACTTACATAAAGCAAGGTCTGTATTTATGACAATGTCAGTAACCAGTACTGAACTGGAATTAAAGGACACATTTCTATCATGTGCTTTAGAGTAAGTCAATTATCTCTCCTCATCTCAAAGGTCACGGGGTTTACACCTGGAAGGAGCCTAAGACATCATCCAGTTCAATTTCTGAATCTACAGAATGAAGAAGTTGGACTAGATAACTTCTGAGGACACTTTTAGCTCTACATATATGATCCAATGACAATATAATGTACAAACTGACCACAATAAAGCTTATTCAGAATCAGTCAAATGTCCACTGTGTGCAGACATTTGAGGCATAAAATCAAAATCCTGAATTTGCCACTTGCTGATGACCTTATGCAGGTTATTTTACCTGTCTTCTGCCTCAGTTTCTTCATCTATAAAACAGTCCTTCTATAGTAACATGAGGGGTATGGTAAAAATGGTAAACTATAAAGAAAAACATAAATATAAGCTATTACTAGTATTACAGATGGAAGAATCAGACCCACAAACAAGGTGTTCTATACTGATATATCTCTCTCTTTCTAAAAAGTAAAGAATATTAGCAACAGAGGCAGACAGGTTTTGCCTATGCCAGGGGAGTGTGGGAGTGTGAAATTTTCTAACCTGGGGCTATAGTGTTTTCTTAGCCAATCAATACTTGTGGTTAGGCAAATTCCAAAAAAATTTATTCACCACAAAAATTAGATGATTTAAGTGAAGTATACTTTAAATTTCCTTCACCTCTGGCCATATAAAATGGTCAAACTTAATTTGCAGAGGAGTTTTGGAGTTCCTGTATGTACAAATAACAATAAGAAAGCAAGCTATCGATTTTCTCATCTTTCAAGACAAGAACATTAATTTGGGATTCTAAGAAAAAAAAAGAAAACCTCAGAAATATAAATTAATATTTTCTAATATAAGAAACAGAACAATGATATTAGGTGAAAACAACAATGGCTTGTGACTCAGGGGATCTCTCACTTTGCCAATAATTAGCTGTAGACCACTGAGCAAGTCACTATCTTTAGGTCTTAGTTTCTTCCTCTCTAAAATGACAGAACTAGACAAGATAATCTCTAAGAGGTCCCTTCCCATTCTAAAATTCAATGACTGTGATGACACACATTTATGTTACATAACCAGGAATTTCCCTATTTCGCTTTTAAAATGTTAAGTGTCCTGCCTCACTATTTGTTTAGGTTAGATAAAACTAAGGACTAAAGTTCACTTTACACATCATTTTAAAATAGTAACCTCACATGGCTGACTAGGCCTCTCTGGGCTGTAAATGAGGACTAGATAAATGACCTTTAAGGTCTTTTTCCTGCTCTCATCTATGATCCTATGGTTTTTGGTTCACATTTTCAGTCGAAAACTTATCCTTAAATGTGAATGGAACCTCTCTTAGATACCATTATTCTTGCCAACATCTTAACAAAATGAAAACTACTCTACTCTTTATGGAGTCCAACACTCTAAAAAAAATCAGCTATAACAGAACAGTGTAGCAAAGGGGAAAAAACCAGCAAAGTGCATGCTGTTAGTCTATAAAATTTGACAGGCATACTATTGCATCAAATCTAATACTTTGTATTCTCTAATCACGTATATCATCAAATTCTTCCAGCCAATCTATTAAATAGATCAAAATGCAACACCAGAATGGTAATATATAAGCCATAGGATTATAATTATTTATGTAATTATTACGGCAAAATTTTCAAGGTAAAACTGCTCCAAAATTTTGTACACTTTGGAATTAAATGCACTTTATATTTTTGCCATCTACAAAACTGGAACAATTATACACCAATATCCCTTGTAAAACAGATTTAATGTCTCAGTCAACAGATGTATTAATACATCAAGGCATATTTGATTAAGGATCTATCTCTGCTCTCCATAAAAAAAAGAATGGCAATTACAGCAAAAAAGTTTGAATGCACCATACAATTCCTTAGCCTCACACAATTTAAAGTGTATTAACAGCTCATTTTTTTTTAAATTGTAATTTAATTTTTTCAGTTCCAAATTGTCTCTCGCCATCTCTCCTTCTCATTGAGAAAGAAAGAAAACAAAACTAATTACAAATATGTTTAGTCAAATAAATTACCACATTAGCCAAGTCCAAAAAAAATGCTTCAATCTGCACTCTGAATTTATCATATCTCAATCTAGAGGCACGTTTATTATGAGTCTTCTGGAACTGTGTTTAAACAGACATTAAGGATAGATATACAATTCTCACAGTTGTGTTGCAGGCTGGAGGAAGAGACTTCAGTACCACTCTCTGAATTCAGTGAACTGCCTCCATAACACACTCTAACCATATTGTCACTCAACCAATAACAAATACCAATCCCAGTGAAATATCGATTTGGCAAGTATGAAAATCAAAGAGAAGAATCTAAAACTAAATAAAGGTTACTTATCATCTAGAAACTTCAGTTAAGATCAGTTAAGATATAAGTAGCATATGTAAGAAGTCTCCTAACATTCCAATGGGTTCTCTCTTATATAGAATAAGATATGATGCTGAATTTTGTCAATTTACCTGTTCTGCTTCCACATAAATGAGTGGAAATCCCATTTGCTTGGTCCATGTACTCATCACAGCTGCAATAGGTTTACCACTGGCATTTTCTAAACTTTCCCAAAGGTCCTCTGCAAAAGAAATACAATCAGTGAAAATTCAAGGTCTCTAGGATTCTTTATGCCAAACAAATCATAAACTAAATCTTTAGGCTACATCACGAAGATTTTAGTTATTATTTGGTTCCTCCTAGACTGAATTCTATTATACAAACCAATCATTCATTTTAAGTTAAGAGGTTAAGCTTTGATTAAAGCTATCAATAGCACTAAGTAAATGTAAAAGGTGAAAGATTTATAGGATCTGAAGAGAAACCAGAGTATAGCACTAAGTAAATGACAACTTGTTTGAACAACCTTGTTTTCATTTTATTATAGGGGCTCAGTTAATACTTTCTTGTGCCAATAACTGTAATAGATATTTTATTTCTACCAAAAATTATTTACCTTTACAAAACAAAACAAATGGTAAAGACAGCACTGTTCCATGTTCAACTGGAAAGCTGTTAAAATTCATTAATAACTGGTAAGTTAGTAAGCTGTACCTGCTTTGACACTCTTGTTCTCAGCCTGATAGTTCATTTATTTACCTAGCTTCATTAATTCAAAGATATATGTATTAATGTATTAAGCACCTATTACGTCTTGAACACTGTACTAAGCTTGGGAAATACAATGATTAATAGTATACCCCAGTCAAGTACAGGAGATAATATGCTCACAAATGATTATAATATAGAATAGAAAGTAAAAGTACATTAACAGGTATCAAGTGCTTAGAGAGTTCAGAAAAAGAAGAAATTACCTGAAGAGGAAGGGATAATTATAGAAGGCTTCTGGAGGAATTAACATTTAAGTTGGGCCTCCATAACCAAGTTGGAATTGAAAGGAATTGGCGCAGCGGGGGGGGGAGGCTAAGAAGCAGGAATGTTTTGTTGTTGTATCCTTAGTATCTAGAGCAGTTCAGGGGACATAGGAGGTACTTAATAAATGCCTGGCTCAAACACCATTGCTAGGGCTATATCCCCGAAGACATAGAAAAAAGAGAAAGGGGAATGCAGATGGAAGCATGTTATTTG
The DNA here is from genome assembly GCF_900497805.2 of Vombatus ursinus. Lineage (NCBI taxonomy): Eukaryota > Metazoa > Chordata > Mammalia > Diprotodontia > Vombatidae > Vombatus > Vombatus ursinus. Next base: position 3,246,007 of record NW_020954579.1, on the reverse strand, counting down.
CTCTCTTTTTCTTCTGTTGTTTTGTTCTACTGCTTCATTCTCATGCTTCCTCCCATTAGTTCTAATTGTTCTTTACAGCATGACTAATGGGAAAATATGCTTAACATGAATATACATGTATAGCTTATAACAGATCCATGGCGGGGGAGAGTGGGAGGGGGAGAAAATTTAAAACTCAAAATCCTATGGAAGTGAATATTGAAAACTAAAAATAAATGAATATTAAAAAGGGGGAGGGGCCTATCTATACAAAAATATTTACAGCAGCCCTTTTTATGGTGGCTAAGAATGAGAAATCCAAGGAAAACCCATCAATTGGGGAATGGCTAAACAAGCTGTGGTTACATTACAATCACATGACTGTAACAGAATATTATTGTGCTATAAGAAATGACAACCAGAATGATTTCAGAAAAACCTGGAAAGATTTACATGAACTGATCCATAGTGAAGTGAACAGAACCAGTAGAACGTGAACATTATATGCAGTAACAGAAAAACTGTTTGATGAAGAACTGTGGATGACTTGGCTATTCTCAGCAATACAATGATCCAAGACAATCCCAAAGAACTTCTGATGACCAGGAGCCAAGATGGCAGAGTAAGAGGTGAGTTTCTCTTACCCTCCCTTATTAACCCCAGAAAGCCCAGAAAATATCACCCCAGGAAAAATCCTGGAACAGCTGAATCAGAAGAAAGATGGGGTATAGCAGTCCAGTAGCCCAGGTAGCTTGAGGGATTAACTGGAAAGGCCCCTCTTATCCTGGGGGAAAGGGAGCAGTACAGAATGGGTGGTGTCCCAGCAAGCTAATGAAAAGCCCCACCTCAGCATACCAGGAGGAAATCCTGAAGCCCAGGTGGTGGAACAGGCAAACACCAACACCTGGACCCCCGAATGCATCACTGAGGACAGGCAACTGGTGGAAACCAGCTCAGAAAACTACCAGGTGCCTCAGCATTCTACAGCAACCAGTTCTCTCAGTGCCTAAGCAAAACTAAGGGAAGCAGCACTCCAAGGGGCCCGAGGCAGATAAAACACCCTACAACATCCATCTGAAAGGAGCTGAAGAAAGCAAAAGGAAGTAAAGGCCTGGGTGAGCAGGAAATCTCCAGGAGCCACACTACCTAATCCTAGCCCTAGAGTTTCACTGTTGCTGATTCCAGCCCAACACCAGGCAAGCTGCCAGAATCCTACAGCCTCCAACTGCCAACACTGGAGGCCCCAGCACACAAAGCCATCGACCAGGCCCTAGACTCCCAACACAAGAAGCTTGGGTCAGTGCCCTCTGCTCCCCAGCAGGAGAGCCCAATCTCTTTAAAGGCCAGGAAACAAGCAAACACCATGAGCAAAAAGAAACATACAATAGATTCTTATTATGGGAAGAGTGAAGATCAAGGCAGAAATTCTGAAGAGGACAATATTGTTAACAAACCCACATGTGGAACCTCAAAAGGGAATATGAACTGGTCTGAAGCCCAAAAAGTCTTCTCAGAAGAGTTCAAGAAGGATTTGAAAAGTCAAATGAGAGAGGTAGAAGAAAAAATAGGAAAAGAAATGAGAGGTATGTAAGAGAGAATCAATAGCTTGGAAAAGAAAGGACAAAAATTAACTGTACAGAACAAGTCCCTAAAAAATACAATTGGCCAAATGGGGAAGGAGGTTCAAAATCTAACAGAAGAAAACAATTTGTTAAAAATTAGAATTGAGCAAATGGAAGCTAATAACTCTATGACAGAGCAAGAATCAAACAAAAACAAAAGAATTAAAAAATAGATGAAAATGTAAAATATCTCATTGGTAAAAACAACTGACCTTGAAAATCGATCCAGGAGAGACAATTTAAAAATTATTGATCTACCTGAAAATCACCATGAAAAAAAGAGCCTGGACAGTATCTTTCAGGAAATCATAAAGGAAAACTGCCCTGAGGTCCTAGAACCAGAGGGTAAAATAACCATAGAAAGAATCCACCAATCACCTCCTGAAAGAGATCCCAAATTGAAAACGCCAAGGAATATAGTAGCCAAATTTCAAAATTACCAAGTCAAAGAGAAAATACTGCAAGCAGCCAGAAAGAAACAATTTAAATATCATGGAACCACCGTCAGGATTACACAAGACCTTGCAGCTCTAGACCATAGGGCACGGAATATGATATTCCGTAAGGCAAAGGAGCTTGGATTACAACCAAGGATCAACTACCCAGAGACAATGAGCATTATCTTTCAGGGGAGGAGATGAATATTCAGTGAAATAGGGGACTTCCATACCTTCTTGATAAAAAGACCAGAGCTCAACTGAAAATTTGATCTTCAAATACAAGACTCAAGAGAGACATAAAAAGGTAAACAGGACAGAAAGAAACAACACGTTATCAATAAGGGCAAACTGTTTACATCCCTACAAGGGAAGATGACACTTGTAACTCTTGAGAACTGTATTGTTATTACACCATGTTTAAAGGGGTATACGTAAAGGGGGTAGGTATAAATTGATTTTGATGTAATGATGAAAAAAATCTAATCAAGTGGATTAAATGGATCCAAGTAAGTGGATGAATCTGATCTAACTAAGAGAAAAGGAAAAGAGGAAGCAGACATGGGTAAATTACATCACAGGAAAAGGAACAAAAATCTTCTAAAGCAAAGGGAAAGAGGGGAGGGAGATGAGCATTGTTTGAACCTTAATCTCATTATATTTGGGTTAAGAAGGGAATAACATAATCAGTTAGGTATAGAAATCTAACATGCTCTGTAGGCAGTAGGAGGGAAAAGGGGAAAGAAAAGGGAGGGGGCTAATAGAAGGTAGGTGGGACTGAGGGAGGTGGTAGTCAAAAGCAAAACATTAGCGAGGAGGGAAAATGAGAAAGGAGAAAGAAAAGCATAAAGTGGGGGGAAGAATGGAGACAAAGTCACAGATAGTAATCATAATTGTGAATGTGATATATGAACGTAATGGAATACTATTGTGCTATAAGAAATTACGAACAAACATTAGATAAACCTGGAAAGACTTGTATGGTTTGATGCTGAGTGAAGTGAGTGGAACCAGGAGAACATTGTACATAGTAACAACCACACTGTGCAATGACTAACTTTCTTGACTTAGCTCTTCTCAGCAATGCAAGGATCTAAGACATCTCCAAAAAGTTTCATGCTGGAAAATATTAACCACATCCAGAGAAAGAACTATAGAATCTGAATGCAGATCGAAGCATACTCTTTGCTTTTTTCCCTTCCGTTTTGTTTTGTTTCTTCTTCCTTGTGGTTCCTCCTATTGGTTCTAATTCTTCTTTACAACATGACTAGGTTTAATAACATGAAAAGGTTTAATAGGAATGTATATGTATAGCCTCTATCAGATTGTGTGCCATTTTGGGGAGGGAGATGGGGAGAGAGGAGGAGAAAATTTAAAACTCAAAAACTTATGGAAGTGAATGTTGAAAACTAAAAATAAAAAAATTAATTCAAAAAAAAAAAGGAAGATGAGGCCTGATAAAGAGGTCACTAGTGACCTTTGAGAGAGTAGCTTTAGCAGATTTTAAGAGGCTTAAGAATAGAACAAAGAACGAGTGAACGCTCCTTTCAAGAAGTTCAGCCAGGTCTCCAAAGGCCTCATGATGGAAAATGCTATCCACATCCAAAGAAAGAACTATGGAGTTTGAATGCAGATGGAAGCATACTATTTGTTTTTTTTTCTTTCTTCTGTTGTGTTTTGTTTCCTCTTTTTGGTGGTTCCTCCTATTGGTTCTAATTCTTACTTATAGTATCACTAATGTGAAAATATGTTCAATAGGAATGTATATGTATAGCCTATATCAGACTGCATGCTGTCTTGGGGAGGGAGAGAAAAATTTAAAACTCAAAAGTCTATGGAAATGATTGTGGATAATTCAAAATAAATTAATTAAAAAAAAAAGTTCAGTCAGGAAGAAAGACTAGTCTTAAAGTAGGAAGGCTAGGGAAATGATGTTATTAGGAGAATTCAAGTGGTTGATCAGAAGGATTGCAGGGATCTCTTTGCTGGTGCTAAGGCAGGATCCTCTTGCTTTACCTGTGCTTGGATCTGGGTCACAGTTCTAGGTGGCAATCCTGGGGCGAGGAGAAATGCTGGTGTGCCTTGGTGGAGAGGGAATCCTCCTCACAGTTCCAAAGCAGAAAACAGTGTTTGTGGTCACTCATAGACCAGAGCACAGGCCAGGAAAGGAGTAAACACCTTGCCCTTGATCATACCACCTTGGAAGAACTGAAAATTTACATGTCCCTAGAAGTTATCTCTGAAAACAGCTGCACAAAACCCCCAAAGCTTGGGAAATACATTCTCCACACTGGAAGCAGACCCCTACCTTAAGAAAGCGTTTAAAACTCAAGTAATTGGCTGGGATCATGAGCAAACTGCACAAAAAAAGTCAGACCACAGAATCTTTCTTTGATAACAAAGTCAAAGTTCCTATATCCAAAGTCTCCAAGAAAAATATGAATCAGTCCCAGCCAGAAGAGCTCAAAAAGGATTTTGAGAAGTAAGAGAAGTAGAGAAAAAAACTGGGAAGACAAATAAGAGTGATGCAAGAAAATCTTTTTTTTTTTTTTTTTAAGGCAATTGGGGTTAAGTGACTTGCCCAAGGTCACACGGCTAGTAAGTGTCAAGTGTTTGGTCTGAGGCTGTATTTGAACTCAGGTCCTCCTCACTTCAGTGCCAGTGCTCTATCCACTGTGCCACGTAGCTGCCCCCATGATCCAAGAAAATCATGAAAAACTAGTCAACAGCTTGCTAAAGGAGACCCAAGAAAATACTGCAGAAAATAATATCTTAAAAAACAGCCTAACCCAAATGGCAAAAGAGGTCCAAAAAGCCAGTGAGAATGCCTTAAAAAGCAGAATTGACCAAATGGAAAAGGAAGCCCAAAAGCTCAATGAAGAAAATATTTCCTTAAAAATTAGAATGGAGCAATTGGAAGCCAGTGACTTTATAAGAAATCAAGACATTGTAAAACAAAACCAAAATAATGAAAAAATAGAAGACAATGTGAAATATCTCAGTGGAAAAATAATTGACCTGGAAAACAAATCCAGAATAGATCATTTAAAAATTACTGGACTACCTGAAAGCCATGATCAAAAAAAGAGCCTAGACATCATCTTTCAAGAAATTATCAAAGAAAACTGCCCTGATATTCTAGAACCAGAGGGTAAAATAGAAATTGAAAGAATCCACTGATCTCCTCCTGAAAGAGATCCCCAAAGGAAAACTCCTAGGAATATTATAGTCAAATTCCAGAGTTCCCAGGTGAAGGAGAAAGTATTGCAAGCAGCCAGAAAGAAACAATTCAAGTATTGTGGAAACACAATCAGGATAACACAGGATTTAGCAGCTTCTACATTAAGAAACCACAGGGCTTGGAATATGATATTCTGGAGGGCAAAGGAGATAGGATTACAGCCAAGAATCACCAATCCAGCAAAACTGAGTATAATCCTTCAGAGGAAAAAATGGACACTCAGTGAAAGAGGACTTTTAAGCATTCTTGATGAAAAGAACAGAGCTGAACAGAAAATTCCACTTTCCAATACAAGACTCAAGAAAAGCATGAAGAGGTAAACATGAAAGAAAAATCATAAGGGACTTATTAATGTTGAACTGTTTACATACCTATATGGAAAGATGATATCTGTAACTCATGAGTCCTTTGTTGGAGGGAAAAAAATTATATGGATAGACAGGTTGATAGATAGAGAGCATAGGGTGAATTGAAGATGAATGGGTAATATCTGGAGAATAAAATTTAGGGGTGAGAGAGGATTATACTGACAGAAGGAGAAAAGGGAGGCAGAATGGGATAAATTATCTCACGTAAAACAGACAAGAAAAGGCTTTTACAGTGGAGGGGAAGTAGGGGAAGGTGAGAGGGAATGAGTGAATCTTATTCTCAATGAATTTGGCTTAAGGAGGAAATAACATACACACTCAATTGGGTATAGAAAGCTATCTTACCCTACAGGAAAATAGGGGGGAAGGAGATGGGAGAGTGATGAAAAGAAGGGCAAATTGAGAGAGGAGTAATCAGAAGCAAACACTTCTGAGGATGAACAGGGTCAAAAGAGAATAGAATAAACGGAGGTGGGATAGGATGAAGGGAATTATAGTTAATTTTCCACAGCATGACTACTATGGAAGTGTTTTGCATGACTACACAAGTATAACCCATATTGAGTTGTTTGCCTTCTCAATGAGGGTGGGTGGGGAGGGAGGAAGGGACAAAATTTGGAACCCAAAGTTTTAAAAACAAATGTTAAAAAATTGTTTTCACATGCAACTGGGAAATAAGATATTCCAGCAATGGGGTACACAAATCTGTCCTGCCCTACAGGAAAACAGAAGAGGAAGGGGATTAAGAGATAAGGGGGTTGAGATAGAAGAGAGGGCAGATTAGGGGAAAGGGTATTCAGAATGCACGCTGTCTTGAGGTTGGAGGAGGGAAAGAAAATTTGGAACTGGATCCTGTGGAAGTGAATGCTGAAAACTAAAAATAAATAAATGAATCTTTAAAAAGAAAAAAAGAAACTATCTACAGGTAAAGCCTCAAAGAAAAATGCATATTGGACCCAAGCCTAACAAGAATTCCTAGAAGACTAAAGAAATTTGTTTTGTTTTGTTTTTAATTAAAAAAAAAAAGGATAAATTTAAAAAAAGATTTAAAAATCAAATGAGTGGCAGAGTATAAGTTGTAAAAGAAATGAAAGCTATGTAAATTTGTGAAGCGTGTGTGCATGGTTTTACAGCTCTTTGGACATAATTCCATATTGTAATCTAGAACAGCTGAACAAGTTCACTATTTCACCAGCAGTTTATTAGTTTTCCCCTCATCCCAGAGTTGCTTTAATTTGCCTTTCTCTGATTAATAGTGATTTGCATAGGTTTCCAAACATGGCGATACTACCCCTTAGTGGGTGCTGGAATGATCCAGGAGGATGGTAATAGTTCAGGGGGAAAAAAAACTGTTGAGGGTTAAAGAAAATACATTTCCAGGGGGACGCTGAGTAATTTTTTTCTTCTGAAGAGGGTAGTAGACCAAATAAGTTTGGAAACCTCAGATAGGAACTTTTTTTTTCCATACATCTACAGAAAGCTTTGATTTCTTCTTCTGAAAACTGCCTGTTTATATCCTTTGATTATTTATCAATTGGGAAATGGCTGAACAAGTTTTATATGATTGTGACAGAGTACTATTATGTTAAAAGAAATGTGGAAGCGGATGGTTTCAGAAAAATATGGCCAGACCTATATGAACTGATGATGAACAGTAAAGTGAGAAGAACGGGAAGATCATTGTGCACAGTAACAGCAATGACGATCAAAGGTCTCATGATGAAAAAATGTTATCCACCTTAAGAGACAGAACTCATGAACTCTAAGTGCAAACTGAAGTATAATTTTCTCTTTCTTTTTCTTGCTTTTATTTGGAAATATGGCTAATGTGGAAATGGTTTGTATAATTTCACATGTATAACTGATACCTGATTGCTTGACTTTTCAATGGGCATGGAAGGGAGAGAGTTAGGAAGTGAAAATTTAAAAAAAAACCCCACTAAAAATAAATAATTCAAGTATGTTTTAAAATTTTAAAAATTCTGAATAACTCCTTAAAAATCAGAACTGGCCAAATGGTAGAAGAGGTACAAAAATTCAATGAAGGGAAAAAAACTCCTTAAAAATTAGAATTGGCCAAATGGAAGCTAATGACTAAATAAGACATCAAGAAACAATAAAATAAAGTCAAAAGAATGAAAACATACAAGATGGCCATTAGACCAATTTTTAGTGGCATACAGGTTTATATTTTCACTTCACTCTGCATCTGCTGCTCTGCTTGGTTTTAACTTCATGGAATAAGACTCTCCAGCTGGGTACCCCCTAGTGTTCTTCTCTGCCTCCCCTTTTCCTGCTTTCTTTGTGTGTTGTTTCTTCCTTTAGATTGTAAGATTCATGAGGGCATGGACTTTCTTTTTATTAATTGTATTCCCAGAGCTTAGCACAGTGCCTGGCACATAGCAGGTGCTTAATAAACGTTTATTGATTGGAATGGATGCAGGTCAGTCACCTTGGTCACCAAAGCTTTTTCTGTCTACCGTTTGACAATGTAAGCCCAACTCCATCCCTTTAATCTCAACTGTTTGTGAAGGTTTATCCATATTCCAATTTCTCTCCCTCCCCTCTCTCACCCCACCATCCCAGACTTAATACTGACTTTAACATAAGAAAAATTAAGAAGTATATTAGGAAAAATACACCAAAAGAAAGTAGATTCAGGGAAAATGGAACACTAATTTCAACACAAAGGCTATTTTGGTAATCTTACAACTAAACTATGTCCAGGTTACATTGGAATTTTGACATTCTAAGTGGTCTATCTGCATCTGACTTTCACAGCTTTTCCTATTTTTAAAAACTTTTTTGTATACTAAAGAACTCAAAGCTCCATGTCTTCCTTTTTTGTATTCAAAAGAATACCTATCAACTCTTATTTATGCAATCAGTAAATAACTGTCAACATTAGAAACTCAAAAAGCAACTGTGAGCATTATAGATTAGAATACATTGAAATTACCTGATTTTAGATCCATAATCCCAAATGACCATTTTTACAAATTGATATTTTCAGATGATTTAATGGTCAATTATCTAATAATTCAATAGCCTAGGGTGTTCTGCTTCAGGTAAATATAGCACCTTCAAATAATTAAAATAGCAGCACATACTGCTGAGTGAGCAGAACAGTGGATGACAATGACTTTTGACCCACTTGAGACTCACTCTTTGGCAAAAGCAATTCACTTACCTAATGTACATTAATCTAAATGGAAAACTGGGCATGTGAGAAAACAGTGAAACTGTTTTGAATCAATGTATCACATCAAATGGTTCCTGAATATAAAATGTAAACCTTTCTTTTCTTTTCATACCCCTGAAATATTAAACATTACCTGTGGCTGCATTCTTCTGTTGGAACTTGGTTAAGTATATGTTCATTCCTTTCTTAAAGTCCTAAAAATACACAATTTTTAATGTCACAATATCAGATTTGTGCCCATTTCCACATCAATATTCTCACTTATCAGAATGAGACAAATATTTCACTACTGCTTTTTATCTCAATTTATTTTTACATTTTGGTACTTGAAAGTAATTATAGTTATTTTCAAATTCAGAATTGTACATTCTAAAAACAATGGGTCTTCCTGCCTTATAAATCCTTTTGCCCACTACCTGAGAACACATACACTCTATACATTTCTCTACCACAGCTATTTGTAATAATTAAAAACAAAATCCTTCCCAGAAGAAAATAAAGGGAAAAATCATCAGTAAACATTAAGAAAATATTAAAAAAAAAAAAGCAATAAGAAATCATAAAAGGACACACACAAGCAGGGCTGTGTTTGCACATTGTGAAATTCAACACTTAAAATTTTTTTTAAAATGAGCTACTCTTAAGAGACTCAAGGTTTTTTTTATACCCATCTTTGTTCTGTTCTTCTTTGTCAAGTTCACACATTTAAATGACAATTTTAAAAGATCCTTTCCATTTCTATTTAACATAAATAATCTACATTTTTCTACATGATCATCTAAGAGATCATGACAATCAAGGTAAACAAAACCTAAGGACAAAATAAAACCTGGTAACATTTCCATAAATAAGAACTTGTTTGGCTATTAGAAATTTAATCCAAATAGAGAATTCACTTGTAAGACTAACATAATAACATATTTCTTCATAAACACAAAGTAATGCCTCACTATAAACTTTTACCAGAAATGGTAGAAGACTGTTTTGTGTGTGCATGTGCATTTTTTTTTTACCTTATCCCCAATGTAGTCATGCAACATTCTGATGACAGACGCCCCTTTGCTATAGGATATAGCATCAAATATCTCATCAACTTCAGAAGGATGGCCCACACTGACCTGGCAGATAAGGTGTGATTTAAGGTTAGTAAAGTAGAAAAGACTAAAAAATTAAATTACTTTCCTAAAAACCTTCAGACTTTTAGGAAGATTTTAGGAAGAGATTTCTGTCCACTCATTATATATTGCTGACCTACCACAAATTTTAAGTAGCATATTAATAAAGTAGAATGTTTAACCTTATCTCCTTTTGTTTATTATTTTCTCACAAAATAAAATCAACCTAATATGACTGTGTGGAATGAAAGAAAGAATTAAAAAAATAAAGCTGGGGGTGGATGGGAATACAATGGGGGAACCCTAAACCAACAGATGTTTCATTTACTTTCTCCTACTAAGAATAATGATCTATAGCTACATAAAACCATGATCAATGATGTCAATGACTCTCATTTTTGATGTTCAAGACTCTCATTCTGAGTTTTTTTTTTTTTTCAGATAAGTTAACTGGGATAAAGAAAGGTTAAATGACAATCAAGAGTCATATGAACGGCAATGGAAATAGCCAGACTGAGTTAATCTTTTCATGTAAGTTTTTTTTTTAATTCAATTTATTTTAAGTTCCAAATACTATCTCTTCCTCTCCTCTGCCCCACCCACTGAGGTGAGAAAAACAAAAACTCTTATAGATAGCTAGAGTCACACAAAACAAATTCTCACATTAGCCACGTCAAAAAAAAAAAAAAAAAGGAAAAGATGCTTCAACCTGGACTCTATGCTGAGCCTATCAGTTTTCTATCTAAAAACATACAGTATATTTGAAAGGAGTTCTTTGGAGTTGTAGTAAGTCATTGTGTTGATCAGTTACTAAATCATTCAAATTTCATTATCTTTACAATACTATTGTTACTTTATAAATTGTTGTCCTAGTTCTACTCACTTCACTTTCAATCAGTTCCTGTTAAGTCTTCCCAGGTTTTTCAGAAACCATCCCCTTCATTATTTATTCTAGCATATTATTCCACCACATTCACATATTATAACTTGTTTGCCAACAAGAAAGGGCAGATTTAAATATATCTGTACATATGGGCCCTGCCCCCCTCTCCTTTTTTTTTAATCTCTTCGGAGTATAGACTTAAGAGCAGTATTGACAAGTCAAAAGGGATGTAGAGTTTAATAGCTTTTTGGACAAAGTCCCAAACTGCTTTGTAGAATGATTAAATTAGCTTACAGTTCCACCAACAGTGCATTAATGTACATCATTTTTCCCCCCAGGTCTCCTTCCATCATTTATTTACCATTTTTGTCTTCTTAGATAATCTGATGAGTGAAAGGGAGTACCTTAGAGTTGTTTTAATTTGCATGCCTCTACATGGGATTTAAAGCATTTTTTCATATGGCTGTTGATAGCTTGCATTTCTCTCTCTGAAAACTGCCAATTCATATCCCTTGATCATTTATTTATCATTTGAGGAATGGCTATTATTTGTGAAAATTTGACTTAATTCTCAATATATCCTAGCAATGAAGACTTTCAGAAAAACCTACTACAAAGATTCCTCCTCCCTCCCTGCCAATTTCTTGCTTTTCTTCTAATTTCAGTTGCGGGTTTTGTTTGGTCAAAAACTTTCAGATTTTATCAAAATTACCCATTCTACCTCCTGCGAACATCTCTCTCTTGCTTTGTCATTAATTCTTATCCAGAGATCTAATACGTAATTTCTTCCATATTCCATTAATTTTGCTTTTCACGTAAGTTCTTAAAAATATAAGGGCAACAAATTCCCCCCAAAAAAGTTTACAGTTAATAACTATGTACAATGAAGGCTAGTCTTAAATGCTCAGTTTACAACTATGGTTCAGTAAGCAAGTATTTACTGAGTGCCCCACAGGATATAATATTCGAGTACAAATTTATATATACCAAAATCAAACAAATTCCCAGCCTACTTTAAAAAATAACCTAAATTAGAAGTTAGCTTTACTAGATTTTTAAAGACTGAAAACATCAGATATAGCAAATAAAAGTAAAGTTAACCATGCAATCTTTTCCTCTTTTTGGACTCTTTGAGAAAATTTTCTACGTAACAAGTTACTGATTTCACTGAAAAGTGAGATAGCTTTATTTTTAAGGCTAACAGTGGGAAACAATAGCTTACTTTACTTACTTCAATAGGATGACTATTATCTAAAGCATCAAGCTCTTGGGCTCGGGTATAATCAGCAGAAACAAACTGAGTCCAGATATCATATTCTGGGAAGCAATGGTCTACACACAGATACTCAATCCAAGAGGCAAAGCCTTCATTTAGCCAAAGATGAGTCCACCATTCCTTAAAAAATAAAAAATAAATTTGAGGAGTATTTTAAGAAAATATCTATTCAATTATTTTGTAAAATGTTTCACTTAGCCTGTGCTCTAACACTAGCAATTTAATGAATTACAAAAGCAACTCAAAACATCTAGTAAGTAGTCCACTTCTTTGGAGAAAGCTAAGTTTCATAAAAAAGCAAGCCAAGCAGAAACAAGGAATATGACTTTAGAAGTTTAGTGAGGGTATCTCTCAAATGACACTAGCCACTTCTAGGTAGCTTTCACTATCCAACAATGTGTAGGAAAAAGAAACGTGAAAAAGAAAGGGGGGGTAATGGGTAAGATGTCAAAGAAAGAAAAAATGAGAACCTGTCTGTGTAGAGATTATACTAGAATTTCTCTTCACAGAGAACAGAGGGATACTGAAAGAAAACAAGGCAATGTAAAACAAAAGAACCTTCTCATGCTTGCAGAAAATAGTTACTGTCAATCATAATGTAGGTAACTAGGAAAGGTTATATGAAATACATGAGCAATCAGTGGGACGGTAATAGTAGCTTGAAAGCTCTTAGGAATTCTATATGAAACTGTATTCTGAATAAAATCAACTTCCAATTATTTTTTAGAGAAAAGATCTTGATGCAATTTTTGTTATGTTTGGTAAGACAAATATAGAATGAATTCCAAGGGATTAATGTGACTATGAAAAGTCTTCCAACTTTACTTTCAAATCCCATATAAGATTTTTTTAAATATCCATTTTATAAGCTGGAAGTGGTCACTGGTCATAAATACTTGATTATTTAGTCCAACTAAGGCTATACGCTAGTACAAAATTTTTCTCCAATCGATATGTTCATTTCAGTTAATCAATTCAGTTAATCAGTTAAACTAACTTTAATAATAGTATCAAAGAATTAGTATTTCATGATTGGGAGAAGTGAAGTTATCTTAAAATGTGAGACACACTCTCTCAGTAGAGCAAAATCATTCCTAGAGGCCTCTCCAAGAAGCCACAACTCGAGTCCACTTCTGAAAGCTGTGCAAAAACATTCTTTGTTTGGAAAGAAACAGCTAACCCAATTTTACTAAGAGAGATACCTCTACATACCTCTCAACTTTCAAGCATGAGGATACCACTTTTACACTAAATTATATTTCAAAGCGAACTTTTCCCCTTCAAAATATTAGGAATGCGGTGATAATCAAAGGGATTTATTATGATTAAATAAAACAGTGAGCTTTCTTTAGAAACCTCAAATATACCATGTTGGTTTGATAAATTCCTCATTCTTTTCCTTGTTGTGACATATGGACCCAAAGCTCCATCCAAGTCATGTTCTGCTCTTTGGCGGTCTGAATACCACAGTTAGGGAATTTGGCTGGCTCCAGAATCTCCAAATCCTTTCACTGCAGTGTTACTTCTAGTTCGTTTATTAAATACTGTGCTTTTGGCACCGCCGTCTACTTCCCAACCTCTAACACAGTTGGCTTCCATAAATAGCATTTGTTTAGGGGGTAAGAGAAGAGTGGCAGACTAAGTCTGAAGGACAGGGACTATTCACTGCAGAAATCTAGTAAACAAGGTTTTCAGTACTACAGTGTGGGAATTTATAAACACCTTTCAGCTACACCACTTTCTCTTTGCTTTGATTCCCATTTAAAAGCAAGGGGGAGGGGAAGAGAGAGACACAACACAGAGAGATTATATCCAGAAATGACTATAATGTAAAAACAAAAAGGACTCATAAAAATTATTTCAAATGTTTTAAGAAGTGACTCCCAGAAACTCCACCCGGCATCAAAATAGCTGTTTAGTTTGGTACCTGATCAGAACCCTATCTTATTATAGTAACTTAATATTTATGTATAGTTGAAGGATATTTAGTCAATGAAACACTTATAAACAAATGTGAAAACAAGTTTAACACCTTTTCTGCTTAACAAATAATATTCAAAAACATCCAACCAATAGAAGGATTCTGAAACTCACTTTTCAAGGTAGACCTTTTAAAATAATTCCTCTCCATCACCCAATTTTTTCCTTGTGCACAATACTCCAGCCAACCCCAGAAATGTTGTGTAGTCAAGAGGATGTGCAGCAGTAGCAGGATGAAAGTAAATATATTGAAAACACTCAAAAATATTAGATACCATAGTAACAAGATTTCCAAACCATTGATGGGCGAGTTCATGTCCCACAACCAGAGCAACCCACTGGCGGGATGAAGAACAGGAGTTTTTTGGATCAATAAGCAATGCAGTCTCCCTATGTTTAAAAAGAAAACAAAAACAAAAACAAAAACAAACCAAACTGATTAATACAGCAAGAAAAAACAAAGCAATGACAGGAAAATACACTGAAAAAAAGTTTCCTATAAAATAGTGCATAAAAATATCAAATTCAATTCCAGAGACCTACAAGGAAAACATTATTCCACTGTATGTGATGTTAGGGCAAGAAAAAAATAAAATTAGATTAGATCTTAATAGAACCTGAGTACTTCTATAAAAGATTAAAGACTTAATCAGAAAGAATTCTTCTCACTTTGAAGGTAAAATATGAGGCTGTCTAAAATCATGGAATTTCATCTAGAAGATAAGGAAGAAACTTGTGTTCTTCTAAAAATGGAGAAGAGAAAAAAATGCATTCCACATAAACAAAAACCAAAACACTGAGTTGACTGTTTGAAATGTAATTCATCTGAGGAGACAACTGAAAATGGAAACTGGGAACTTATTTACAGACAGTGCCTTAAAAACCTAATGTTTGAGGCAGCTAGGTGGTGCAGTGGATAGAGCACTGGCCCTGGAGTCAGGAGGACCTGAGTTCAGATCCGGCCTCAGATACATAACTAGCTATGTGACCCTGGGCAAGTCACTTAATCCCAATGCCTAGCTTACATAAAAAAAAAAACCAAAAAATAAACCTAATGTTTGTGGTAATAGAAATGTAATAACTTAAGTTAGAAAATATACAACTAAGGCCAGTTTTCAAAGCTGGAGAAATAACTACACAACTATTATGGGGAGACTATACATCAATTAAAATGAAAAGTATGACAAGAAGTATCATCTGAAAAATTCTACTAGTGCTCATGTTGAAATCTTCCAACTCTGCACAGCAGGCTTGAAATGTTGATATGATTTTTCTGAAACGCACCTCCAGGGGCACTTTTTTTAAAAAAGGAAAAACATTTTCTTAAGCCTGCTATACCATTTTGTAATTGCTTAATATTCACGTAGGGTGAAGTCCAATGTCAGCAGTCCTTACATATAAAAAATAGGAAAGCAAAAGTAAGGCAGGACAATGTACTGTTAACATACCTATAAGTAACAAGGCCCCAGTTCTCCATGGCACCTTTATAAAATAAACACAAAAAAATTACAGATATTTATAATACATTCTACTTTCTTATAACATAATTCAAAGATCAATACAATTTAGCAATAAAATGAAATTTACTTTACCAGCTGCAAAGTCTGCAATAGCAATGAGATCAATTTTGGGTAGAGGATAAGGAACATTGAAGTAGTCCTTATAAAAAGGTAGAGTTTTAGCAGCAACCTACAAAAAAATGAACAAAGAGAGGCCTGATAAAGCTTTTGATTGTAATTGGCAAATAAGTCACAAGGGAAATCTGAAACTACCCTAGAAATATCAAGTTCTGAAATGCAGAAAACAACATCTCCAAAAGAATATCCAAATCTCATAATTTACAGAAACTATACAGTCAACCAAATTCTAGTCAAAATTCTAGTCAATAAATGACAGTAGTAAAGTTATAACTACACTATTATCATCCTGTCCCTGGATAAAAGTCAGTATCTCTTCTTATCATAACTTGGATTGTTTTAATTTACATGTTGTAAAACAATAACTCAAAACCAAGTTCAGATTTCCTGCTATCCCAACAGCAATAAACCACAAAGACAAAACAAATTTTACTTGATAATATAAATTAAAAAGTAATCCATTAGGAATACAAACTCTCCAACATAGATCCCCACCAAATGTATTTACCTCTAATGCAAATTTTCCTTGTTCTGCTTTGCCAACAGGTGTATAAACACGAACACACACACCATCTTTTGACCTCGTCTCAACAAAGTCATATTCTCCTACAACAAATGCCACCAAGTATGTTGACATGACAGGCGTTCGGGCAAACTTCACTTCAACCAAATTTTCATCATCAGGGTATGGTTTTCGGTCAATTACATTCTTTCAAATAGCAGAAAAAGAAATATACATTAGTCAATGACAAGCACAACCAGTCTACAAAAGTAAAACTACAAAATTCATTTAGCTTTTCTTCAGGCCTTTCTTTCCCATTTGGCTTCCTTATCAATTCCTATCCACAATAGGCCTAGTTCTATACACAGTCTTGACTTCCCCAATTCAGTACTGAAAGCTCTCTAACTCATTCATACTAGGACGTTAGGGATCAAAATATAACTTCTCTGAGGAAGATTTATACTGTAAAAGATACTTGGAGCAGGTGAATATAAAGAAATGATTTGTTAATGGGAGCATGTTATACTAAGTCTGAGTTACAAATACTTTGAGAAAGACAGAAGCCTTTCTTAACCTAGCATCCAACATCAGACAGTTTGGAAAACTGACCAAATTTTGCCTGTGAAGGCACCAACCAATTGTATGCCTGATAGGTTCCATTACCTCCCTTTACTCAGGTACTTGTCAACCACATCAGGTCTTAGGAAAGAACAGGAAAAACTTAGTGACCTAAAGGTACAAATGACTCTTTTGGCTTTAGGTATTACAGCTTTCCTAGGGATGTTTGCTTTTTAGTTAGTTGACAAAGAACAAAGGAACAAAATTGTGGAATTTCAGATTAGTCACTCAGGGTGGGAGAGGTCTACTTGGAGGCTTCTGAGCACTAATGTCTTTCCAGTGTTACTGGAATCATTACCAGAACTACCTCCAGCTCTGCCTATTCGTAATGTCATTGGTAGTCCTTCAAATATCATCATATATGTGGACTGCTACTTAAGAGTCAGGTAAGTCCTGGTTATACAAAAATTTAAAAATTCTAAAACATAATTAACTACCAATACAACTTCCCTCTATAACACAAATAAAAATTTTGAAGCTTATTGAGAAAAAGCCAAAACTTTTTCTCCTACCACTTAATAAAAAAATTTAAGTTGTTTTAACTTGATTCTGGCTTAGCTACTTGCATTTAATTGTACTCTAAGAGTATACTTCTTTCAAAAGAGTATAGACAGAAGATTCAAATAAAAGTATTTAAGAAAAAGTTAAATCAGTAAACCAAACTTCTAACAGCTTGTTACAAATTCCAACCTACTTATTTACACATACACACCATGTTTGATAAAGCTACTCTGTCCTTAGGGACAACCAATGAGATGTCAAATGTTGCTTTGATAGCAGGTTCATCCCAGCAAGGAAAAGCCCTACGGGCATCAGTAGCCTTAAGGAAAAAACAATTTCTCAATTAGTAAAATAGGAAACTTCATGAAGAAATCACAAACATTCCATTTTCCATTGGCTGTAATCTACTAAAGGCCTTGATAATAAATAGCATAGTAATAGTTTAAATTATAATTTTGCTTTCATCACAAAATATTACAGCATTCATTTTAAGCTTAATACAAACAGATTTATCAATATTCACTCCGATAAGAGAAAGCATGTAATAATCAATATATAACTAAGTACATAAAGCTAGGACAAGAAGAAAAGTCAACTAACTCCCTTATTTTAAAAAAAATAATGTAAAACAGTTATGAAGCAAAGAAACAGAAAGACTTTTTTGAAATGCAGGGTGGTTATTGTTTTTAAGTTTCCATTGGACTAATTTTCCTCAACTTATCAGGCTCTTAGAATTCAATTCAAGACATCCTGATATGCTTCATTCCTTAACAGGAAAAGTAGGACTAGCAATGCTATAGGATACATATCTCCTGATGAATAAAAAGAAATGTAATTTTCTACTGGTTCACACAAATTCTATCCCCATTTGACAAAAAAAAAAATTAAGGAAAAAAGCTAAAATAATACCAAAATAACCCCCAAACCCAACAATTGAATCTTTCTTTTTTTACCCCCATTGGAGCGTTTTTATTTGTATGTATGTTTTAAACCCTTCGAAAAAGAATCCCAGGATTTTTCCTCCTGTGTGGTTTTGTCTTGCTTCCCCATGGTCCATGATGTCAGCTGAGGTTGTAAGCACAAAGAACCCAAATTGACAGGATGGTAGCAGATTATTCTGCTACTTTTCCAGATCTTTCAATTGAACATCAAATCTAGGGCTGATTACACCACATTTGTTTAATCTGCCCTGAGGTTCACAACAATTTTTCCTATTCTGTGATCATCAATGATCTCAAATTTGCCAATGTAACCATGCTTCATCATCACAGTTAAGAACCAGATAATTACTTCAGAGCATGGCCTAATGAGAACCTGGTGTTTTCTTTCCTTTTCTGCATTGTTGATGCTTTTGAGAGCATCTGCCAGGACGTTCATGCGTACCATGGTGGCAGCGCTGCAAGATGGCAGAAAGAGTTTGAATCTTTCTTAAAAGAAAACAAAGCAGATCTATTTCAGATAAAGTCAAAATCTAAAAGCTTTAAGAAACACTTCCCATTACACAGGAAATAATCTTCATTCTTCAGATGGTCCAGTTTAAGTAGGAAATTGCCACTTTTCAAACACTAAAAGAATGTTTCTGATTATGAAGAGTGTCGTTTCTATAATCAATCCAAATACTAGATATCCAGTTCAGTATCTATCTGTCTGGTTTTGTTTCTTGTAAATGAAGCTGTACAGGATGTCCCAAAAGTCTCAGCCCAGTTTTAAGCACTTAAAACTGGGCTGAGACTTTTGGGACATGAAGTATAAATTCAACCACCATTACAGTTATTTTACTGAAGATCAGACAAAGATTTTTGAAATGACAAACACAGTTAAGGCTAATATCACCTGGCTTCAACTAGTTTTTCAATATAATGGAATAAACTTTACTTCAAACACTAATATTTGAAAAACTAAAGCAGTAGGGAAAACAGCACATACCTCAAACTGTGTGACAGCAGCATAACGCACCTCTCCAGAAGGAGTGGTGTATTTACTTCTATAGAAACCTTTCATTTTATCATTTAGCTCTCCAACAAAATCTATCTTTAAGGTTCCTGTACCTGTGATAGAGGACAAATGAAAATCACTATCATGAAGTTAAATATAAAATTGTTAACTTTCAAAGCAGTTTTATTCAGTTGGCAAATCTTAAAATTTTCCTTTTTTCAAATGTTTGCCTTAGAAACAAAGAGATAACTAAAATTAAGGTGCCAGGAATAATTCTGAAGCAAACCTTAATAGCTTTCACTTGTTTAAAAATCTAATTCAGCTTTTGGGGGGGATAACTTATATTTTCATGTGACCAAAATCACAGTTAGTATCAGATCTTATTTAACAAACATGAATAAGCTCACATAACCACATCACTTCATTAACAGTCTAAAATTACTAAAATAGGAATGGCTGGGCAAAATATGATATATAAATATAAAGGAATATTATTGCACCTTTGGAAATGAGTATCAAGAGCTAAGAGATTCTTGTTAAGATTTGCACATGAACTGATGCCAAGTCAAATAAGCAGAAGGATAACAAATTATATCTATAGTAATGTAAAGGAAAATAACTGGCCTTGTAATTTCATTGATATGTACCAGTGCCAGTTGGCACCTTCACTGCAACTTATAGTCTTTGAGAATTACTAAAGCACTGAGGATAGTAACTTGCCCAGGGCCACAGAGCCAGTATATGTCAGAGATAGAACCTGAATCTACTCTGCCATACACCTATCTTTCAACTGTTCTTTTTTTGTATTCTTTGCATATTGGAATATTTGCGTCTGTTAATGAATAATAAAATATAATAATAACACTTAAGAAATTGCCAAAATATATAATATATAATAAGTCCCTAAGAAAAACCTCCATAAATAGTCTTTGTTATCTAGGTTCATTCAAAATAGGACAACGGTTCTTTATCTTGACAACACTATACTCCTTTATAAAAAGTCCAGGATTCGTCTGAAAGATGTCAATAAAATGAACTCTGAAGCTTATCTAACTTTTCAAATAATAAATAATTATATACACCTAATCTATAAGTAATATAATGCTGACAAAAATGTAGGATAAGCTAGACAATTTCATTCTGTCCCAGCTCAGCATAATCATTTCATCTGACTTCCAGAGTGAACAGATTACAAGTGCATCTAGGGTTCAAGACATAAATTTTAAATTGCTAGAAATCAGCAATTATAAAATTGTCACCTACATTTCACAAACCAGATCACACAAAAGAAAAATGGTAACCTTATTACTAATTACTAACAATCTAAGCATAGTGTTTGGAAGATATTTAAATTTAATTAGGCGCATGTCTATAAAGAAATACATTAAAACTTATATATCCAGAAAAGTACCATCATTGTTCAAGCAGTCACTTTGGAAGCCACACACTTAATTATGTTATATTATTATATTATTTATAATTAACTTTATAATTAATAATAAAGATATCATATATATCTTATATAGTACATATATCAATACATAATATACATTATATATCACATGTATTAATATGTATTATATCTTAACATAATAATATATTTATAATTAATTTATAATTAATAATATTAAGTTATTTATAATTATATTAATTAGTTATGTTGCCACCATTCAGATTGTTTTACAAAGCCCATTTCAGAAATTTAGAACTTGAAGTTTGAGTATCATCAGTCAATCATGAATGAACAAATGAACAAAAAAGCATGTATTTTTATTCAGTGCTTACTAGGTACACAGTTCTAGGAATACAAATAAAAAAAAAACAACAAACAGTCCTTGCTTTCAAGGTGCTCATATTGTAACAGGGAGAGACAACACAAAAGGTTTCAACTGGAAGTCAGTGGACCTTGCTTAGGGTGTGTGACAAACCAGATGGTATGCAACTTCTTTAATTCGACAGTGCCAAGGACTCTAGGGACAAATAAGGTGGCTGATAAAATGGGCAAAATACTTTGGACAAAAACAAAGTGATTATAAAACAATAATTAGTTTTTTGAGTGGGGCTTATAAGTTGGTTTTGAGAGCAGTTTTAAAATAAGAGTTCTAAAAATAACTTAAATATTAATAGCATCACTGGAATGTATATAACTTCCCAAGGGCACTGACTAATTTACAGGGAAGGTCACCTACTTGGATATAAGTGTTCGTGCATGTATTTATCATATTGCCTTATAAACACACCTCACATGCCACTTTGTTAACAGAAAATGAGAAGAAACCCAAAAATAAAAAATGTTCTATATTCTCTATGTTCTTTCTTATGTCTCTTGAAGAAATGCTAAAGACCTAGGACAATAAGTGTCAATCCAGTTTATGAATTTAATGAAAATCAAGACAAAAGGGCACTAGTTCTTTAACCTATTCTGCCTCTTAAGGAATTAAAAAAAAATAAGTGAAAAAAGTGTTGTTTTTTTTTCTTTTTAAAGAGAGAGGTCTTCAAATGGTTCTAAATCTGAACAGCTACTAGTACTTCACCACGAAAAGTGCTATTCCACAGGACACTAACTACCAATGCTGAGGTTGCTAAGTATTTACAATGGCTATAGGCAACCACACAGCATTCCTGATGGTGCCAGTTTCAAAAATTATTTTTCCTCAAATGCAAATTAACTAGCGTGCATAATGATTAGTGGTTTAATAAGGTAAAGCAGAAAGATTACTGATGCCCACCTATGATCTGTTGAAAATTTCATGCTGTTATTAGGGAAGACAAATCCCCTGTGAGAACTGCTGAAATTCAAAGTAAGGAGAACCTCTCTCTTTCAGCATAAAATGACATACACAGTTCACAGAAGGGAATCAGAAAATAAAGATTATACCAAGTAGCTTTAAATCAATTAAAAGCAGATTTTCTATTTCTCTTAAAATGAATTAGGTGCTCTTTAAAGAAGTAGGACAACAGTCCTGGAAACCATCCACAGTACAGTTTAAAGGAGCAACTTAAGTTTCTACCCATTAACAACACATTGTCCCCAAGTATTTCACTTTGAATTCTTAAATTCCTTGGACCTTAGCACAAGGTTAGGAAGCTAGTGAGGGATAAGGAAACACTGTCTTTTAATGAATAAAACACAAACTACTAATTCACCTTATAGTTCCTGATGGCTAATTTACAATAACTGAGGTCAGATTTAAACCGACAGCACAGAAATGCCAAATGTGTTCTAGTATCACTCTCAGATTGTCAGAATCAACTCCTATCCCTTCTTTTTTGAAGATAAAATAAAGAACCATGGTGATGCAATGCTAGAATTCCTGCAACAGATGATAATAAAAATTATGATAAGAAATAAGAACTGCAATATTGCCTTTACAGTCTCTATCTTTCTAGTCTCATCTCACCACATTCTCTAAAATCTATTGGACACTCCACTTCCTGTCTTTGGGCATTTTCTCCACCTGTCCCCAATATCTGGAATTCTACTCCTCATCATCTCTGTCTCCTGACTTCTTTTTCAAGTACCAACTAAAATCCCACCTTCTCCAGGCTTTTCCCCATTTCCCTTAATGCTTGTGCCTTCCCTCCGTTGATCATCTCCAATTTATCCTGTCTATACCTTGTGTGTACACAGCTTTTCTGTGCTGTCTCTCCCATTATACTATGAGCTCCTTGAAAAGAACTGTTTTTTACACCTTTGTTTCCCTAGCGCTGAGCGAAAAACAGGCACTTAAATTATTATTGACTGACTGTAAAATGGATGAGCTAGATCACTGAATATCTAAGTTCCTTTTCAAGTGTGGAATTCATAATAATACAGATTATAATTCTAATAAGGTAAATAATACATATCTTAATATTATCAGGCAAAATGAGATACAATAAGGCTAGTACAATGGTCTGTTTAAAAATCTATTTCACCTTTTTGGGGAGTAGCTATATTTTCATTTGACCAAAATCATAGTTACCAGAGTTTATTCATCAAAAATTACTAAAACCATACATGGTATCAACTTTAGCTTTTATTATTATCATAGATAGGAAGTAAACTACACCGTAACATGTTACTAAAAACTTTGTAGAATAGACATACAAAGTTAAAATAATTTTAGCTATATGATTGAGCTAGAGCTCAACTTAATAGAAAAAAATTAATTCTTCATTAGAATTAAAAATTTATTTAAGAATGCATGAATACCAGGTGTATAAATAGAATCCTACTAGCACAGGACAAGTGGCATATGAGAGGCACATAGTCCATTAATATATTCCCTGCGGCCCCTTCCAACCGCTGGTGAGAAAATAAAAGACACATCACCACCAATCATCCACATAGTACAGATTCTGTCCTTGACCTCCAAGACAGTTCCCCCTAAACTTGTATTGCTAGTTCAACAACTCTGAGGTACCACATCACACCTATGAGATTGGCTAACATGACAAAACAGAAAAATGATAAAGGTTGGAGAAGATGTGGAAAAGCTGGAATATTAATGCATTGTTGGTGGAGTTGTGAAATGATACAACCACCTTGGAGAGCAATATGGAACTATGTCCAAAGGGCTATAAAAATGTACATACCCTTTGACCCAGCAATAGCACTTCTAGGGCTGTATCCCAAAGAGATCATACAAATGTGAAAAGGACCCACATGTACAAAAATATTTATAGCAGCGCTTTTTGTAGTGGCAAAGAATTGGAAATTGAGGAGATACTCATCAATTGGGGAATGGCTGTACAAGTTGTGCTCGATGAATTTAATGGAATACTATTGTGCTATGAGAAATGACAGCAGATTTCAGAAAAACCCAGAAAGACTTGTATGGACTGATGCTGAGTGAAGTGAGCAGAACCAGGAGAACACTGTACACAGCAACAGCCACGGTATGCAATGACTAACTTTGATATACTTATCCCTTCTCAGCAATACAAGGATCTAATACATCTCCAAAGGTCTCATGATGGAAAATGTTATCCACATCCAAAGAATGGAATTTGAATGCAGATCGAAGCATACTATTTGCTATTTTTTTTCATCTGTTTTGTTTTGTCTCCTCTCTCTGGTGGTTCCTCCTATTGGTTCTAATTCTTCCTTACAATATAACTAATGTGAAAATATGTTTAATAGGAATGTATATGTATAGCCTATATGAGATCGCGTGCTATCTTGGGAAGGGAGGAGGAGAAAAATTTTAAACTCAAAAGCTTATGGAAGTGATTGTTGTTAAATCAAAATAAACTAATAAAAATTTTTTTTAAAAAAGATTGTTATTTTTTTAAGGCAATTGGGGTTAAGTGACTTGTCCAGGGTCACATAGCTAGTAAGTGTCAAGTGTTTGGTCTGTGGCTGGATTTGAACTCCTGACTCCAGGGCCAGTGCTCTATCCATTGTGCCACCTAGCTGCCCCTAAAAAACGATATTCTGAATAAAAAATAAGCTGTATATCTCAAAATTTTTGTGAATATTATTACACTGCTTACCTGTTTGGAGTGTGCTAGGAAAAGACAATGTAACTTTCTCATCTTCATTCTGATAATTAAATCCTGTGGCATGTATTTCTGAAACAAAAAGAGTACCAATTTAAACTCATGAACTTAGTTCAGACAACAGCCTATATCAAATAAAAATTTCCATTAAAATTAAACGCGATATCATCTTAATTTAGCAAGTAAGTTTTTAACTATTAAAAGCATTATATTAGTCAGCTTTAAATGCCAAAATATGGAGCAACTTGGACTTCTGACTCTGTAAGAAAATGATTACAAGTTCTACGTTAATTCATAAATTTGAGAGTAGTGGAAAGAGCATAGCTGATAAAGTATTCTTCCAGTTTCTTTGATATATTTGAGAAGTATGTCCATCCTGTGACAACCCTTTCTGTGCTGCAACTTCTCTCACATACACATTGAAGAGATTAAGCTAATTACCATAATTTCAGTGGACCAAAGAAGCAACAAAGTTATGCTCCCCTGCTATAGAGCTCAATCCCATCCAAGATCTAAAAATACAATATTCTTGGGATAAAATTCAGTTTTACAGAGAGCTCTCTTTGTGGAGAGTCAAAAAACTAAGTTCCACAGTTTTACAAAACAGTAATTTTTCACTAGGTGGTTTCATGAAGTATAACGGGCCACGCTGAGATATACCTTCTACGAAGCCTCTGTAAATTGGTCAGGTCAGCGCAGTCAAAAATTGAGGTTGGATTTCAAGATGAATCAGAGAATTATAGTAAAAAAATATTTATGAAGTGCATACTATGTGGCAGGCAGTGTGTTAAGCTCTGGGGATACAAAGAAAGAAAGACAAAAGACAGTTATCTGCTCTCAAGGAGCTCACAGTCTAATGGGAAGAAATACAAACAGCTATTTATACAAACAAGCTATATACAGGACAAAGAAATAATTAACAGAAGGGAAGGCACCAAGAGTAATGCCCTCATTTTGCAAATGAGGAAACAGATCCAGGGAATTAAAGTGACTTGCCCAAGCTCACACAGGTAATAAGAAGTGGTAAAGTCAGAATCTGAATCCAGATTATAAGATCATAAATTTAGAGCTCTGAAAGACTTTGAGAGGTCATTGTATACAACTCCCTCTAACTTTACAGATTCTCAGACTGTAAATTCATCACTCTAGACAATCCTAGATAGTGTCAATTATGATTTCTTTTTAATAAAACTAACACAATTCATTCTTTATCTTACAGGAATCATACCAGGGCAGGAATCTTGAAGAAATGTTTTTAATGTAACTCTCCTTTAGAGCCTCCTAGAGTTCAGCCTTAAGCCAGCCAAAATCTCCTCTTATTCTAATTTCCCAAAAAGCAGATTCCTGGACATTTAACAGAAAGTCAATATTTGTACACTACATTATTTATCAAGTTTCTAGCTTTAAATGACAATGAATCTTGACCAACAAAAAGCTAGAGATTAGCCCCAAGCTAGTCCCGTTTCTAAGGTAGCTATTGTGCTCAGCACTCAGAAGAGAAAAAAAAAAAAAAAACCCATACATTGTTTACAAATGTTCCTTTCTGGCCAAGGCATGATATCACTAGTTAGTTCCTGGGGGAACTATACACAATATCAAAGATACACCCCAGTGAAGGATGCTAATGTTTACTCAAAATTTAAGAAACAAGCTTCAAAATTTCAATAAATGGAAAAGACAGATCCAACAGAATAGAAATTTTTATAAATGAAGTATACTCTATACATTTACATCCCACAAAATGTAGCATATGGATATTAACTATGAAACATTTAATATGCATGTTCTAATGGTTACTTTCTAAAGGTTCACAGAATAATCATAACTTTGCTTTAAAAGCTAGAAACAAAAACAATACCAAAAAAGAAGTCAAAAAATACTTATTACAGGGACTCTTGGAAAACTATTACCCAAAGTGCTCTGTATCTGCTATTTTAATTGTACAGTGTCTGACAGAATAGGAGAACTAAAGCAATACTGGAAAAGTTGGTCTAAAAAATTACACAAAGGGGAAGGTAGGCAGCACAGTGGATAGAGCACTGGCCCTGGAGTCAGGAGGACCTGAGTTCAAATCCTGCCTCAGACACGTAACATTCACTAGCTGTGTGACTCTAGGCAAGTCACTTAATCCCAATTGCCTCAAAAAAAAATTATTAAAAAAAAACAATTACAAGATATACATGAGATTAGCTATATATGCCATTTGCACAAAGTTTATTAAACACCACAAATTTGTTTCATCACAAATGAAAAGCTGTCAGATGAACTCCCTTTTCAGGTATACAGAAAAACTAGATTATCAACCCTTCCAAACTGCATCTTCACGTTGCAGATAACTTCCTCCTTTATATTATAGTTTATTCCAAACATACTCTAGTATAATCTTGTACAAAATCTCCTACAAGCCCTAACATGCCATTAGCACTTTTACGTTATGTTATTTTAGCTACACAAAAACCATATGGATACAATGTATGGCAAAGCAAGAACAGGGGGTAGCTAGGTCGCGCAGTGGATAGAGCACCGGCCCTGGAGTCAGGAGGACCTGAGTTAAAATCCGGCCTCAGATACAACACTTCCTAGCTGTGTGGCCCTGGGCAAGTCACTTAACCCCCACTGCCGCCCCCAAAAAAAGAAAGAAAAAAAGCAAGAACAAAATTTTTTTTTCATTTTGCCTTGTTATTAATTCTAAAACACTCTAGGATTTACTAGTAATGATGACTAAAAACAAAGGAGATATCACTACAGAGTTTTCTAAATTTAAAAAATTAGCAGTGAAAGCGTCACTAAGACTTAAAGTAAAATCGCAATTAACCAGAAGACACAAAGCTGTGCTTAACTTCATGACAACCAGAAAAATCTCTCCTTCCCTTTAATCTCTTGTTAAGTACCATCCTAAAAATATTTTACCCCCTTTCCTGCTCCATGCTGAACCTAATTTTAATCATACTTTTATGACTAGGGATTCATCCACAAGATTATTTTTCTGTTCAATAACAACTGAAGAATAGGAATAAATGCAGTTTTCCTTAAAATGGCTAAGTAACATCTATCTAAAACCATCAGCAAGCATTATCTGTAATGAGGATAAGTTAGAAGCCTTCCCTAAGAGATCAGGGTTGTGAAGCAAGAACACCCATTATCATCACTATCATTCAATATTGTTCTAGAAATGCTAGCTATAGCAATAAGAGAAGAATAAGAAATTAAAAGGGGCAGCTAGATGGAATCCAAATGCAGATCAAAGCATACTATTTTCTCTTTTTTTTCTTTCTCGTGGTTTTCCCCCTTTTATTCTGATTCTTCCTTCACAACATGGTTAATGTGGAAATATGTCTAATAGGATTGTACATGTATACTCTATATCAGATTGCATGCTGTCTTGGGGAGGGAGAGGGAGAAAAAAATTTGGAACTCAAAGTCTTATAAAAGTGAATGCTGAAAACTATGTTTACATGTAATTGGAAAAAATAAACTACTACTAAATGAGGAAAAAAAAAAAAGATGAGCAGGTAGATTTCAGAAAAACCTGGAAAGACTTACATGAACTGATATTGAGTAAAGTGAATAGAACCAGGAGAACACTGTATACAGTAACAGCAACACTGTGCGATAATCAACTTCAACAGACTTAGCTCTTCTCAGCAATATAATGATCTTAGACAATTCCAAAAGACTCATGATGGAAAATGCTATCCACATCCAGAAAAAGAACTATGGAGAATGAATGCAGATAGAAGCATACTATTTTCACTTTTTTGTTTGTTTTTTCTTTCTTGTGGTATGTAATTGTAATGGAATACTCTTGTGTTAAAAGAAATGATGAGCAGGATGATTTCAGGAAAAACCTGGAAGGACTTACATGAACTAATGCAAAGTGAAGCAAGCAGATCCAGCAGAACATTGTACATAGTAATAGCAATATTGTAGGATGATCAACCACAAATGATTTAGCTATTCTCAGCAATACAATAATCCAAGACAATTCCAAAGGATTCATGATGAAAAATGCCATTTGCCTCCAGAGAAAGAACTGATGGAGTCTGAATGCAGATCAAAGCATACTATTTTTTCACTTTCCTTCTGGTTTTTTTTGGTTCTAGTTTTCTTTCACAAAATGACTAACATGGAAATGTTTTACATGCTTTATGCTGTATGTTTTATATGTTGTATGTCTTACATACAACCTTTATCAGATTGTTTACCATCTCAGGGAGGGAGAGAGGGAAGGGGAAAAAGAATTTGGAACTCTAAATTTTTTAAAAAAAGAATGTTAAGAATTGTTTCAACATGTAACTGAGGAAAAATAAAATATTAAAAAATAATGACTGAAGAGAGCAATGTAAAGTATATAAAAGCCACCTGTACTATTTACTAACTTTTTTTTTAAACTAAATCTGGCTAAATCTCTCATTTGTTTCTTTTAAATTTTCTCATTTTTCTACAAGTTGAATAAAAGAAATCTCAAATTAACTAAGTTTTTACTATAGTTACACGAGAAATAATTTAAGTTTCATCTCAGAGCTCCTGTTGTTCCTCAATCCATTTGCCATTTTTGCTCTTCCCAAAAGATCACATCACAGGCGTGCATGCATTTTACTTATAAGCATAATAACCATTGCAAATAGCATCAAAATGCCTTTGCAGTGAAAACATGACATAATTTCTCCAGAAAATGGAAGCTACTAGAAAGAGAGTGGAGAAATGAGTACTTAGGACTGCGCTGGAAGGAAAATAATAAAATCAATATTTGAGAAAAGCAAAGTTATGTCAAACTTTTCATTCCTCAAATAGGGATACTAATCCTCAGAACTTGAAAACAAGTTATATTTATAATAAGGTAGATGTCCGAAATTTAGATGATATTTTGCCCAGAAGCAATGTTATAAATTAGGGTCTTCTTTAGGCCTAGACCACAAAAACCTACTTAAACCTACAGTCCAGTGTTAATACAAGTATGATACTATTTGATAGGATGTGTGTGTGTGTGTGTATTTTCCTCTGTTGCACATTTTGCTTTACATTAAAAACCAGAGGGTCAAACAAAGTTCTGTGTTGTTGTATCTTTCAACGAATCTTGTCTGAATCTAGCTATCTATGTAGGAGATATTCTGACACACAGTCCAGTAAGAGGAATACTGGGCTTGGAATCAAAAGACTGGGATCTTTTGCCAGCTCTGCTACCATCTACACGAAACAGGCCTCTTCATCAATCTGGGCACTGAGATCCTCGTCTATAAAAGCAGAGTGTTGGACCAGATGGCTTCTAAGGGCCCCTTTTTCAACTCTGTATCTGTAAATATGATATCCTTAACAAAGCATTTTGTTCTACTTAAAATGTTTTTGGAGGGGGCTGAAGTAGGGGGTTGTGTGTGTATGTGTGTGTGTTTTACAGTTAAACTATTATCAAGAGGAAACGTATCAATAAAATATATTGTTTAAACAACAGTGGTATATATGGATTATTGTGCTGTAAGAAATGATAAGATGGCATCAGAAAAACATGGGAAGAGTTAAATGAAATAATACAGAGAGAAGAAGGCAGAACCAGGAGAAAACTTTACATAGTAACAGCAATATTATAAAACAATTTTTGTCCTAAGAATTTTTTTCTTTTAAAAAAAATTAATATTTTATTTTCCCTCAGTTACATGTAGACAATTTCCAACATTTTTTTTTAAATTTTGAGTTCCAAATTTTCTCTTTTCTTCACCTCCCCCCTTCCTGAGACAGTAAGCAATTTGATACAGATTATATATGTTTAATCATACAAAATACATTACCATATTAGCCACGTTATGAAAGAAGACACAGACCCAAAGGAAAAAACAAAACAAAATACAGAAAGTGAAAAATAGTATGCTTTGATCTGCATTCAAACTCCATCAGTTCTTTCTCTGGAGGCAAACAGCATTTTTCACCATGAGTCCTTTGGAAATGTACAGGATCACTGTATTGCGGAGAATAGCTACATCATTCACAGTTGATCATCATACAGTATTGCTGTTACTGTGTACAATGTTCTGGTTCTGTTCATTTCACTTTTCATCAGTTCTTTCCAGTTTTTTCTGAAATCATCCTGCTCATCTCTTATAGTACAGTAATATTCCATTAAAATTATATACCACAACTTCTTTAGCCATTCCCCAATTGATCAGGGCATCCCACAATTTCCAATTCTTTGCCACCACAAAAAAGAGCTGCTATAAATATTTTTGTACAAATAGGTCCTTTTCCCTTTTTGTTTTGATCTCTTTGGGATATAGACCTAGTAGTGGTATTGCTGGATCAAAAGGGTATGCACAGTTTTATAGTCCTTTGGGCATAGTTCCAAATTGCTCTCCTCAGTTCACAACTCCATGAACGATACATCAGTGCCCCAATTTTCTTACACCCACTCCAACATTTATTATTTTCCTTTTCTGTCATATTACCCAGTCTGATAGGTGTAGGGTGGTTCCTCAGAGTTGTTTTAATCTGCATTTCTCTAATCAATAATGATTTAGAGCATATTTTCACGAGTATATATAATTTTGATTTCTTCATCTGAAAACTGCATGTTCATATCCTTTGACCATTTATTAATTGGAAAATGACTTCTAAGAAAAAATTCTTTGGAACTCTGATCAAAACAACTACCAACCACAATTCCAGCTGAAACTCAGCTTGTGGGAAAGAAGTAATGGAACATAGATTCAGACTTTTTTTTGGACATGGTCAGTGTAGCAATTTATTTTGCTTTCTATACATTTGTAACAAGGGTTTTAGTTTTCTTGCTTTCTCAATGAGGGTAGGAGGAAAGAGAAGACAGAGAGAAGGAGGAACTGAAAATAAAATTTTAAATAACAGGATCGAGTATTTCTTGTACCTTTCTGTCACTTCCATGACTATCAAGTCGAAGGCTACTGTAGAGTAGCATCTTAACAGTAATATTCTCATTTGATGCTATGGTATGCTCATTTGGATTTTTGCAGAAGTTTCCAAAGTATTAAAGTTGTAGATCATCCAAAGAGCAATGGAGAGGTTCAAAGAGGGCATGAACACAGACTGAAACATATTACAAACAAAGAACTTGTACAAGAGTAGTATAATGTATATCATCAGAGGATATAACTAAAAAAAGGAGGTGTATCTGCTTGGCAAGGGCAATCAATCGAGACACAGTGTGCACTCCACAGAAAGTCATGAAATTCAGAGGAAAGCTCCTAAAACATTGGGTGGGTCCCTGAGGAAGATGTTATAGAAGTACACAGGGAAAGAGGGGCATAGAGGGGCATGGAGTGCCACTGCATTCTATCCTAACACATTACTACACCAACAAGTATACAGATCCAAAGTATCTTCTCTAAAAGGTTTTTGCAGGACAGTCTGGAAAATCACCTACCTTATAACTATATTGCTTTCATAAGGAAATCAATTCTCCAGTATACCATTTTCTTGAAGTATCACTATTTCTTAAGGATCCCCAGCCATGATGCTCATTTCACTCCCAGCTCAATTCTCTCTCCAAACTGCTTCAATTTCCCACCAGCTGCTTTGTGCACCTTGGGATGTCTCCACCCTGAGGCTTGCTACCTGACTGGTGAGGTCTTACCCAAGATCCCCATTTCATGAGGAGCCCCAACTATACTGTTCACTTCACTTCTGGCTTAACTCCCTCTCTAGATTGCTTCTAATGTTTTATCATGGTTATTCTCACCCCTTCCCTCTTTATCCTTCCCCTCTTCCTCATCTCACTACTAGAATATAAGCTCCTTTACAACAAATAAATAAATAAAGAATGTAAGCTCCTGGACAGCAGGGACCATCTTGTTTGTTTTGCTATAAAGATGCTGATTTTATTGGATCAGTTAGTCAACAGACATTTATTAGACACCTACTATGTGCCAGGTATTTGTTTTCCTGTGTTTGTATTCCAGCACTTATCACAGTGCTTGACACATAGTAAAACAATAAATGTTTTACTTACTTACAGTGCACAGGAAAAGAGAATATAACACCTGAAAGAATAGCTGAATAGGATGCCAGCTGCCTAGTATGACACCCAGAAAGAAAACAATGTTGTGATCTGTGGAATCTCTTTGCCTGAGCAAAATGGCAGAAAGGAGAGCAAATGAAATTTTGCAAAATACTTTTTTCCTAATCACAGTTCTGAGCATCTTCAGTTAGTAGATGAGAGATAATAAACTAACCTGGACCCCATTCAACCTCACCTCTGCTTGCACTGCCTTCCACGTGCAGCCTTTTCTGAAATCCTCAGCTACTAGTTCCTTCCCATACAAATGATCTAGTACTTATTTATCTTTATTTTCTTTATAACCATACTTATACATGTCCTTGCCATCTCCTCCATTAGATGTAAACTCCTTTTGAGAAGGGATTATTTCATTTATTGTATTTGTAACCCTAGAGTGTCATACAGTGCCTGGTACATAGCAGGCCTTTAATAAATACTTGTTGAGTGACTGATTAGGGCATTAAAGGGATGAAAAGAACAAGATCCCAGAATGGTGGTCAGCTGATCTAAATGTCTGTAATTCTGAAATTGAAATGAATAGGGTGAACATCTACTTCAGGTAATAACATCACTATTAAATTGCTTAGAAAAATACATCTCTAAATCTAAGCTAAAAGCTGCTTAATATACTAAGAGGCCTGAACAAGGTACAAACAAGACTGAAGGAATCTCTCATGATTCATGATTATTTTTAAGAAATTATTTTTTGGACAACATGATGATCATGACTGGTATTTGTGTGAAAAATATATGTATATGTGTGTATATATATCTGACACATATCAAAGATATGAAAATTTTCAAGTGATATAATACATATATTTTCAAAGCACTTTATATATAATCATAGGCAGCATATAGTACTTTTAAAGTTTGCAAAGCACAATGTCTCTCTCATATGATCCCCACAATACTGTGAGAAAAGTGCTATTATTATTGCCATTTTGGAGATGAATAAACTAAAGTTAAGAAACATGAAGTGACTTGCCCAGGATCACAGAGTTAATAAGTATCTGAAGCAGGATTTATACAAGTAACAGAGATTAGAAAATGGTGATGGAGGCAGCTAGGTGATGTAGTGGATCAGTGGAGTCAATAGGACCGAAGTTCAAATCTGGCCTCAGACACATAACACTCATTAACTGTGTGACTCTGAGCAAGTCACTTAACCCCAACCGCCTCACCAAAAGGATGAGGCCTGGACAGGGCAAAGGCTTTTCTCCACTGTGCTTGCTTAATAAGCTTATTACATATTAACTGACACATCCCAAGGGCAGAGATAGCCATCATTTTTTTAACATAAGACACATGATCTGGGTGGAGTTAACATGACAAGGAGGAACAAGGAGGAACATGGGATGGATGGTTCAGGAAGAGTGTAACTCAGATAAGCTGATCTTACTAACCATTTAAAAGTTGATTTTACCGCTATACCATCGTGCATGTGCTACTAGAGTGCAGTGTGCCTGCTTCTCGCTGAGAATCATAATAAAGGCTTTCCTTCACTCAAAAAAAAAAAGGTGAAATACACAGAAGAGATCAAAGACAATAGCCTAAGAGATTCAAGGAGATAAGGGTCACTTCTAGCTGGGGAAAAAGCTAGAAGATCATGGCATGAACAAAAGATGTGGCACATAAATTGGGCATTAAGTAAGAAAGATACCAAGATCATCTGGCAGACAATTCCATAGCAGAGAGAAATTAAAGAGAATAACAAGATGGCCTTTGATGTAGTAATTATCTATGCAACCTTATAGGGTTATAGTGAGCAAAGCACTTTATAAACCTTGAGTGCGAAATAAATATTTATTATTATTAGGCAGGGGAGACAGTGTGTGTAAATGTATACAAGCAGGGAAGGACAGTGTAACATCAGGGAAGTATTCCAGTTTGGCTGAAGCACAAAACAGGCCAAGGGAAATGGATAAATTATTTAACCTGAAGTCTCGGTATTCTTATCCTATTAAGATTTTAGAAAAAAATAATGTAACATCTCAGGGTACTACTGAAAAAATCAGTTTCCTTATATCACATATATATCAATGGAACCTATTTGTCTCTTCCAAAATTTATGTAATTTGAAAATAAACTATGAATATTTTATATTTTCTTAGCACTTAAACCACTTCACAAAAGCCTTTACAATGCATAGTAATCCTTACCAGATTCCAAAAGTGATGTAAAATATCAGGTGTGGTGGGACTGTTATTGTACATTAAAACCACATTGTAATTTCATTATTGTGTCCATTTATCTACGTATAAGGGTCATTAGAACAGATGCATGGGGAGACCAAGACTTAAATGAATTTCACATACTATTTTGTTTCTAAAATTCTTCCTGAAGGAATTAAGAAACTTATCTTTTTTGACCAAATTCAAAGCAATCACTAGTAAAAGAAATGTAAATTAATACACTCTGAGATTTTATCTCGCATACAGCAATATACTATTGGTAGAACTATAAAATGATCTACCTCTTTTAGAAACTGGGCATATTCCTCAACAAAATCAAAGAGAGAGAGAGGTAAAGGACACAAATAGGAGGAAGGAAGAAATGACCTTTCAAATCAATGGATGGGGAAGTGTTCATGCTCAAACAAGGGACAGAATGGACCACAGATAAAATTAGTTCATTTTGATTCCATAAAATTAAGTTTTTGCAAATAAAAAACTAATTCAGCTAAAGATAGAAAGGAAATAGTTAAGGGGGGGAAAGAGAGGGGAGATGCCTTTGCAGCAAACTTCTCTGATAAAGGTCTTAATTCAAGATAATTGATTCACACTTATAAGAAATGATATTTCTCATAAACTGTCAAAAGATATAAAACCAGAAGAAAATGATAAATGTTGGAGAAGATGTGGGACTGATGTGAGTGAAGTGAGAAGAACCAGGAGAACATTGTACACAGTAACAGCCACATTGTGCGATGACTAATATTGATAGACTTAACCCTTCTCAGCAATACAAGGATCTAAGACATCTCCAAAGGCCTCATGATGGAAAATGTTATCCACATCCAAAGAAAGAACTATGGAGTTTGAATGCATACTATTTGCTATTTTTTTCTTCTGTTGTGTTTTGTTTCCTTTTTTTGGTGGTTCCTCCTATCGGTTCTAATTCTTTCTTACAACATCACTAATGTAAAAATATGGTTAATAGGAATGTTAAAAAAAATATATAAAACCAGGCAATTCTCAAAGAAAAAAAATCCAAATTTAAAAAATGATCCAAACCACTAGTAATTAAAGAAATACAAATTAAAGCAACTCTGAGGTTCTATCTCATACTCATTAGATTGGCCAAAATGACAAAAAAGAAAAATGACAAATGTTGGACAGGCTGAGGGAAACAGACACATTAATGCACTTCTGGTGTAGCTGTGAATTGGTACAACCATTCTGGAAAGCAATTTGGACCTATTCACTTAAAAGTCACTAAATTATGCATACCCTTTGCCTCAATGACACCACTACTAGGCCTATTCTCCAAATACACAAATCAAAGAAGAAAAGGATTTATATGAACAAAAATATTTATAGCAGCTCTTTTTGGAGTGACAAAGAACAAAAAAGGAGATGCCTCTCAAATGAGAAATGACTAAACAAATTATGTTATATGTTATAGAAACTACTGTGCTATTAAGATATGATTAAGGGGGGGGGCAGCTAGGTGGCGCAGTGGATAGAGCACCGGCCCTGGATTCAGGAGGACCTGAGTTCAAATCCAGCCCCAGACACATAACACCTACTAGCTGTGTGACCCTGGACAAGTCACTTAACCCCACTGTGTAGCCCCGCTACTCCCTAAAAAAAAGATATGATTAAGGGAAAGGTTTCAGAGAAACCTGGGAAGACTTGTACAAACTAAACAGATAAATCAAAAGACAATTTATTCAATAACACCTACATTACAAAGACAATCAACTTTGAAAGTCTGATCATTACAATGATCAAGCACGATTCCAGAATACCAATGATAAACAATGCTGACCATACATCATGAAAGAGATGTGATGGATGCAAGATGCAAAATGAGATATGTATTTTTGGACATGGTCAATGTAGGAATTTGTTTTGCTTCACCATACATATTATATATTTGTTTAAAGAGGATCTCTTTCCTCTCCAGTAGGAGAGAAAGAAGTTGGAAGAAAAAAATATTTTTTCTTCATTGAAAATATTAATTTAATTTTATAAAGTCCCATATACAAAAATATGTGGCAGCAAAAACTAGAAACAAATGGGTGGACATAATACTACGTATGACACACAGTGGAATATTATTCCACTATAGGAAAAGAATATAAGGAATTCAGAGAAACTTGGGAATAATTGTATGAACTGTTATAGAAGAAAGCCTAATCAGAGAAAAAAATATACACTATGACCACAATAATGCAATATATCCGAATTCAGAACAATGTATTGACCAATTTTTACTCCATAGGACTCATGATGAAGTGGTGGACTACAGTTAGTTTGTTTAGATGTTAGACAAGTGCAGTGGAGGTGAGGGAGGGGGAAGGGAAGATGAGTATTTCAGGAAAAAGGAGAAAATACCTACCACCTCCCACTATCAAAAATCAATGAAAGCAAATT
This sequence comes from Vombatus ursinus, assembly GCF_900497805.2. NCBI lineage: Eukaryota > Metazoa > Chordata > Mammalia > Diprotodontia > Vombatidae > Vombatus > Vombatus ursinus. The sequence continues at coordinate 3,208,609 of NW_020954579.1, read as the reverse complement.
ACTATTTTCCAAACAGCAGCAGAAGAGTATTCAGTTAATTTTTCAAAAATCCAATTTCTATGTGAAGTAAGCAACTCAAAATGTCTTCAATTTCTCTATTTCATCCAAGTTATGTTTGTTTGCTTGCTCACTAGAAAAGTATGCATTCCAGGCCAGAAACTCATTTAGAGCCATTCAAACCTGGTGCTGATACTTGCTCTAAAACAAAGAAAAAAAGGTCCATTAGAAGCTACCTGTGATGAGATAGTCAGGGTCTAAAAACTTTACTTTGATGGCTTTAAAAGGTAGAGAAAGGCATTAAAAGCTTACAATTACTTCCCATTTATTTAGGTTGGAGCTTCTTTATTCTAGTTATCTTAGGTCATAGCTAACAGTATTAAATGGTGTATTTATTTGCACATTAATAAATATACTTTTATATAGGAGCTATAGCGTATTTTATTTTGTTTGTTTGTTTGTTTTACATGAGGCAACTGCAGTTAAGGGACTTGCCCAGTCACAAAGCTAGTAAGTGTTATGTGTCTGAAGCCACATTCAAACTCAGGTCCTCCTGAATCCAGGGCCAGTGCTCTATCCACTGTGACACCTAGCTGCCCAAAGCAATATAAAAGGAACCTAGAAATCTAAACAAAACCAGGAATTAGAAACTTAAATTATTTTCCCAACTGATACTGAATAAATCAACTCAGCTTTCTCATCAACGAAAGAAAACACTAAGAACCTGACGTCCAGAATTGCCATTAATAACAATGAGAAGTCACATCTATATAATACTAAACAAGTTTAGCATTACATTATATGTTAGTATTATATTACATTAGGGCAGCTCAATGGCACAGTGGATGAAGCACCAGGCCTGGAGTCAGGAAGATTCATCTTCCTGAGTTCAAATCTCACCTCAGTCACTTCAAAGCTGTGTGACCCTGGTCAAGTCATTTAACCAACTGTTTGCCAAAGCTCCCCATCTGCAAAACGAGCTGGAAAAGGAAATGGCAAACCATTCCAGCATTTGTGCCAAGAAAACCCCAAATGGAGCCATAGAGAGTCAGATACAACCGAAACAACTGAACAACAACAGGTTTACAAAGCACTTTACATATATCAACTTATTTAAACCTCACCACCATATAATTAAATTAGCAGAACCAGGACAAGAATTTAGATTTTGACTACAAACACAGTGTACCTCCTACAGTTTCATAACTCACAAATTTTGCATGAGTTGAAATAGGTAATTTCTTCATCTTCAAGAATCAACAGCACAATTAAAGAGCTATTTTTTTTAAAATAAACATAAACATATTCTTTGATTTGGCCAAAATGCCTTCCTATCTTTACACTAGACTTTAGGCTCCTTATATGTGGCAATTTATAAGCATTAACTTTTATATAAAAAGCATTTACCATATGGCATCATACATATAAAGTATATTTCATAAATGTCTTCTGACTCTACAAATTATCTCCTAGCTAAGAATATGGTAAAGCCCACACATCACTCACAATGCTAAGACCACACTGGAATAGTTTCTAAATAATGAATGGCTAATAGTCACCAAATTGTGTATGTGTGTTTGTTTTTTTAAATCACTTTAGCTGTTTTTTAAAGTGTTCTCAGAGTTAAACTTTAATGTAACCCTCAGATTACCACAACATTGACTGGATCATTTATTATTAATATCTGTTCAAGGGGAGTCATTTTTTTAACAACTAGAGTTATATGAAATGTGCCAACCACCACACTTCTTTCTCCTATTCATGTGTTTGTTCTGACCCACTGTCAAAAGAACAACAGACTGAGCCAAGTAACTGTTTATCTGGTTTCACATCATACTTCAATCAACAAGTTTTGACTGAGGGAGTAGGTGCCATGCACTGCTCTCAAAGGAGTTACAGTCTATTGAAGGAAACAATATGGACACACAAAAGAAAATACAAATTCCCTACAAGGCAAATCTAAAATTATTTGGATGCGAAGGAACGACACCCTAGCTGGGATATCAGCATCATGGAGGAGACAGTACTTGGTCTGAGCTTTATAAGAAGCCCTCAGATGCATATGGGATGACCTAGTGTGTGCATTCCAGCTGTGGAGAACAGTTCATGCAAAGACATGGAGGCAGATGATAGAATATTATGTAAGAGGCCAGCAGGCCATTCTGGCTGGAGAGGAGAGCACACAAAGGAACATAATGTAGAATAAATAACCTTGGCCCAGGTAGGCTAGAGGCAGATTGTAAAAGGTTTTAAATGCCAAAGAATATTTTTGTATTTTATCCTAGAGGCTTAAATTTAAATATTTAGTATAGTGCTTTAATGAACAATTCGTTCAGAAAACATTTAATTAAGTGTAAGGAAAAAGAGGCAAAAAAAAAAATGTGTGTGTGTATATATATGTGTATATATAGCTTGCCCTCTCAGAACTTACAATCTAATAGGAAAGATATGTACAAACATGATAGAAGGTAGTGAGAAGAGAGCTATGATAACATTATCAATTTTATATTTGACCTGGGAGCCAACAGACAGTCCCTTATGTAGACCTCAGATGGCCTTCAAAGAAGGTGAAGAACTTCAATGACAGATGAGGGTATACATTCTAAGTCATGGTGAAAAGCACAAAGTCAACAAAAGGGAGAATGACAACAGCAAGATGAAATAGGTCTAATCTGATGGAACAAACTTTATGAAGCACTACAAAATAAGACTCAAAAGGCAACTGACTATAGATCCCTGAATCCCAGAATAAGGCATTTTTACTAGAAACCAAAATTTAAGATTATTTGCAGCTTGAACAAATGCCACGACTAGGTCATCTCACCCTACTTCAAATATAATTAAATCACAAAACACTTGAGATTTTTAAAAAAGAAAGGGATTCCTTGATATCACTATCATATTCATCTTCAAAACAAAGAAAATAGGATATAATAAAATATAAAACTCCGGATACAATGGTATTTACATTTTTGAGTTTTTAAAAGTGTCTAATCATTTTTGAGGGCAAAGATTCATGAATTGCCTTTAAAAGAAAAAAAATTTTTTTTTTGGTATCCTGAGCATCTAACACTGGTTTGCCAGTTATATACTTAATAAGCTGCATCAGATGACGGTGGAACTCAGAATCTTCTTGACTTCAAGGTCAGTTCAGTATGCTACCTCTCACATGCAGTAAAGCACAGTAGAACCAGAAAAACAGAACACACGTTTAGAATGACCAGAGAAGGGGAAAGGTCAATGAGTGAATGGACAAATCTAGTATCTTATGAAATTTGAGGGAACGACTGAAAAATAACAATATTCTGTACTTTGAAATTAATTTAAATATAAATTCCCTAATTCTTTTAAAGTTCAACTCAATACTGCCACCCTCCAACATGAGACCTCTTCTGATCCCCCTTGCTTCTAGTGTCATCTGACACCCCCCCCAAAAATTTACTTTATATTTATTTTGCATGTTTTTGGACAAACTTTTGTGCGTACTTTTACATTTACCTATAAACTGTAAGCTTCCTAAGGGCAAAGACTTAATTTAATGTTTTCTGAATGAATTGTTCACTAAGCTGGGACTAAATATTTAAATTCAAACCTCAAGGATAAAATGCAAAATTATTCTTTGGCATTTAAAGCTTTTTACATAGCATCTCTGTATCCCCAAATCCTCCTCCAGTGTCTGACAGAGTGGGCACTTGAATAAATGTTTGCTCACTGGTGTAAAGTTACTAAGAAAGTTGACTACACTGATGTTCAATGTTAAATAAAACATTTAACTTAAAATGTGACCTGATTTTTTAAAATGACTGGGGATGCTGAACTTATAAAACTGGATCCTCTAAAAATTATTTGAAAATTAGAAAAATATTTGGTTCCTCAATTGAGCCAAGCACATTCAGTAGTTTTTGCCCAACTAACCCTTCTATTCAGAACAATGCAAAATAAAATGGACTTTAAGCTGTGTGTGTCATTTCCTGAAATCGCACACACTTAGGAATCTGGAGTAAAAGAAGATAAACTGAGTAAGAGTCCATTCTGTTATAGTACCAATGAGCAAAAGTAATCAAATAATAGTTTATGCTAGATTTTTGGAGCACTATACCATAGTTACAGTGTTCATGAGTCATGCCGCTGACAAGGATCTTTATTTTGATATCCTTTACAATATTTATGTAGTTTTTTACTATAAGGCCCTCAATTCAGTTTTCTATTATATCATACAGCTACACAAATGGCTTAGTTTAATTTCGTACTAATGGATATTCACAGAATAAGCCATAAGCCTTGCCCATCATTGAAATTCTTTGGCAGAACTAGGCTCAGAATTGGAACTAACCTTGGATTCCTTCCACTTTTTAGGTAGTTTTCCAAAGTGCCTTACAAAATTCCCATTCTCTTAAGGTTATTTTTTGCTAATATCTTGTTTTTACATGATATATTAAAGCTAAAAACTAATTTTGCTCATATTTATCAATCCTATACTACCATACTATTCTAGTCACATATGAACAAGCCATCACCCATCTCCATAATGCTATCAGTAAAGCCAAACAACTGAGAGTTTGTCTAATTTGCAACTCAAAGTCTGATCTACTGAAGATGGGTCAAGCAGTCTCTGGGGCAAATTTAAATTTCATTTTGAAATCCCTGCCTATTTGGCAGTATTCCAAACTTTCACATTTTCTCTCTCTCTGTCCCTCCCTTCTCTCATACACACACTTTCAAAAATAAATCTGTTAAAACACATTTCCCATGTGACTTCACTGAATATGAAATCTACATATTGGAACTCCATGAAAATGTTCTTATACAAATAATTTTACAAACAAAATTCTCATAACGTAAACAGAAGAAAAAATAATACAGACTGAAGCAATTATTTTCTAGGTTATGTCCAAGCCATCTATTAAGGATAAATTAAAAGGCTCTTTACCTGTCAGGACCTGAGTTCAGGCACTCAAGAGTTTCGTATTCTCTTGCGGGAGCTGAAGACAATACTAATCCCTGCACTGTGTAGGGAGGTGCATTCCTTGCACTGGTTTAAGTGCTAGTGATTTCACCAACCCTTGAAGTGCAGAACAGTAAAAAAACAGTTTTCAGCCGTTTTTCTTACTGATTTGTTATTTTTAAATATCACAAAGTAAGATCTCAAATATGTTTTTAAAATAAAGTATTTCTATTTAAGGACAAGTGTCTTAAGTTGAAGAGACACAGGCCAAGAGGCCTTCCTGGATTACTACAGCATTTGTTGCACAAGAGTCCTTTTTCCATTAATGAAACTCATAAGGAAGGTTAAATAGATGGTAATGGTTTCATAGCTTCAAATCAAAGTCCTTCCTACAGCAAAAGTAGTTAAAATGTGTTGTGAGAAGCTATTTTAGATGGTACAACATTGATGTTTCTCCCATTTCCCACAGAACTTTCATATTTCATTAATATCTAGTACTTAGGATCTAGTATTAGGTTCTTGGGAATCAAATTTAGCAAGTTCCACTACCAGTTTATGGAGAAACATCAAATGATCATGACTACCACTATGCAAGGGTAGGTATACTGAGATACCTGGAAACAGGTGAATCTAACCTTATTACTAAGAAAATAGCAAGGTATACACTTTGTGTGTAGTTACAAAACAATAATGTTAATACTGTAAATAAAGTAAAAAAATCACTTTGAATTGTTCAAATTTCTCCACATATAACCTCAAAATAAGAAGCTAATGTAACCTGCTAGCACCCAATATTTCAAAGCTTGAGTTGAGTGAAGTCTCACAGGCCCTCAAATATACTTTGGGGGTCCCCTCCCCCTTTAAAACTACTTATTAGTAGTTATAGGGGATTGGGGCCAGAAAATAAACCTTTGCCTAGTTTGGAGGGAAAAGGGAACTTGAACTTTTCTGAGAACATTAATGCCTTGACTGTATTTTTCTCATAGCCTTCTTTACTTCCTTACAAGTTTTCATTTCTCTCCACCCCCTTAACACACCCACCACTACTTCTTTGGACTAGAGATCATTATCAAGTTGGGCACCAACTTTGAATGTATGCACATTCAAAACTTGGAGGCCCTCTGACTTCTTTCCGGATATTTTCAGAATAATTTTCAAAGAACAAGTAGACTAGATAAAAATCAAACACAAGCTAAACACCATGCCAGCTAGAGGAGTTATTCACTGGTACTGTTTTACTTTTCCTCCACATCTACCTAAGATCGGGAACCACTTAAAATTTCTTTGGAATCCCTCCAATTAATTTAAGTGTGCTTTCAGTCCATAGCAAAGAAGAAAGCTTGACCTGGTATGGCAGCTAAGATGTTTCCATTTTTCTTCACAGTTAGAAAAATTAAATAATCACTCTTTGATTTAACAAATCATTCCAAATAAAGCTGGAAGTTATTCAAATCCATTTAAAGGATCTGCTTCCTCTAAACCTAAAACCACAGCAGTTTGATCCCATTTGTAATCAAATTTAACACAAGTGTTTCATGGTGTTAATATGAACATCTGCCATTTACATTTTGTTTCTTTTCTATGGGCCAAAGAATTTTTAAAATAATCATCAAATAGATCCTTTTGAGTCTTAAACTGTATTTAAAATCTTCCTTAAGCAGGCTAAGATGGAAGAAAGCAAAAAATACTACTCCAATTACTCAGTTAAAAACTCACATCTCTAATTCTTATGTTATATCCAATTTTAATAGTCTCTTATCAGGAGGTAGCAATGACATCGATAACTGTAAGATGGAATGCCATGGGAGGCAGCAAGTTACAGCTTTAGCTTTAGAATCACAGGATCTGGGTGAGGATACTTGCTTTTCTACTTACTACCTAGGTGACCTTGAGCAAGTCACTTAACCTGTCTGGTCTGTCTCATTTGTAAAATGAGAGGCTTGACCTCCCAGGTTTCTTCCAGCTCTAAATATATAATCCTAAGCCAGAAGTTAAAATTAATTTTGCTGGAATTGTCAATGTAATTCTGTAAGTTTATGCCAATCATGATTTTTAATGTGGCAGTCTGTATAGGATTAAAATTTCAGCCCTCAACTAATTTGTTAATACAATCCATTTCCTAACTACGTGATTTAATATGACCTCTTCCAATCATTTAAAAGATGCCAATATATAGGTTTCATACCCAATGGATCATATTTCCTTTAAACAGACCCCTCTATTTAAAGTACCTTTCCACCATTTCTATATTACCATGCAAACTTCCTTTACTCCAATAAGATTCAAAATATTAGTTTAAAGCTATAGTTCAAGAGTAAAACTAAGAAAACTACATATGAACTACAGCCAAGTAACTCTAATAAATTCTTATACTGTATATTTTATGTTCAAAGCCCTTCAGAACTTTTAAGCTTAATAGGCCTGGTATTACAGCAGTTTCCATTTTGCATTTGTGAAAACTGAAATCCAAGTTCAACACTTTACCCAGGGCCACAAAAGAATTCAACGTAAGAAACAGGTTTAGAACTGGTTCATTTCCATCATCCCATATTGTATTTATTATTCTCAGATCATAGCATGGCATTAAAATGTCTAACATTCCACATCTAATGAATTCTTATACAAAGACATTTACTTTTTAAAACAACAAATAGCATTACCTTTGTGTAACAAGCCAAAGCAGAAAATGGTTCTTACCTTCATCTCCTTCTGGTGCATAGGAAGCTGTAATAATGTCAATGTCAGCGCAATTCATCACAATTTGATTGGTGGCCTGCCTTACCTAGGAAACAAGAATCAACATCATGAATCCTCTTGATCTTTCATAAGATGTTTACTCATTCATTTTAACTGTACACCATCATTAATACTTGTTTATGCCAAAACTTTATTTAAAAGTGGGCTGTGGTATTAAAAGATCAGAGATGGAAATGGAATATCTCAGTAAATTAGCATAAATCATTAAAATATGTCAAAACTATTAAAGGTTACAGTAACACCAACATTTAAGAACTTTCTATAATTTGTATATCTTCTAAATGAGCCAAGTGAATAAAGCACTCCTCTCCCAAATTTTGATTACATACAAATTTATTTTGAAGTAGTAAATGAATACAATATTCATTTTAATGAGATGGCTCAAATACTTGAATGGCACAGAACAACAGGAATACAAATGTCCTAAATGAAAGTGCAACATATTACAACATCAAGGAACAATTTCTAACGATCAAAATTGGTCACTTAGATCACTAATTACACAGATGTAAGAAATTTACATATAATAGCCTAACTCAAACTTATATAATGCTTTAAGGTCTGCAAAGCATTTTATGTACCTCATTATGTCATCTGAACCTCACAACAACCCTGTGATATAGGTGCTATGGTAAGTCCCTCACCCTTGTTTAATAGATGAGAAAACTGAGCCTTAAGAGATTTTAAATTACTTGCTAGTATTACATAGCTAGTGAATAGCTAAGTAGAATTTGAATCCAATTCTTCCTCATTCCAAGTCCAGAACTCTACCTACCACACCATGTCTTTGGTAGGGAAACAATTATATTACTAAAAACTAGAAGACAAAGTTGTTACATTTTAGTTAATAGTGATTAATTTTTAGTCAATAATGACCTTAATCAAATTATTACCTTTCCCAAATTTTCTTGTTTCAATATCAATGCATTATTAAAAAATAACAAAGTTTGTTCCCATAATTTATTTCAGAAAAATATCCTCAGATAGCATTAAGTCAATTACATCACAAATGACTATTTAATCGGCAGTATTTGGACTAAGAAGTCTTGCTATTCATAAATCACCAGTTATTGTAATGGACTGTTACTCTGGAGTAAAGAAGCACACATAAATGAAGCGGTGACTACCAGGGTGAGGCATCGAGGCTACAGGTTCCCCACCCCCTAAAGACTATTCCCTAGACAGGCTGAGCATATAGTGATCTTTTGCTGAGTTTGAAGTTTATGTTAATAGAACAATTACAGTAGCTCAGTTACATGTTTTTCTCCTTATCTAGGCAACCACATTTTCACTGTCAACATCAAATGTAGACTTAATGGTAGCCAAGCAGTTAATCTACCAACTTCAAAATAGTACTTACTCTCCTGTTTTAAAATGACTATGCCAAATTACATTCAGAATCTTACTGCTGTTACAATTATGGAGTAAAGTGTATGCACATCTTAGAAGTGGATAATCTACAACATCTAGCTGGACATAAATTTCTAATATATTTAGGGAAAACCACCTGGTCACACTAACAAATTAAACTGTTTGCTGAGCAGTTATTTTTTCAAGAGCATTTGTCAGTTCTAGAAAGGGTAGAAAGGAAGCAACAAAAATATTTTAAAAATACAACTTCACGGGGGCAGCTAGATGGTGCAGTGGATAGAGCTCCGGCCTTGGAGTCAGGACGACCTGAGTTCAAATTTAACCTCAGCCACTTGACACTAGCTGTGTGACCCTGGGCAAGTCACTTAACCCCGACTGCCTCAACAAAAAGCAAAAAAAAAAAAAACAAAAAAACCTTCACCCAGAGTTCAAAATTTTTTATCACTGTGAAGCCCAATATTAGAAGTTCATTAATCTTTAAGAACTCAGGAGACTTTATAGCAAACACTACTGGATTCCAACCATAAAGACACTGTTTTGAATATCACTCCACATTTTATAATTAAACACTACTTATACAAGGTCAAAAAACAATACACCGTATTTCTGGAGTACTTCTAATCTCTCAGTAGATACTACTCATGGAAGCTATTAAATAAAAAAGCTAACAAGTACATAAAAGCATAGAAGCTACTGAATAAAAAAGCTTACAAGATAACCTTGGTTAGGAATACCTGGATGTTCTTAAAACATTAAATAAGGAGATTAGGAAAAATCATTTCAAAAGAAAAATATTCATAGAACCTATGAAATGGATACTATAAAATGGTATATCCGTGTGTTCGTAAGAAGCACCAAGGATGATTACAAAGCTACATAAAACCAACCTATTCAAGGTTGGTACTTTCCAAACACCAGTACTGATCTGATGACACAACTGAGATCATCAATGATTTCTCTCAGCAGCAAGCTCATATTAGCTGTACTGTTTTGCCATCAATTGAACAGATAAATAATTCAAAAGAATTTTAGTATTACTGCCTTAAGGTATCTTCTTGCTCCAAGATCCAAGGTCCCTAACTTCAATTTCTGGATTTAAAGCAAATGTTAAAATTAGCTGCAAAATGTTTTGATAACAAACTCATTTTCAACTTTTTCATTTTATTCTTCTAAATAATGGAATGTTCATGTATCCCTTGTTTCCTTCCCAGAGTTTTAGCCTACCAGGTTGTCAGATAAATAGACTGCACTTCAACTGAACTGAATACTCAGTAATGACTACGCTAAGGACACAGCTCGACCCTTGGTAACAATTTTACAAAGGAGGTTTCCTGTGCCTGGAAAGACTGCAATCTGTAGCAGTTCATGTTTTTCTGAGTAAGTTTTTACCAGAATCATTCAGAACTATACAAGGTATTTGTTATAGTGTGAACCAAGAATCTTTACTAAAGCCCAGAACTGTCAATAAAAGAAACTCCAATTGTGACAATTTCTAAATGCTAGTCATTTTAAAGTATAACTGACTCAGATTAACAAGATACTTGAGTTTCATCATGTGCATATAAAATTTATAATAATCTGGGTCTGTGAAGCAGTAGTGAAATTTCTCAAGGCAACCATGAAAAGATGATTTGTGAACACAATTATGGGCCAAATTTTCTAACACCAAAATGTAACAAATAACAAAGAACAGATTATACAAATAAATAATTGTTCAAGTTTGAAGCTTAAACCTCAAAAACGGATTTCAGTGTCAATAATAATTCAGAAAGACTCCTATCCCACTCAGCCTTACCATGTTGGCCAAAACAGATTAATATTATGACCATACGACCTTGCTCTACAGTAAGTATAAACTGACTAATAAAATTCAGATATACAGAAAAACTTGAGTGTTAAGTATAATAAAGAGACAATAACTTACTACAATAATACCTCACTTGTCCAGCAATCTGGACCATGCAGACCACCACTGAAAACCAGGAAGCAAACAAAAAAGCTTCTAATCATCCAAAACCCACGGCACAAAGTACATGCATTAAAAACCCGAGCACCTCACCCACAGGAGATGCCTCAATTTCTCCTTCAGACTATTGTGTGTATCTGATTTTTCCAGTCCACTAGTGGTTAGAAGTCACAAATTGGAAGGTGCCTCTTCCTTGGGCAAAAGGCACATAGAAGAATATTAACAAGTCAGGATGAAGGAGGACAATGGAAGAAAAACATTTAAAAAGACACCAGGTTATGAAAAATTTATCAGGCAGAGGTCATTTACTCTAGAGGCAAACAGCTTTATACACATCTCAATAGTCTGAGCCAATGTCACAGACTACTGGGATAGTGGAAAAAGCACAGGATTTCTAATCAAAGGACCTGGGTTTCAGTACTAGCTCTGCCACTTGCTTGCTGTGTGACCTTGTGAAAGTTTCCTTGATGAGCATCAGTTTACTCATCTATAAAATAATCAAGTCAGATTAAATAATCCCTAAGGTCCTTTTCAATTCTAAATCTATGATACTATGATGGCAAGTGAGAGAATACCATATGAGGGAATCATATTCCTTAACTAATTAAAGGTTATATTATATTTCATAAACTTTAAGATGACAAAAGTATGTAATACAATTCAGAAATCTCCATTCAAAATAGTTTACATTTTTTAAAGTTCTGACATCTAAGGGAGAAGTAAGCTTCAGTTATTTAGAAAACTTGACTTCCTTCCTTAACAATAGCCAAAGGAGTGCATTACTAACAGTTTATTGTACTATAGGCCTCCTCCAAACAATTATTCAGAGGAAAAAATAGTGAAAAGTAGTGAAGTCAGTGTGTCAAAACAAAGTCCAGTTAACATCTTCAAAGCATTTATTGATCTGAAAAATGTCAGTTCAATTACAGCTATTTCCCACCCCCCAAAAAGTGGGGATACAAATATCAAAATGATTGCTCAATGAATATAAAAATGCTTTGAACAGGAAATATCATACCACATGGAGCTGATAACATCCATTCAGGTGCCAAGGGTTCTTCCTTTCAGTCAAAATAACTATTGGAGTTGTAACTACCTTCTCCGTAACTATATACATATACATACACACACACACATATGTTGAGCTAGCATATCCTGATCCCAGGTCTTGAAAATTTAGGCTAATTCTCTGTCTTATCACAGGAGAAAGCCCAAGTATTATACCGGTCACCATTACAGGCTTATAACTAGAACATGGAGCCACATTCACTAATTTGTAAACTACTTTAAGTTTACTACTTGAGACATCTACCAAATGCATTTGCCTCAAAAAATAGTAAGAAAGAAAAAATACGACCTGTTTACGTAGTTATAAGGAAGTAAGTTTTCAAAATCTAAGTCACATAACACTAATTTTACTCAAAGGCAAAAGGCCTGCACATGGACTAATTTCTTCACCTCCCCCACAGGTCCACACCCAAAACAAAGTTAAAAATCCACTAAGTTTCTAATATGTAACCTGTACAAATACTCTAGGCTTATCATAAGATTTTGCAACTAAGGCACCTGAACAGTTTGCATACTTTTTTATGATTGTATGCCAGTGGAGTTGATTCAATCCATATGCTTTACAATCTGTTTTTAAAGGTACTAATTTTGTTAATACTCAAACGTCAATAATAAGAGGAAACTTCTTGTTTTGGTTCACATGATCATTAACAAACCTTGCCTATATACTCTTATGTCTACATACTATGTCCACCTTTTAACAGCTACATATTCTTATTATATACATTCCGATTTTTATATGTACATAAAATATATATTATTTTATTATACATTCCAATATTTTAATATATAGACCCTCAAGTCCAAACATAAGCTTTCATGTAATGTTCATCTCTCTGGAAGAGCAAGAGCATTTAAAAAAAAGAAACCTGTATTTGCTCCAGGTATTCCAACACAAAGAAAACTTCCAGCCCTACACCTTTCTCTTTCATTCCTTGAATAAACCATGATGAAATAAACTTGAAATTGTCTTTGCCTGTATATATTTTCTAATTCTCTATTTACTTCTCATAAATCTGCTCTTTGATTCTGAAAAAGTGGCAATTTTGCCACCTACAGAAAGAGTGAAAAAATGAGATTTTTAAGCATTACTTTTTTCCCACGATACAAATTCATTAATCACTAGGTCAATCTTCCAGCAGGTTTGGCTAAGTCACAAGACAGAATAATGTTTACAAACCCTCCCACCCAACCCCCTGCTAATCTATATCAAACAGCAGAAAAAAAATCACTCGGCTCAAACCACAACTAGACGCAGACTCCCAAATCCTAATTTAGATCAAGATCTTCTCATTCGGCATTCATTTATATAAACGGAAAGTTTTAAAGTCACCTTATTTTCACAATGCTAAATTCTGCCTTTTGACGCAGTGGCACATCAAAAATATTCCGTCTGCTTAACAACCATTTTGGAAGAATTTTCACCCTGTTTATCTTGCCCTTTTAGCTGTCATAGAAGTCTGCCAACTTCACTGAATGAGCTTCTAACAAACATTCCAAGACTAGTTTACATCTCTTTAATTTCACTGATAAATCCTGTCCCCTAGAAAGGAGGCCTATTGGGTTTTTCTATCTCTGGTTGTAGTAAAGAAAAAGGAGGTGGGGGAAGAAGCCCTAAAAGCATTAAGTGCATTAAATGCACTATTACTAATTTTTCTTCTAAAATGGCATGTGTTTTAGAATATGACTGATCCAAGCCAGACTGAACATTTTCTATGTCAAAATTCCATTTCATTCTTCTAAAATAAAACCGCTCTAAATGGTACTCGTGTAGGCTTGAAATTTACCAAATATTTACAATAATGCAGCCAGTGATGAAATGTATGTCTTACTTATATCTACAATTATAAGAAACAGAATATTTTCACCAATGGTATGCTAAAACTAACTGTTCTTCTCAGGGGAAGGCACGGGCTTGATAACTATCACTGTAGTAATAAACCCACCTGCTTCATAGGCCCCTAAATAGGGCCGGTGAGGCTCTGAGAAATGAAAAGGAGGGAAGGGGGTTGTGCCCCAGCTTCGAATGGGGGTGGGGGGGAGAGGGGAACAAAGTCACTGCTGCACTGTCACTAGGGGGAGGATCATCTTCCTGGCCTTAGAACAAGGGCGGGGAGAATGTGCCAACAAACTGGACTGAGATTAACCTTCTCCCGCCTCCCCCGCCTCTAATCTCCCCCGGCCCAGCCCAGCCCGCAGGAGGGCAGACAAGTGACAGGCTGGAAGGTGGAGGAAGGAGAGACACCCCTCCAATGACCCCTCTTCCACCCTGAATCACCCTCTCAAGAATAATGCAGCAAAAGCCCGGAAGGGGCGGAGTGGGGAGACCCACACAGGTGTGCTCCGACGCTCTCTTTTGGGGAGGGGGGACGCGGGAAGGTTTCTGGGGCCCCCTGCCCCTAATCTTTTGCCACTGCTCCTTTTCCACAGGGCCACCCCTCCCTCCAGAGCAGGTCGAAAGGAGAGGGGGAGGGTGGGCCCAGCCACCTCCTCCTCCCCGCCCCCCCCGGGCCTCCCAGCCCAGCGAGGCGGGGCGCGGCCCCCTGCCCTCCTCGCCACCGCCCCCCCACCCCAGCCAGCGACGCGGCCTAACTGCCCGTGATCCCCTCACACGCTCACGCACGCCCCCCCCCCAGCCCCGCGCGCGGTCCCCGGGACCGATCCCGGGACTCGGGGCTACCTGGGCGGCGGCCTCCAGCTTGCCCTCGAAGGTGAAGTCCAGTAGGTCAGGCTTGAGGCAGAGACTGTAGTTGATCGGAGAGACCTCGGCCGGCAGCCGCTCGAAGGGCCTCTTCTCCGGCATCGCGGCGGCGGGGCCCAGGCTGTGGAGGCGGCGGCCGAGGCAGAGGCTGAGACGGCGGAGGAGGAGGACGAGGAGGGGAGGAGGAGGAGGAGGAGGAGGAGGGCCGAAGAAGCGCAGGCGGCGGCTACAGGGCAGGCGGCGAGCTAGGGAGAGGGGGGCGGCGGCGGCGGCGCCCAGCCACATCCACAGAGCGCGGGCTACCGCCTGAGGAGACCGAGAAGAGAGCCGGGGGGAGGGGGAAGACCCAGCCCGAGCGAGTGCGAGGGGCCGAGGGAGCGAGCGAGCGAGCTAGCGATCGGGCGGCACACAGGGGGGAGGGGGAGGGGGAGGGGAGAGGAGGGGGTGGAGGGATGGGTGGAGGGAGGGAAAGGGAGGTGGAGGCGGCGGGAGGCATGCGTGCGCGGTCCCGCAGCCGGGCGCGCCCCCACCGCGGCGTGCACGCCCAGGGCTGTGACGCGACGTAGGGGGCGCGCGGGCACGCGGGCCGGAGGGGAAAAGAGCCCAGGGGCAGGCGGTGCACCTGTCGGGCTGGGGGCGCGGAGTGCGTGAACTGCGCGTCCCGGAACGGCCGGGAAGTAGTCAGTTCGGTTAAGAAAAAAGATCCAAGTTTCGGGGATTTTTTTTGCCTCTAAGCCAAAGCCGGGCCAAGGCTCTAAGGCCGTGCCTCGGAAAAATTCGGCCAGGAAAATCCCCTCTTGGCTTCATCAACCTCTTGGAATCTTGAGGTGATGAAAAACTGGGAGGAAAATTCTGTCTTGGCTCCGGCTCGTGACGCCCCAGCCCAGGGCAAACCCGAGGAAGCGACGTGCAACCAGGGAGGGGGGCTCCATTCCGGACTCAATTTCCCCACTTCTGACAGCCGTCTTTTATTCATTAATTTAAAAGGCACTATTAAGAGCCTTTGTGCCACGCTGCTAGGGCCTAGGGATACAAAGACAAACCAAGCAGGCCCCTCAAAGAGCTTGCATTCTACTGGAAGTAGGCATGGGATTTTAGATTTAGAGCTGGAACACCTTAACGTCTCTCTAGTCCCATTCCATCCATTTATTTACAGGTGAGCCAACAGGTTCAGAAAGTTTGTTAAGTGACTTGACTGTCACACAGCTATAGTGTCAGCATAAGGTTCAAATCCATTATTGTAACCACTAGAGTTAGGCTATATAAGAAAATGGAGGGAGATTAGCAAATGTTGGGTGGGTAGTTGGGGTTCTGGATAGGCTTTCTAGAGACGATAGCACTTCAGCTGAACTTTGAGAGAAAGGATAAATTCTTAACAGTCAGTCAGGTGGAGAAGGCAGAGCCTGCTGGGCAGGTGCAAAAAAACAGAAATGGTGCGGAGGGCGGGGAAGAGGTAACAGGTAGACCAGTTTGGCTGGAAAATACAATGCCGTTAAAGATGTTAAGTAAGGAAAGGTAGGTTAGTGCTCACTTCTGAAGAGCAAGGTCTTTAAAAGCCAAACATGAGTTTGTTTTATCTGAGAGGCAAAAGAGAGTCCCCTGGAGCTTCTAGGGCAGGGGGGGTGACATGGTCAGAACTGTGCTTGAGGACTATTAATTTGGCAGCTATGTAGAAGATAGACTGGGCAAAGGGCAACTGCTATTTCCTCCAAGAAGTCTTCCCTAAGCAATTTACAAACTATAAATCAATCTATAAATGAAAATTATTCTCTTAAACCACCTGCTAGCTAGAAATTCTTTTTTGCATGCTTATGCTTAACAGGGTACCTGTTAGTACCCTTTCTTCTTGTTCTATTTTGTTTTGTGTGCAGATTTTATTACCTCCACAAGACTATAAGCTTCGTGGGCAGGAGCTTCTACTCTCCTTTACTGAGAAAACTGAGCTGTATGTTTTAAGCTTTATCAGTTCTATAACTATTACCTCCTTCCTTACTAGAATCAAAGAATGGTTGCCTTCCTCCCTGCCAAAGCTAACCCCTGGATTTAAACCTATCCTCTCCCAGGGACCCTGTTCTAGTTATTCTTCCCTTCTCTTTCTCATAATTGCTTTATCTGTCTCTACTTTTCTTCCCTCCTCCCTACAATCATTTGGATTTCCCATTCTTTAAAAAAATAAAAAACCTTCCCTCCATTCAACTAGCATCTGAAGTTATCATCCCACTGTTTTTTTCCCACTGTTAAACTTCTGGAAAGAATAGTCTACACCAGTGTCTTCACCTTGTCACTAGTCACTATTTTCTTAAGATTCCTGACCTCTATTGACTTCATTCCTATCACTGCTTTCTCTGTCACCAATGACCTCTAAAAATACAAAACTAAAGAACTTTTCTCAGTCCTCATTTTCCATCACTTTTCTTCGACTTTATTGACCAGACCTTTTTCCTTGATACTTGCCTTCCCTGGTGTTCAATGAAATTCCCTTCTCCTATCTGTGTGACCACTCCTTGATTTCCTTCTATGAGTCATCTTCCTGCTCTCTCCTCCTAACTGCAAGTGTTCCCTGTAAGTGAATGAAAGAAAAAAGAATGCATTAAGTGCTTACTATGTGCCAAGAGCTATGTTAAGGCCTAGGAATGCAAATACAAAAGTAAAGGTTGTCCCATCCTTCAAGGAGCTTGCATTCTAATGGAGGGAAACAGCACATATAGAGGAGTGGTGACCAGGAAGGAATATTTTGGTTTGGAAAGATACAAGAAGGTGCATGAATCCAAAATGAGATTAACAAATCCTTTCCCCTTTCCAGTAGCAATGGCAGTATTGATGTTTATTTGAAAATATTTCCAGAAGTGGAAGAGGAAGGTGGTGGTACAGTTGACAGGATGGTAGAGAAGTAAAACAAAGCATGGCTGGAGCAGGAGAGGGACTCACCAAGCAGGATATTGGGCTCTCAGAGTAATAGCCAAAAACAGTTTAAGTTTTCTTAAGGCATGGTCTTTGGTTTTGCTGGCAGTACTGCTGATGAAAAGGTAACTGGGGAAAATAGTGAAGCTTTTACACACTTAAGCCTCTTGCCTGTCACTACAATCTCACCCTTAGTGATCTTAACTATTACCAAGGCTTGTTATCAACATCGCTATACAGCTGATTATAACATCTGCACATCCAGCCCCAAACTCTCCCTTGGACCCACAGTACGACATTTCTAAATGCTTGCCTCTCCTTTTCTTCCTACATTCCTTCCACATTTCTGCCTGTTGAAATCTTTTATCTTTGTTCAGTGTCCAGCTTAGACGAAAAGTCTCTGCTGATTACCCCTCACTCCAAGATCAAAGTGCTGTTTCTTTCCTAAAATTTCTCATACCACTTTGACCAGACCTTTCTTATCATTCTAGTTTGTGTACATGTATCATTCCATTAGTAAACCACTTCAAAAGAGGGGTTATATCATTTTTAATTCCTATCATTGTTTCACTCAATAAAGTCACCAATTACAATACAGTTACCAAGTCCTGTCAGTTCTGCCTCTATGTGACTTACATTCCATACTGCCTACACTCTAGTTTTCAAGCCCTGATAACCTTTTATTTAGACTACTTAATAACTTTTTAATTGCTTTATATCCAGCTTCTTTTCCAATCCATACTTGAAATAACTGCCAAAATAAGCTCAAAAACTTTCATGGGCTCCCTACTTCCTATCAGATTAAATATGAATGGCCTTCTAGCTCTCATCTACTTTTCTATCTTTATTTCTATTTATCTGCCCTCATATACACTGTTCCAAACAAAATGAACAACCTAAGATATGTCCTAATCTCACCTTGCTCTTCTTCCTCTATACCCAGAACATACTCCCACATTTCTGCCTGTTGAAATCTTTATATTTGTTCAAGGCCTACCTTAGATATCTCCTGATTACCCAACTTCCAAGATGAAAGTGTTATTTCTGTACTAAAATTTCTAGAGCACTTTGACTCTCCTCTGCCCTTAGAGTACATTTTTATCATTCTCATTTGTACATATATATTATCTCCCTATTAGTAAGCTCCTTGAGAACAAGGGCTATATCTCTTTTTTTAATCCCTAGCATAATACTGTGCTTAATTCTATAAACAAAATGAATTATTTCTTTGCTTTGCACATAGTAAGAATGTAATAAACTTGTTGAATGAAGGACATGATACCAATTTTGGTCTCAAGAAGCAACACAAGGAAACAAAGAAAGAAATATCTCATTTTTGAGAAAACAGGCTGATTTTAGCTGTATACATCACACTAAATCTTTAAGTACATATACACATATATTCTCTTTTTGTCAGCTTTTGGTAATGTGCATATGTTAGAGATGACTTAGTTCAGAAAAATGTTTAGCCATCTAATCAAGACAGCCCCCACAATACATTTCCGTTACAGTTATCTTAAAATGCATGTATGAAGTGCTAAATTTGTTTCTAAGCTAGGTATCAGTTTAGAGACATATAAATATACACACACATCACATATTTTTTAGATAGGGATAAAAAAATGTTGCAAGTGGTAAATTGAGGACCACCAAGGCCCTGGAAGAGATCAGGCCACAGATTTCAATCTTCTCTAAAGAAATTTCAAAAGGTACAATTCACTCCCTAACTTCCAAAAGCTTCCCACAAATGTGTGCTTTGACTGGCCTGACTACTTTACTTTCATCCTGAGTAGATGCTGTACACCTTTTTGAGGGACAGACTTAAAAATTCTCTTATCTTGTTTTTATTTTATTAGGAAGAAGGGATGCAACTCCTTGTGCAGGAGTCTTTTCCAGGTCTCCCCAATTGTTCATACCTGCCCTCAAAGGTTACATTGTATCTACTCTGAATTTATCTTATACATACCTATTTATGTACTTTGTTTCCCTCCCTGGAATTAGAATGTCAGCTGTTTGGTAACCATGGCTATTTTCCACTTTCTTTGCATCCCCCCAGCCCTTGGCACAGTACCTGAAATATAGTAAGCCCTCAAGAAATATATTTGACTGGTTGGCAGCTAAGTGTTGAAGTGGATCTGGAATGAGGAACACCTTGGTTCAGATCTGGCCTCAGACACTAGCTGTGTGACCCTGGGCAAGTCACTTAACCCTTTTTATAACCGTTTCCTCATCTGTTAAATGAGCTGGAGAAGGAAATGGCAAATCACTCCAGTATCTTTGCCAAGAAAACCCCAAACGGGGTCACACAGAGTAGGACACAATCGAACAACAAACTGACTCATTTGTCTCTCACAGATTCTCTGTTACTACAGCCATCATTCTTTTATATCTTGGTTATTATAGCTTTTATTTGCTCTCCCTGCCTCAAATCTCTTCCTGTTCCAATTCATCCTTTATATATTCAAAAATGCTCTTTGTCTGCTGTAACTCTGCAGCCTACCATCACTGCTGGCTGCAGAAAGCCGGCACATGGCTACAGCACTGCTTACAGAGATCCCTCCTCCAATAGCCACGGTCATAACAGACAACTTCAGCTTCATCATAAGATGAGAGGTTACAATTAGATGATTTCTAAGGTCCTTTCCAGGTCTAAAGCTATGATCCTATGATAATACATTATCCAACCTCCCTCAATTATTTGCATTGACTATTTGCTGATTATTACAATAGATACAAATTCATAAGCATAACTGCTAACATACAGGCCTCTCCACTGTCTTTCATTATTTTGCCTATTTTATGTCCTCTTACTCTACACCCCCTTTAAACGTCCCAAACCAAATCTGTTGTCCCCTGATACAGTTCTGCTCATTCCTTTTTCCGTGCCTTTGTACATGCCAGTCTTTCTTGTTGGACTGATTTCCTCTCCTTTCTGTCAGCCAATCCCATATCCTTTCTCTTCCACAAAACTAACCTGCTCTAAGAAGCTATCTCTGATTAATTCCTCCAGATTCTGTTTACTCTTTTACTCAGCATTCCTTCAACACTTTACTCAGTTTTGGGTATGTGATTTTCTATTTATATTACTCCTTAAATGCATTTTTCATTTGTTTCATTTGTTCCTAACTACAAATATAATATCTTCTCATTTTATATCCATTCCACACCCCCCCCACACACACACAGTGTCTTCCTATAGGATTTTTGAGCCCAATTATTGTGATGTGCTGAAAAGGAACAATTTCCTACATATTTTATTTATTTTCCCCTCACCTTTCTATTCCTTACACACTAAGATCAAGATCTCAGAATGGACTTTCTTTTATAAAGACTCAAAGATGTAAGGGTAGCTATGGATTTCCTGATAGTGAAAAATGAAAGCAGTAACAGATAAAAAGTTGAACCGTGTTTGACCCCAGTCCTCACAGCTGGGCAGTTGCAATGCAGGAAGTCAAGGATAAACTCAGGACTCAGGATATGTTCTGCTTATAATGTTGGGTGGGACTAAGGATGGGCACAAGGTGTAATGCCTATAAAAAGAGGGCTGTTAATGACAACCTGACATGTATACCCTAGGCATATATGAGGTTCCCGAGGGGGAAAAAAAATCATACTTCACCCCACATTGCTTCAAAGGGTCTAGAAGTGCAAGTACTGCTTCAAGGCTACTAACTTTCTGCATTTTCTTAGTTAATTGGAAGCACTTAACATTCTTCAGATGAAAAACATTAGGACAAAATCAGTTTTACCTGTATCTTAAATTACCAACCTTGGCAGTTTGGAGATGTGTCGACTTGTGTCAGGTCCACCAATGACTGACTGTCACCTAGGGATACCCTTCCAGAGGGACCTGTATAGAACAGGTGCTCAATAAATGTTTATTGAATGGCTCTGTACCTTAGGCCTTCTACCTGCAAAACAGAGATAAGAAACAATACCTGCATAAATCATGTTCTTACCAAAAGGTCCTTCTTCAAGTGTGGTTTGGGATTGCCTAAGGAATTTTTCTGATTCAGTATATTTAAGCACTAGAGATGGGAGATGAAAGATTGGAGTAAAAGACTTTTGCAAGGCACTGGAAGGGATATTTTTAAAGTAAAGCTTAAAGAAAATTTAGATAAATAAATAAATTAGATAATGGGAAAAAGTGAGAGAGGAAGGAGAATAAAAATAAAGGATCACTGGTTGTTTAATCTTAAAATGGAAAAGGCTTAGAAGAATGCTGAGAACCCATTTAGATACATCAATGGATCTGTGATCTCATCAGCAATGCTACTGTCTCCACATCTTCTCATCCTTGATTCTTGTCCATATTTTTCTGTCAGTCTTCCACAAGGGTTATAGCTACTGCACTGGAGGTTTTCCTTTGGTTATTTTAACATTTTGGAGACACTAAGAGTGCATCTGGTGCCTCAAATTCTCAACTACATGATTAGTTTACTTCTGGTCATTATATACATCTCTGAGAGTGTCTTTCCCATCACTTTGTGTAAGCAATAAGTGATCACTGATAACATTTTGTAGCCTTCATATATATATATATATATATGTTTTGTAGCCTTCATATATATATATATATGTATGTATGTATGTATCAACAGTCATCTTTTCATTATCTTTTGATTTGTAATTTTTATTCTTCCAAGATAATTTTGCACCATGATTTGTAACCATATGGAATATTAGTATTTAAAAGATGGGCTTTTAGAATTAGAATTTTAGAGAGGATGCCCATCAATTGGGGAATGGCTGAAAAAACTGTGGTATATGAATGTAATGGAATACTATTGTGCTATAAGAAATGATGAGCAAGCCGACTTCAGAAAAACCTGGGAAGACTTGTATGGTCTGATGCTGAGTGAAGTGAGCAGAACCAGGAGAACGTTGTACACAGTAACAACCACACTGTGTAGTTGATAATAGACTTAACCCTTCTGAGCAATGCAAGGATCTAAGACATCTCCAAAGGTCTCATGATGGAAAATGCTATCTGCATCCAAAGAAAGAACTATGGAGTTTGAATGCAGATCGACACACATTATTTGCTGTTTTTTTCTTCTCTTGTGTTTTGTTTCCTCTTTCTGGTGGTTCCTCCTATTGGTTCTAATTCTTCCTTACAACATGACTAATGTGAAAATATGTTTAATAGGAATGTATATGTATAGCCTATATCAGATTGCATGCCATCTTGGGGAGGGAGGTGGGGAAAGAGGAGGAGAAAAATTTAAAACTCAAAAGCTTATGGAAGTAATTGCTGATAAATCAAAATAAATTAATAAAGTTTAAAATTTTTTAAAAAAGGGAAAAAAAAGATGGGCTTTTACAACAAAAGTAGTTTGGAATCATTGAAAAGAAGGCAATTTTTAAAATGCACTAGCCAGATCTCCTACTAGTACTACAAAATTCTAGGTCCAGCTCATTGTCTATCTGCAGTGCCTTATCCAAGATGCGCATATTGATAGATTAATTCAATAGGCTACCCAATCCAATTGTATGTGCTGAAACATGAGTGTTTTTCATTCCTTTTGTTTTTATCTAGTGTGGATAGTTAGCTCTTTTGCATTGCTTCAAATTTCACTGAAGAGGCTGTAGCATTCCAAGTTGTAATGCAATTAATATATTATCATCTGCAAATAACATTTGGAGAATCTAGGCATTAACAGGGAATCCTTTTGTATAGACTCTGCAGGATATCTTCCATAGCTTTAACAAATAAATACCTTAGGTGAGCATATGTCTCCTTGTTTTATGCCTAGACTGATGTTGCTGAACAAAGTTATTATTTTCATAATTATATCTCTTGCATAAATCTGTATAATTTTCCCTATTAATGATAGACATCTTATTGGATGAGAACTTTCAAGAATAATTTTCTTCTAAGTTGGAAGTTTTTGGTTTTTTTAAATCAATAAACATTAAACATAGTATTTTTTTTATCTTCTACACCTTAATCAATTGTAGGACCATAAGAAGATTGTCTACTGTAGAAAATGGTCAGCAAAAAATCAATGTATACATCCCCCTCCCATCAATTTCCATGTTTCACTTAAGGATCGGTAATCAAATAAACATCACCATTACCACTGTGAAGGACATGACAATCTTCTTTCTCCCCCATGGCTAAGCTCAGAATCCCTATGATTCTAAGTTTTCTAAAGTCATAGGCTACCTAGGCCAAATACTCCTTTCATAGGTCACCACTCCCTCTACCTCATAACCTCTGTGTTAGCCCTATCCCTCCAATGTCCCATCCCATTCTATCCTACTTTTCCACTGTGTCCCCTGTAATCTCTATTTACATTTCACAAACTGTTCTTCATACTAGAATGAATACTCTCCCCACAAATTGCTTTGTATATATTTTGTATTTAGTTTTCTATATTCATATTGTTCTTCCCCATCTTCCACCCCCCACCAAAAACAGAATTTAAGTTCATTGAGGGAAAGATCTGGTTCTTTGTCAACATAGTGCATGGCACATAGTAAGCAATTAATAAATGCTTGTTAAATTCTCACATTTTCATTGATACCATCTGAGTATACAACTCATTATGTAGATTTCTCAAAAAAAAAATTGCTGTACATATCATGGCCTAACTGTCCCTGTAAATTTTAACATTCCTATGCCATCTTTAGGTGTGGAAACTGTAAACATTACCTTACTAACATGTTTCTTACCTGCAGAATATGTTGAACATGTGGAGTTCCAACATGGAGGGGGTGAGTCCACAAAAAAAAAGTTTGATAGTAAACTATTAGACACTGATGCCATGAAGACCTAACCTTGACTTCTTTCTGGAATTCAAAACGGCTGTTGGGATGACCGTTGAAAATGAAAAGTACAAATGGAATGTTGCCTGTCCACCCTGTAGGTTAGGCTAGCCCCATGAGCCAGCCTAGCTTTAATACATATGCTACACATATATAAACATATAAATAGTATTAAAATATAAATGTATATAGATATGTTGATAATTTACATAGAAATATGTGTATGTGTGTATATATGTATATGTACATATATGTGTAGTCTGCTGCTTTAATTACTGACATTTTTTGATGTTGACCAAGTGACTTCATCAGTAGGAAGAACTCTAGGGTGTGGCAAACTCCTTCCCCCAAATGGTGATCAGGAACTCTTCTATCTTAGAGAATTGTCCAAGGCACTAAGAAGTTAAGTAGCCTGTGCATGATTCAGTCAGTCTATGCCAGAGGCAGAGTCTGAACTTCCCGTTTCCATCCACTATGGCAACAGCAGCCTCCCCTTAACCCCTGAATGATGTTAAATACACAAATGCCCATATAGACCTGGTGATATACTTTATTTCTATTTTTTGAGGAGCAATCTAGAAATTTTGATCACAATTTTTTTGACCCTAGCAATTTTCCAAGACCATCTAAATCACAAAAAGTATACTTTAATGGAAGGACTACCATCAGAGCTGATGAAATTAAAGTACACTAAAATGATTACATAGCGCAGGCCTGCACAACCTTCAGATGTTTTCCTCTACATTTTTCACAGGCTACCACAGATCCTTTGGTGGGCCGAAGGTTGTACGTGCCTGACATAAAGTATGAAGATGCTTTCTTTTTGTTTGAGATTGATAGCATGAATACTTCATACATGTGAAAGTGGTTGAAGGAAGGCTTTTTATGTATCTCAAATTCTTTTAATTCTCTTGGTATCTTTCCATCAGGAAGTTGAAATTGAGTCATAATCTAGTACTCTTACTTCTTTTCTAACTTTTTTCTTAATTCACCTCTTCCTTCTTCACCATGCTTGACCCTAAGCCTAGCAACTAGCCGTTTGCCAGTCCCTGATGACTGAAGCAACATGACTAAACCCAGCCCCTTGCCACTAATCCTCAAATCAAGATGAGCCAGTCTGGCTGAAACCTCTCCTCGAGGGTTTGCCACAAAGGCTTTGCAAAGTGTACATCTACCACTGAAGTACAGCCCACACCCTCTACTGCTGACAAAAATGCATCTGTGTGTGTATGCGTGGGTCTCTGGAATGCTACTCCAATATTTCTCGAGGAATCCCAAGTCTGTAAAGGTTACAGTTCTGTATCTGGCATGCTAGTATTAACAGTAATTAGTTACTTTGGCTGTTTGTCTTTTTTGGAGTAAACAAAAAAAAAAATGGGTCAGAATTTAACCACTCCAGTGGAGTTAAGTAAAAGAAAGGAGACTTAGAAATCACAAAACCCTGGCAATCTTAGCATCCGACTAGCCTCAATTTCTCCTCCCTTTAATTGTATCCCTGATTTGCCATTTTAATGGATTAAAAACGAATTTAGTTGACCCACTGGCCTGGCAGAAAACATTCCCAACCTTTGTCTAACTTTAGGTTTGAGGTGAGTGGATTTTTAAAGCAAGAGTTTAGTAGACTTAAAGATGCTAAGGTCTCCTGGGGTCCGTGTTTATGAGGACATGTGTTTGCCCTGGGGGCTTTTGTCTCATACCATAAGTAATTCAGTATTTGGGATAGTATGCTATCTGCTAATGTGACACTGAACAATCTGCATTGCACATGGGTGTAATAAATCCTTCAAGGGCCTAAGAAAACTAGAACTTGATTCAAGTAGACTGATAATTTTTTCTGGCCGAAGTATTATTTATAAGATTACACTAAAATGTTTCTGTGCCGGCCTCCTTACTGTTCTTCACATGCCTCTGATGTTTTTTACTGGCTGTCCTCATGCCTGGAACACTCTCCCTTTTCTCCATTTCCAAGTTTCCCTGGCTTCCTTCAAGTCTCAGCTAAATTCCCAACTTCTGCAAGAAGACTTTCTGAGCCCTCCTTTATCTACCCCCAATTTATCATTGCACAAAATTGTTTTCATGTTGTCTCTGCCATTACGATGTAAGCTTCTTGGGAACAGGAAGTTTGTTTTTTGTTTTTCTTTATATCTCCAGAGCTTAATATAGTGCCTGGCACATAATACCCTAGCTGAGTAACTACCACAAATAGTAATAAAATTATTGTTAAAAGAAAAAATAAAGAAAACCTGTAATAGAGAACTTACTTTACCTACCCCTTTTCCAAACTTCCCTATTTCTGTTGAAGGCCTCGCCATTCTTCCAGTCTCCTAGGTGTGTAAGCCTCACTTATCCTCAATTCCTCATTTCTCATCCTCTACATATCTAATCAATTGCTCCATCTTGCCATTTCCACCTCCAACTAGATTATAATGGTCTTCTAATTAGTCTCATTGCCTCAGATCTCTCCCCATTCCAATCTATCCCTATGCAGCTATCAAAGAGATTTTCCTAAAGAACGAATCTGACTATCTTATTCCCTTGCTCCAACATCAGTGGCTCACTATTGCTTCTAGGATAAAATATAAACTCCTCTTAGCTTTTAAAGCCCTTCACAATATGGCCCTAACCTATCTTTGCTGCCTCACTGGATATTACTCCCCTTGCTACAGTCTGCAACCTAGCCAAAATGGACTTCTCCTTGTTTCTGACACAAAATCTCCATCTCTTACCTCTTTGCCTTTGCAATGGCCAGCTTCACATGTCTAGAATGCACAATCTCTTTACCTCCACCTCACAAAAGCCTTTACTTCTAGACAGATGCTTCCAAATACTAAGGCCCTCCCTTCCCTAATGTAGATTTAACTACCTTGCATTTATTCATCTGTCTACCCTATAGAAAAAAAGCACTTTTAAGAGTAGGCATTATTTCCTTCTTTGTGATTGTATCCCTAGTGCCTAGCACAGTACCTGCCTGGTACATAGTACACAATTAATAAATGCATATTGACTGACTCAATAATACCTACTCTGGGACCCTCAAGTTTTCAGACATGCAGGGTTTTGTTTTTTTTTTAACTCTTGCAGCCATAGGTCAATGAGAAAGAAACTAGTGTATTTTTAAGATATTAATTTAAGTAGGGTCCCATCTGCAGACATTATGGCTGTATTAGTTGAGGAGAGCTCAAAGAAAAGTTCTTATAGCTACTTATTTTCTTTGGCCCTGGGAAACTACAGCATGTTTCTAGATATAGTTCAAAGTGTGATCACACTGTCTGTGTGTGTGTGTGTGTGTGTGTGTGTGTGTGTGTTTACGTATTTATTTATTTATTTATTCACATAGAATGAGCCAGAGCACAGGTACCCCAAGTATCTGACAATAGAAATTAAGGCAGTGCACTAAAGGAAGATAAAGCTTTTTCAGTCAAAAGGGCACAATTCAAATCATTCAAGGAAGGTTTACTAATTGTACACTAATTGTACAATTGTACAAATAAGCTTTAAGGGACAGAATAGATTGATCATCTTCAGTGGACTATGTACATCTCTGAGGATTCAGGGGTGCTCATCTTACCATCTTATGCTAAACAGGGAAGTCTGTCTCATATATGGGAGTAAAAAATTAGAAAGTCTGAGAGAGAGAAGAGAACAAAAAAGAACTTACAAGGAAGCAAAGAAAAGATGGAGAGCTTTCAACACAAAGCATAGTATTTACTATATAGGCTTTCCTGAAATGGAAATTTATTGCTATATATTTTGAATCCTCTCTTACATTCTGCTATGCACATGATATGCTTTTTTTCTTTTCTTGTTTTGTATTTAAGTTTGTAGTATGTTTATTTTTCCTTTCTTATTGTGTATTTAAGTTTTAGTAATTAAAAAAAAAGAAAAAAAAAGGTCTCAGAGAGTTGGAGGAAGAGCAGGGATTCATTAGTCTATAGTTCCTGCTATCCTTATTCTCAGGTAAGCTTTTTGTTTTGTTTTTCAGGAGATTAGGACTGTATTAGTTCTACCTAAGGGGCTAGGTGGTACAATGGATAAGAGTGCTGGGCTTGAGTCAGGAAGAACTGAGTTCAAATTCAAGCCTCAGATACTTACTTACTGTGTAATCCTGGGCAAGTCACTTAACCCTGTTTGCCTCAGTTTCCTCATCTGTAAAATGAGCTGGAGAGGGAAATGGTAAACCACTCCAGTATCTTTGCCAAGAAAACCCCAAATGGGGTCACGAAGAGTTGGACATGACTGAAAAGCAACTGAACAAACAGTTCTACCTCAGTTGTGATGAAACTTAATTCCACAAATTGCTATCCTGGAAGTGAAGACTTGCATCATCCAAAATATGAATTAAACTGGTCGGCATCTCTTTTTTTTTCCCCATGATAATACCTTTGGGCCTTTTCTTTTTCTTCTAGAAGAAAGAGGCACAAAGAAGGCCTGTCATGTTATGAAACATTAAGGCTCAGGACTTAAATTGAGCTAGAACTTACAGAAGCTGAAATCTATTTAGTTTTGTTGTTGTTGTTTTGGGTTGTTGGTTGGTTTTTTTTTTAAAGTAAACATAACAAAAAAAAAGGTTTTGGGAAATGAATGGAACCCTAGCCGCCATAAAGTGGAGGAGCATCTAAGAATTTACCTAAGGTCACAGAGTCAAGTGGCAACAAAGCCACGACCAAAAAAAGTTCACTGAATTGAACTGGATTCCTAATTCCCAGTTCTGTTTCATATTAGAATATATTCGCCTCCATAGCTCACTGTCCAAATTCCTATTGTCCAAAGACAAGTAACTACTTACTGGTATCCAGTTTAATTCAAACTGAGCACCTACAACAAGCAACCATTGTGCTGCATGCTCCACAGAAGAGGTATCAAATTCACAGCCCACCCTAGATTAAAATATAATTGGGAAATACTTAACAAAATAAACAAAAATATAACATGAATAATGTTAATATGTTTTCTAAGTAAATATGCAGCTGGCAGGGATCCTTATCTACAGGGTTAGCTGCTTTTCTTCTATTTGAGTTTGATGACACTGCTCCACAGAAAAGAAAAATGAGTTAAGTACCCTTTTAGGAGGTTACAATGCTTTGATAGCCTTGGGGGACCTCCTTTGAACCAATCTAGCTATAATTTCTACAGAGATGGCACCATTTAAATTAAAAAACAAAACCGTAATACAAGACTGGATTTAAGGGCTGTAAGAGAGATTAAAAACCACTTGGAGTGGTTCAGAAAAAGGAAGAATGACTTCCCACTATATTAGGTAAAGCATCATTAAGGAAGCAGCATTTGTGATGCAGCTGAGTAGATGTTCATCAGGTAGAAAGGAGTAAGGGAGAAGAAATAGCATGAGCAATAGGAGAGCATTGGGTATGTTCATATTCTGCCAGGGCTGAAGCATATGCGCAGATAGGGCTGTAGCATAAGATAAGGCTGAAAAGACAGACTGGGTTATGCTGTGATGGTCCTTGTACACAAGGTTGATGAATCTTACTAGATACATTGTAACTCACAATGGGAGGCATAGGGTGACCTGTGAGTATAGTTCACATGGAATAAATTTAAAATGAATCAAAGGATAATTAATTCTCTGTTTATCTCTCAGTCTTTCTCATTTTGGGCCAAAGGGCCACATAAAAAAACGCAAGGAGAGCTGGTATCCAAGCCAGATAGCAAAATGGAAGGCTTGAATGTGATAGTCCATAGATATTTATTAAGCACCTACTATGTGCTAGGCAGGCAGTTAGATGGCTCAGTGGATAGCAAGCTGGTCCTGCAGTCAGGAAGACCTACATTCAAATCTGGCCTCAGGCACGAGCTAGCTGTGTAACCTTTTGCAAGTCACTTAAACTCTATTTGCCTAGGAGGCAGCTAGGTAGCACAGTGTATAGCGTGCTGAGCCTGGAGTCAGGAAGACCTGAGTTCAAATTTGACCTCAGAAACTTACTAGCCATTGTGACCATGGGCAAGTCATTTAAGCTCCATTTGCCTTAATCTCCTAGAGAAGGAAATGGCAAACCATTCCAGTATCTGCCAAGAAAATCCTGTGGACAGTATGGTCCATGGAGTCATGAAGAGTGGGGCATGACTGAACAACTGAACAATAACATGTGCCAGGCACTGTGCTAAGTGCTAGAATACAAATACAAAAGCAAGGCAGGTCCTGCCCTCAAAGAGCTTACAATCTAATGGGAAGACAAAACACAGAAAGAAGCTGAAAAGGACAGAGAATAAGAGGCCTGAGAAGGTACCCCAACCAAGGACATGGAGCTCATGGCCCCACCCGCTAATCAGAGAGGCAGAGTGTATGCTGAAGGAGAGTACCAAGGCTGATGAGATATTCCAGGATGAAAAGTCAATCGGTCAGTGCCAAGGTAGTATAGCTGGGTGAGAAATGAGGAGATGTCTCAGCTGGGAGACCAGCTCTTTAAATGGAGCTTTGGAGTTATAACACTGAAGTTTTCTACCCCAATTTCTGGAATGCGTACCGAGAAATGGACTCCCACAGGAGAAAAAGGCTTCTAATATGGCTTAATGATCTGACATAACTGTGACCCATTCTACAAACACAAATTACATGACATTTCCCTTTCAATTTTTCAACAGAAGTATAGGCAATTAACAAATTTCATAGTCACAATTAAGAAATTGTTTGAAAATGTCCAAACCCACAATCAAAGGTACATATCTCATCCATCATTCTGAAACATCTTGAATTGGATGTCCCATCTGTATTTCAAACTAACATATCCAAAAGAGACTCATTACCTTCCCTCAAAATCCTTTCTTGTTCCTAATTTTCCTGTTACTGTCAAGGGTACTACCATCCTCCAAGTCACCCAGGCCTGAAACCTCGATGTCATCCTTGAAATCCTTGCTACATGTAGAATAGGCATCTTTAAGGTCATCTATCAGTTTGTTTGGTTTTCTTTTATATATTCACTGATTCCTAGAGTTTGAAGACCAGGATTCAAGACTCAGGTCTGCTACTTACTAGTGACCTTGACCAAGTCACTTAATTTCTCAGCTTTGGTTTACTCATGTAATATGGAGATAATACCTGGCCTTTCTGCACCATGAGTTACATGTAATGCTTTGTAAACTATAAAGTGCTAGGAGTATCTGCTATTACTATTATTGTTGCTTGTTTTTTCACCCCAAATTGGGAGATGACATATAAGAAGGTGGTAATAATTCAGGGAGGAAAAACTGGTTTTATTATTAAAATATATTTTGTTCACTCTTGTAAGTGTTTTTTAAGCATTTAACTTTTCAGTGTTTGAGTTTTCTCCTCTATAAAATGAAAAGGACGAACTAGATTATTCTAAGGTCTCTTCTAGCTTTCAACTTCTGTTATCCTCTAACTTTTATGGGGAAATGTTTTATATCATATACTGTTCAGCCAGTCAACTAGTGGTGATGGGGTTCTGAGCTGTGGGTTCTAGTTGCTTACTTACTCCTTTCTGTCTTTCTGCCCTCTTTTGACACACTATTCCTGTTTCCTAAAGACTCTTCACCAGGAGTATCCAAGCCTTTCACAACCTGACTTCAACCTATCTGTTCAGCTTCATAATATATTCCTACCCTCCCATACTTTATGGTTCAGCCAAACTGGCCTCTCGGTTCCTCATACATAACATTTTTATCTTTAATCTCTGTGAATTTGCATTGGTTGTCCCCCCCCCCCCCCAGGCCTGACATTCAATCCCTCCTCCCCTCCACTTTACACAAAATCCCCTTACTTCCTTCAAGATAAAACTCGTACCACCTTCAATCCAAAGTCTTTCCCAATGCCCTATGAGCAGCCTCTCCTTCATAACTACTTTGTGCTTATTTTGCATGATTTTCTATAGATTTATTCTGCTATACTTATATATGTACATGTCTCCTGAGAGCAGAAATTGTTTTTTTTTCTTTGAATTCCTTTACCTAGCACAGTACCTGGCACGCAGCAGGACCTTATAAATGTTTGCTGAATGATCCTGGGTATCAAGGTGGAAGACACCATAAGAGTCATCTAGGCCAACCCCACCCCATTTTACAAATGAGGAAACTGAGGCCCAGAGAGGTCACACAATGAGTGGAAGAATTGAGATTCTAGCCCAGGTTCTCTGACACCAAATTCAGCACTCTTTCCGTTACACCATAGTACCTCTCATGTTTCCCTAGTTCTCTTTTTCCACTTCGATAAGTTGGATTCTTTACTCCTGTGATCCTTGCCTTATATCCTTTTCATTTGTTTCCTTCTCATTCTTTTCAGTCATCTTTCTCCTCTTTCTGTCTGTCTCTGTCTACTTCTTACTGTTCCTTTCTCAGTTTCTTTTGCCATCCTTCTGCCCCACCCCTTTCCCTCTTTGTCCCTTTCTCTCTTCCCTCTCCCTTTGGAATCCAGCTCAACCCCACCCTTGGCATTTTTTTCTCTTCTTCTGTATATACACTTCAGGGACAAAGTGTTTCGTTGGGATTGCTGGCCTAGACTTTAATGACTTACTTGGTAAGGTAGGTAGAGGGCCAGAAAACTGTAAAGAGCAATTGGCTTAATTAAGACCTGGCCCTTCTATCCTTCTGTCAGTAGCCAAAGTTTCTTGTCCAGTTAATAGGGTAATGCTGTTCAGGCTGAGGCCCTTAGCTTTATCCAGGTCAGGGGGTGTGTTTTCTGGCTAATGCTTCCTTATTATTTTTTTTTTTGAGGCTGTCTGAGAAATGATCTGAATGACCTCATTTATCTTTCCGGTATTTTTCTTCTAAGAGTTCTAAATATTTATCTGAGATAGAGGCAATTAAAAAGTCAGAAGGCCTCTGATACTTGCCAGCTGTGAGACACTGGACAAGTTGCTTCCACTCTTAGACCCTCGGTTTCCTCATCTGTAAAAGAGGAATGATAATGTCTGTAGTACCTGCTTCACTGGGCTATTGTATGCATCAAATGAGATAAGTATATAAAATCCCATATAAACCTTAAAGCACTATTAGTGTCACCTTTTATCTGCCTATTTATTCATTCCCATGAGAACATTGGAAGGGAGGGATGCTATGCTCTTGGTTCAGATAAGAAAATGAAGTATAGACAGTGACCTTCCAAAGGTCATGCAGTGAACTGGAGGCAGATATAAGTGTAGAAGGTAGGTCTTCTGACTCCCAGCCTGGGGCTCTTTCTGTCAGACTACTTTGCCCTATAAATGTGTAAGATATTGAAAGATTTACTTATTTATTTCACTCCAATTATGCTTGGAAAATGAACTCAAACTTTTCTTGATAGAACTCTGCAGTTCTGGATAAACCCCAGTGGTATCTCCCCCCCTGCCCCCCCCCCCCTTTATCACTTGTCATTTTGGTTCACACAGTACAGAGATATTCACAGGATCACAGGGTGATCAGCAAAGCATAGACTTAAAGATCATTTTGTAGATGAGGAAACTGAAACCAAGAGAAGATAAATGATGGCCTTAGGTCACACAGGGAATAAATGAAAGAGCTGAGATGTAAACCCAAATCATAGGCATCCAGCCCCAAGACTTGTTCTAAGGCACTCTTCCACATGCTGCTCCCCTCTGAACAAATGATGTGGCATATTTTATGAAGAGTAAAGCCTGCAAGGGGGCAGTTAGGTGAAGCAGTGGATAGAGCTCTGGCCATGGAGTCAGGAGGACCTGAGTTCAAATTCAGCCTCAGACACTTGACACTTACTAGCTGTGTGACCATGGGCAAGTCCCTTAACCCCGACTGCCTCACCAAAAAGCAAAAAAAAGAAGAGTAAAGCCTGCTGCCACCTAAATGTGGAGTGGTGAAAAGAGACTGAGATTTTGGAATCAGATGACCAGGGTTTAAATCCCAACACCCTGAGGACATCAAGCAAGCTGCTTCATCTCTCTAAGCTTTGGTTTTCTTCCTTGTAAAATAAGGAAGATGGGCCAGATGACCTCTAAGGTTCTTTCCTGCACTAAATCAATGAGCCTTAAGCCCTAAACTATTGGGACATATCACTCAGAGAAGTGATATCTCCCCTGGGGATTTGTAAAATAGGCTACTATCTGGAAAGGCTCAGGTACAATCAGGTACAATGGAAGGTAGGAGAATGGGTGAGATGACCTCTGGAGATCCCTGGCCTTCTTTTCTTCTACCACCAAATACCATGTAAGTTTTCAAGCTCTGACTGAGTAGTCTGAGATCACACTACCAAAAACACTGACAAAATGGTTTGCAAAAGACTCCTCTTAGGATCCTGGAGTCTTTTTCACCTGCCCTTCATTTTTGCTCCCCCAATTCTCCTTCACCCCTCCTCCCAAAACGGTAGAAGGTATCTGACCCTATTACAGAGCTTACTGCTTCTGATTCTGTACACACTTCTGCATGAAAACTTTCCAAGGATCAATTACAATATTTCTCCCTGGTATGTTTTCTTTGAAATTAAAACTCAAAGCAAAAGCACCTTCCCCAACTCTCACTACCTGCCTGTTTCCTTTTGCTATTCCTCACCCCAAATGGATCATTCCAGTACCTAGTTGCCCAAATCTCCCCCAGACACCTCATAAATTTTGGCTGAACTGAATTTCAGGGAAGAGTAATTGAACCTGTTGCTACTTTTCAGTCTAGGAGGTTCTACCCAGGTTTCCAGGATGTGAAAGCCAAACCTTCACTGAAGAAGTAGTAGATTTGAGTGATGATTTCTTACACTCTAATTCCTACCCACCATTCTATTGCTTTCATTCTCCCCATCTACTTTCCCTCCCCACCCCCACATACACAGCAATGCCACCATCTCAGTTTGGGCCTGGAACTTATTTTTCCTAGGCCTCTGGCAAGAATAAATCCCATTTTCCACAGGGGAACGACTAGATGAGTGGGCAGGGGCCACAGCAAAAAAAAAAACAAAACAGAAATTGGAACAGAATTTAGAGATCAGAAATAGAAATATGGTTGGGGGAAATGGAAGCCTGGCCAAACTCTGACCTACCATGTTAATTAAATTTGCATATGATACAAGCTGGAAAGGATAACTAATAGTATGGAAGGCAGAATCAAAATTCCAAATTATATACCAAATTCAGAAGGATTAATTTTAACAGGGATATATTTATAAGATCCTGCATTTAGGTTGAAAAACTCAGTTGAGGATGAGCAGGACAGTGAAACTCACAGTTCATGGCCACAAGTTCAAGGTGAGCCAACAGTATAACATGACTGCTTTCATTAACAGCCAATGCAGTCATAACTGTTAAAAGAAAACAAATTTCTCATAACAACATCAAGAGAGGTGATAATTCCATTTTAAAAGGTACATTGACCAACTAGATAGAGTATGCTCAAGAAAAATAGAACAAAACAGCGAGGGGTCTAGAAATTACATTATATGAGGAAAATAGAATTTTTAGCTTGGAGAAGAGAGTACTAAAGAGCAATAGAACAGCTATGTTATAATATATAAGGACCATCATGTAGAAGGGTTAGGTTTATTCTATGTACCCAGTAGGGCACAGTGAAGATCAATAAATGAAAGTTACAAGGAGATAAATTTCACCTCACTACAAAGAAATAACTTGACAACAATAAGGATTATCCAACAATACAACAAACTGACTCACAAAAATGAAAGCAATATGGTATAAAGGAAAGGGCACTGGATTTGGGATACAATCCAGCAATTTGGTAAAGCAATTTGGAACTATGCCCCTAAAGTCATTAAACTGTGCATACCTTTGACCCAGAATATATTACCACTACTAAGCTTAAGGCCTATAAGGTTAAGGCTGAAGAAAAAAGGAAAATGACATGCTTACAAAAATATTCATACTAGTTTTGGGGGTTTTTTTTAATTATAGTAAGAGAACTGGAAAGTAAGAGGGTGCCTGTTAATTGGGGAATGGTTGAACAAATTATGGTATGTTAATGTAATGAGTATTACTTTGTCGCAAGAAATGATGAGAGGAATAGTTTCAGGGAAACCTGAGAAGATTTATCTGAACTGAGGAAAAGCCAGAAGAATAATTTATACAATAACAACCACATTATAAAGAAAGACGACTTTGGAAGTCATAACTACTCTGAACAATGCAATAACCAACCACCATTCCAGAGGACTAATGATAAATCATGCTACCTATGGATCCAGTGTGCTAAGTGAGACATTTTTAATCTGTTTTATTTGACTATACAAATTTGTTAGAAGGGTTTTCTTTTTCTTTCTTTCTTTTTTTTTTTTCCAAAGGGGGAGCCTAGTGTTAAAGATAAGGGTTTCCACTAAGGTATTTTTTAGATGCACAGAAGAGGACAGAAGGTAGGCCAGAAGGAAACAGACAAGCAAGGCAGCTTTGAAAGTTACATATTGAATTTATTATACACTTAAAAGGAAAAGTAAACTATACATAACTTAGATTTCTCATTTCATGTACAATCTTCTTTTTCTGTTCTACTTTGGATATGAAAATGCTGATTTTATATAGTTTTAAGAAAATTAAATTTTAAAAGGACCAAAGAGACTAAGAAAAATTAGTAATATCAAGATTGAATAATAAGATGACATTTACATAGTGCTTTAAAATGTACGAAGCTTTTTTTTTTAAAATCAGACCTATGATTTCATTGTAGTGACCTCCCAATGTTGAGATTTAGAGGCTTAGGGGTGCCGGGACCCAAAAATCACAACACACAGCTCCTGCCCAAAAGAATTCAACCCAAGCTTCAACATCAGTCTTACTGGGCACACTCTTAAGGAATCTAAAGCATTTGTATCACTAATGCAAGAGGGCCAGGTCTTAAGAATCTGAGCAGTGGCTAGATTTTAAGAACCTGAGCACCTTAATAGAAATAAGACGGACCTTATACACAAAAAGACTGTGGGAAGGATCCAGGAGTGGCCAAGTAGTTTGGAGTGACTGGAGGAGGGGCCTAAGGAGGATCTGGATGGGAGTGGCCAGTAAGCTGGGGTGAACAGATCCTGGGACCTGGACCAAGGTGCTAGGAGGACAAGGCCAAGGGAGAATGGAGTCTAGATAGGACTAAGGGTGGGAAGAGGCCAGGGGAAATTGGGGGGTAACAGAATTGGGAGACTGGGTCTAGCCCCAATGAAAGGCCACTTGATAGGATTATAGCCTCAGGTGAAAGCCAGAGATTTGGTCAGGTGGGAAAGTCCTTTCTGGGGTCTAGATCCCAAAGACATGGTCTTTTCCTTTTAGGGGTTCAGATCCCATCCCCATCACTAGTGAGGAACTCCCTCTGTCAGTGTATATGCTCAAGGAACAGAGAGGTGAATTGTCCAGTGAATCGTCCAGAGATATTCAGCCAATACGTATCAGAGGCAGGTCTTAAACACAGGTTTTTCTGACTCCAAGTCTAGTTCTCTCTAAACTATACTGCTAATATGATCTCTTTTTATATACAAAACTCTTCATATATTATTTCTGTAGCCTTTGTATACACATTGTCCTCTTATCTATTTGAATTAGAGTTATTTTTCCTATGGGACTGGGGATGATGATGATGATGACAAAGAATCAGTGAGACAGAAGCTGGTAGATCATTTCAGGTAGCCACCATGACCTTCCTCCTGGGGAGCACAGATTCACAAAAGGCATGAAGCCATGTGAAAGGACAGGGAAGTGAGACAGCTTGCATGCTGGAGCCTAGGTTTTGTCTCATGGCCTTTGAGAAAGAGACTTCATTTCTGCCATACTGAAAACAGAGAGGGGCAAACCAATGTAATGGGATTGAGACTGTAAAGAACAGCAGCTGACTTTGGGTCTGGCTCCTGTGCAATGGTAGCCTCAGGTTACCTGGACTGAAGATTCTATCTGTGATGACCATGACTGGAAAAAGATGTGATGAAGCCTTCCCTACAGAAGCAACCAAACCCTGGAACAGAGACATGTACTGGAGTGTGAACAGTGCTCAGTGCACAAGACTGTAGGTGGTCATGAATCCTACTAGACTGGTGAGCCAAGGATAGGGAAACCAATCTTACTGCCAATACTCCCCGGCCTTCTCTTATTTTGTGCTCCCTGGCCTGGAGCTAGGGCGTGGACGGGCACACACCCTTCCTTTATTCACTTTTCACAATCTGCAGAGGAGTATAGTTCAGAAATTTCCTGGTCATATCAAAAGAATGAAAAAGATAAGTAGGGGGAGTTTGGAGATAAGGTAAAGTAGGAGACTCCATGGATAAGTACTTACTATTTTTCCTTTCATTTTTGCTATGTTCAGTAAACTATGAGGCCATTATAAAAACAAAAATAATTAAATGAGAGGATTGGACTGTGACTGTTTCAGGGCTAAAACTCTAGGTGTCATAATCCTTGTCTTTGGAAGTTTTCAAACATTAAATAACATGGCTTTCTGCCAGGTATAGCATAGGAAAGATTTTTATATTATGCGGACAGTTGGGTAAAACTCCAAGAGTGATTTTTTATTTTTTAGCTATGAGATGACTAAAATGGAAGGAAGGTAAACTAGGCATAGAGAACAGAAGAAATACTCTGTGTGAGAAAGAGGCAGCGTACACACGTATCTGGAAGAATGGAAGGGTGGCTTCACATGGAGGTAAAGAAACTCTATGTTACAAAAGAAGAGAGGAAAACAAGGATGGAACACTGCTCGGCAAAGTTTCTAGTCCACAGTTTCTAATACTTCTGCCAGCCCAACAGGCTTGGGGTTCCAGCTTTGCTGCTTCCCCTTTCCCTCCCTTTTAGGCAGCTCTTATGGAAACTTTGAAATTCTTTCCTTCCTTCCAGATGGGGAGCTCTGGCAGAGGGAATGTTTTGGCCAGGATAAAATGACTCTTTCCTCTCAGTCATGGGATAGAGCTGAGGTTTGCTTTCTTGAAAACCAGCTTTTGTTATTAGGAGGCATGACAATGGTTAGGGAAAGACAGAACTTTTTGGTAATAAGAAAGTAAGAGTAGATATTTCCAGGATTCATTTAAGTAGTGAGTCCCTGGAAAGAGATTCAAAGTTTCGAGTCCAACATTTGAACTGGAAGTAAAACACTCATCTCAGATATCCTGCTCCTCAAGTTACTTATTCCATATGGTATCGCCAGAATCCTACCTGACATAAATATATTTTCCAACAGCCAATCTTGGAAGCTCCATCAAACACCTCTCTTCAATTGGCTGAGGAACAAAATTAAAGCTTAATTTAAAAAAATTTACAAGTACTTTTTATGTGCAAGGTGACATGCTAGGTGCTGGGACTGAAGAAATAGAGGTGACGCAGTCATTGCTCTCAAGAAGCTTACATTCTATTCAGAGGGGGAGAGAGGGAAGGAAGAAGACTTATGAAAACAACTCTGATACAAGGAAGACTGCTAAGTGCAAAGCAAAGGTCCAGGCAACGTTCTATCAGAAATCTTAAATTCCCTTGCAACTGGGGGGTGGACAAAAAAAGAATGTCGGGAAGTTTCTGAGAAGGAGGGTATTGTAAGTTGGGACTTGAAGGAAAGGAAAAATCTGAAGGCTCTTGGGGGTAGAGGAAGAGAGTAGGGAAAGGAAAGGAGAAAGGGGAATAAGGAAAAGACAGGATCAAAATGAGGGGGTAGAGAATAATGCAATTTGGCTGGAATGAAATAATAATAGCTAGCATTTATTTAGTGTTTTAAGATTTTTAAAATGCTTTGCATAATGTCAACTCATTTGATCCTTACAACAACCCTGAGAAAAAGGTGCTAATGTTGAGGTTTAGGGGTGCTGAGACCCCAAAATCACAACACATGGGTCCTGCCCGAAAGAATTCGACCCAACCCTTCTTTCAGCCAGAGACAAAGTTTATTAGAACATCCGTCATATTGGGCAGACTCCTAAGAAGTCTGAACATTAATAAGCTATTGGCTAGGTTATAAGAATCTGAGCAGTGGCTAGATTTCAAGAATCTAAGCACCTTAATGGAGATAAGATGAACCTTATATACAGAAAGCTGGACCTGGAGAATGGAGCCTAACTAGAATTAAGAGTGGGAAGTGGCCTGGAGCCATAGGGAGGTAAGACAATGGAGGGCCAGGCTAGGTTAAGGGTAACAGAGATTGGGCATAGCCACAATGAAAGGCCAACTGATGGGATTATAGCCTCCAACAGAATGCCAGAGATTTTGCCTGTGGGAAAGCCCAGGGTTTTTCCTTTCTGGGGTCTAGATCCCATCCTTATCACTGAAAGGCACCCACCTGTAGTAGTGTTCAAACTCAGGTCTTCATGACTCCAAGTTCTACATTCTATCTACTCAACCACTTAGCTGCCACAATCTGACACGGGTATGCCTTAAAGCATTAGTCTCCAAACTTGTTTGATACACATCCATATCAGTAAAAAATTGTTGAGTCCACATCCTTAATATCTGTATACATATATATCCTTAATGTCTATATATGTATAAATAAATCAAATATGTATATGAATCAAGGAATCATGAATTTTTTAAAGTACCTGTTATGTTCTAGGAACTGAGCTGGCCATTGGGGAAAGATACAAAGAGAAAAGTACAACATTCGTTGCCCTGAAGGAGTTTACATTATAAGATTTGGAGACATGTACAGCCATATATACATATATATATATGTACACACACACACACACACACACATATACATATATATACAAAGCAAATATAAGGTAACCTTGGAGGAAAAGGCACTAGCAGTTGAGAGGATAAGGAAAGATCTTACTCAGGCAGCACTTGAACTGAAACTTGAAGGAACCTAGGAATTCCAAGAGGTAGCAGTTGGGTGGGGTGAGGTGGGGAGAGGGAAGCATTCCAGGTATGGTGTACACAAGCAGTAACAAGGCATTAAGATGGAGCACTTTGCGTGAGAACAGTAGGTAGCAATGGGTCAAGGATGACACTGTTTAAAAAAAAAATGATAATACTGTACTCTGCATTTTAGGCCCAAATCTGCTAGAAACCCTTTTATTAATTTAACGTTATTCTAAATCCAAGCATTTCTAACTTAGATAAATATCCAAACTGGCAAAGTTATCTCATCACCTCAGACATAGGCTTGAAATAACTTTACTGGAATCTTGAACGAGGAAAATATCATAACATATTACAAATATGATTCAACAATTCTAGGACAAGGGTAGGCAACCAAATCCCATTGCTGCCTGTTTCCGTATGGTAGACTTGTGCCTAACAGTACAAGATTAAGATTTTTTTTTTCTTTTAACAGTGTTATCTCTGGGGTTTTCTTGTCTTTTTTTTTTTAATTTACATTTTTATCCGTACCTCAAGCACAATGCGGAACATCATAGGCACTAAATAAATGTTTATTGACTTACTGCTGCCTAAATGATTTTTACATGTTTAAATAAAAGTTTACTGTATTTTAAAATGTAAAAATCATTCCTCACAAGCTCTGGAAAAAAAAAATAGGCCACAGGCCTGTTTGAGGACTCCTGTTCTAGAACAAGTCTCATTTAATGGTCAACTAAAACTACTAGATTCCTTCCTAAAAGGGCTCTTCCCAAGGACTGAAAGGGTTTATATTCTCTGAGATCAGTACCCTAATCCTTTCTGAATAGAAAAGAGCTCTTTGACTTTAGTTGAATCATAGGGCCACTCATTCTAGTGATAGAGAGACAAAGATCTTAACTAGACTTTTTGTTCTAAGTTTGGGTACCTCCCTTAATCCATTTTGCTTTAAATTTTGCCTTAGTTTTTTGTTCTTGACCTTCTACACATTTTCCTAAAAGGAAAAGCACAGATAGGATTAATCACAACTAGAAAAATGTATTATTGTTCAGTCCATCTCTTCCTGATCCCATTTGGGGTTTTCTGGGCAGAAATACTGGAGTGGTTTTCCATTTCTTTCTCCAGCTCATTTTATAGAAAAGAAACTGAGGCAAAGAGGGTTAAGTGACTTTACCAGGGTTACACAGCTACTAAGTGTTTGAGGCCAGATATGAATTCAGAAAGATAAGCCTTCCTGACTCCAGGCCCAGCACTCTATCCCCTGTGTCACCTAGATAAATATTTGTTTCTTAATATTTTCATTTGCACTAAAAGTGAATTTTTTTTAATGTCCTTTCACATCACTGAGGTTGCAAACCAGGGTGACTAGAAGGATGGTGGTGCCCTCAATAGTGAAAGGGAAATTTAGAAAAGGATTAAGTCTTTTAGACAAAGATAATGAGTTCTATTTTAGACATATTGACTTTGAAATGCCTATAGAACATCTAA
This sequence comes from Vombatus ursinus, assembly GCF_900497805.2. Classification (NCBI taxonomy): domain Eukaryota; kingdom Metazoa; phylum Chordata; class Mammalia; order Diprotodontia; family Vombatidae; genus Vombatus; species Vombatus ursinus. The sequence continues at coordinate 3,165,980 of NW_020954579.1, read as the reverse complement.
CTGAAAATATCCAATAAGCAATTGGTAATATGAGACTGGTGCTCAAGAGAGAGATTTTTTTTTTTCCAGCCAAAGACAAGGTTTATTAGAACATTCATCATATTGGGCAGACTCTTAAGGAGTCTGAACATGGGTAAGCAGTGGCTAGATTATAAGAATCTAAGCATCTTAATGGAGACAAGATGGACCTTATATACAGAAAGACTATGGGAGGGATCTAGGAGTGGCCAAGTAGTCTATGGGATAATAGAATTCCAGGGACCTGGACCACAAGGCCAAGGGAGGATGGAGAAATGGCCTGGGGCCACAGGGAGGTCCACAATGAAAGGCCAGTTGATAGGATTATAGCCTCAGGGGAATGCCAGAGATTTGGCCATGTGGGAAAGTCCAAAATTTTTCCTTTCTGGGGCCCAGATCCCAACCCCATCATTCCCCCCTCAAACAAATGGGACCCAAATTCTTTTGGAGTACGGGGCGAAGGTGTCAGCTTCTGAAACTGCTTCCTGCTGGCAAGGGGCGTAGAGCTGTCCCTGCCCCAAGGGGGTCCCATAGAGGAGGTTGACTGGACCAGAGCACAGGCTGCATCCAGGGAGCCATGGGGGGACATTGGCTGGTACTGGCTGTTTGCTACCAACTGTAGGTGAATGGCCCACAGTCTGGAAGACATAAATCTGACAGAAAAACTGCAGGGCCCAGATATAAAGCAGGGACTAGATTTAGGGCCCAACTTTGAGAGGATAAAACATTCTTAGCTCTGTTTGTATTCAGATAATTCAGTTTTCCAACTAAGCAGTATCAAATCCACCTCATAGCCAGACTCAGGAATAGCCAGGTGCGTAACATTACCTTTCAAAGGAACATAATGGGGAAACTGAGCCAGGAGGATCCCATCTTAGACTGAGGCTAAAATTGTCCTCTCAGCTTTTCCCAATGCTGACTTCCCACCAGTATCACCTTCTCTGACTCTTGTGGCATTTCTCTCAGATGGTGGATTATTGATTATCAATGGATTATGACCCACCAGACAACTCAAAATAAAATCCTATGAGTTTTTACCTCAAACAGCAAACCCCACTAATCACAGTTTAGGAAAAACTTTTCCAGGATTTAAATCTCAAACTTAAATTTGTCCTGGTGTAAAAAGCCAATCATCAGAGATTTCTATACACTTGCAAATTCTCAGCAAGTCATACATAACCCAAACAAACCTTTTGGCTAGTTTACACACCAAAACAATAACCAACAATAACCAACAATAGCCAAATTATTTTAGCGGTAACCAAATTATGAAGTTGCTTGACATAACTGATACAGAAAGTTCACCAATTTAAAACTTGAAACAAACCCATTATCAACCAGGTGACTTCAGTTTTGTTAAATGTACTTCCAAATTACTTTACACAGAGAATCAACATCTCATCTTAAACAGTTAAAACTACAAATTTAAAAGAGCATGCTTACCCAAGTTCAGAGGCCAGCTTCTTTACCTTGAGCAGGATGTGTTGAACCCGAGTGATGCTTCCAGGCAAAGGTTGCCTCAGAGCCCAAGGCCATTGCCAGTGGGGCCCATGCTGTAGTTGCTGCCCCTCCCCCCTCCTTCCTTTTCCAGGAAGGCAAAATAAAAGGTGAGGGGTAAAGGAGTGAAACTCTCTTCTCCTATGAGAGGGGTTAACAGATACCCTCTTGACTCAAGCAAAGGGAGTGGGAGAAAAGAGTGACCAGGGTTGTGAGGAGTTCTAAACTCCTTAATGATCAACCACAAAACCTCCAGAATCTGCCAAGATATTTTAAACTGTTCTAACTTTCCCTGTAACCTCCATGAAGGAGGATTCAGTGGTGTGGAGGGAAGGGCGTAAGTAAGCCTCAGGGAACCAAAAAGCAACTACAGTTTTCTCCAATTCCCTAGCACTGAGGGAATTAACAGAGCATACACTTCCGGATAGGGCATCCATCCTTGTCCTCTATGCTGTGGAAGGTGTACCCAGGTCCAGGACCTTCAATCGACCCAGTGGACCGAGAGCCTGAAAGCATCAAGCCAAGTTCGAGACAGCCTTGTAACTGTCTGCCAGAAAAGCATCTCCAAGCCTTGGTGCTTGGAAAGTGACCCCAACTGCAGAGCAAGAAAGGAGGGGAGGGGGTAGGTTTACATACCTTCCAGTCTTGGCTGGAGAAGAACTTGGGGTTAGGCAGTTTCCCCATACAGGCCACCAAAATGATGCGGTTTAGGGGTTCAGGGGTCCTGGGACCCCAAAATCACAACACGCAGGTTCTGCCCGAAAAAATTCGACCCAAGCCTTCTTTCAAACAAAGATAAGGTTTATTAGAACATCCATCATATTGGGCAGACTCTTAAGGAGTCTGAACATGGGTAAGCAGTGGCTAGATTATAAGAATCTCAGCCGTGGCTAGATTTTAAGAATCTAAGCCTCAAGAGAGAGATTAAGGCTGGCTATATAGATCTGAGCAGTCATCTGCATAAAGATAATAACTGAACCAGTGGAAGCTGATGATATTACCTAATGATTAAAGTAAAGAGACGAGTGCCCAGGACAGAGCCTTGGAGTACGCTCACAGTTAGCAGTCAGCAAAAGAAACTGAGATGAATGATCAGAAGGCCGGTAAGAGGAACCCATAATGGCCATGTGATGACCTGGTGAGTTTTTACAAGCATTTGACACTGCTGACCACCTCTTGCTAGATATTCTCCTCCCTCAATTTTCGTGGTGCTGCTCTGTCTCAGTTTTCCTCCTACCTCTGTGATCATGGCTAACAATGTCAATGGGAGCTTTCTGATGGGTCCAGAGTACACTCTTACTTCATCTTCTACTGCCCAGAATCCCTAGCTTTCTTCATACCACAACTCAAGTGCCACCTCCCTAATAAGGCCTCGCCTAAGGGCCCCTCCCTGCTAGTGACCTTTTCCCCGAAAATTATTTTGTATTTATTTATATTTGTACATACTGTTCCCCCAGAAAGAATGTAAATTTCTTGAAAGCAGAAGCCATTTTGTCTTTATCATGTTCCTGATGTTTAGAGCAATGCCCTGCATGGAGGAGGCAGCAAATAAACTCTGTTTGATTATTTGCCCCAACTTTTAAAATAAAGAGTATAATTCTTACTCTTTACTAAGAATGTGGTCAGGGTAAATCTTAACTACTTCTGTACTGCAGTCTCAAGAATAGTGCATTTCTTATCATCTCTGTGCTAATGATTCTCAAATCTACTTACCTTGCCCTCTCTGCTGCCCTCCAGTCTTGTATTGCCAACAGCCTATTAGATATCTCAAACTGGATGTCCTATAGACATCTTAAACTCAAAATGCCCAAAACTGAACTCGTTATCTTTTTTTTGTAAGTAATATTTTTTCCAATTACATGTAAAGATAGTTTTCAACATTCATTTTTTATAAGATTTTGAGTTCCAAATTTTTCTCCCTCCTTCCCCTCTGCCCTCCCCAAGAAAGAAAGCAATCTGATATAGATGATACATATGCAATCATGTCATTAAATGTATTTCCCCATTATGGATTCATATCTTTTCCCCTAAGTTCTCCCCACTTCCAAAATCTCTCTTACTGTTGTCAAGGACACCATCATTCTCCCAGGCCCCCAGGTCACAACCTAGATGTCTCCTCAACTCCTCACCCCCTCTCACCCCGCATTATCCAATCTGTTGACAAGGCCTGACCATTTCTCCTTGGCGACATCTCTAGATTTCACCTCCTTCTTTCTTCTCACACAGCTTCCTTCCTGGTGTAGGTCCTCATCACCTCATGCCTGGACTACTACAACAGCCTGCTAGTTGGTCTGCCCGCTACCAGTCTCCTCCTATTCCAGTCCATCCTCCATTCAGCTGTCAAAGTGATTTTCCTAAAGCACCAGTCCAACCATGTCATCCCTCTACTCAATCAACTCTAATGGCTTGCTATAACCTCCAGGAACAAATATAAAATGCTCTGTTTGGTGTTCAAAGCTCTTCTTAAGCTACCCCCCTACCACCATATTTCCTGTCTTCTTACATCTTACACCCCTCCATGTATTCTATGATGCTGTGACACTGGCCTCTGTCTCCTTGTTCCTCAAACAAGATACTCCATATCCCACCTCTAGGCACTTTCAATGACTGTCCCCCAACCTTGGAACTCTTTCTTTCCTAATCTCTGCCTCTTGGCTTCCCTGACTTCTTTCAAGTCCCAGTTAAAGGAACCCTTTCCCAATCCCTCTCAATTCTAGTGCCTTCCCTCTATTGATTATTTCCTACTTGTCCTGTATATAGCTTGTTTGTACATAGTTGTACATATACAATGTTGTCTCTCCCATTAAGCTGAGTGCTTTAGCACTGTTCCTGGCTCACAGCAGACACAGTAAATACTTACTGACTTGTCTGACTTAGTAGAGCAAATGTAGACTTGATTGCATTCATTTTACTAACATTGTAGTCTCCAGGGCTGGTATGTATTAAATCAAGTGGCTGGACTGGTAAACTTCACATACTTGTTTAAATGTTTGAGACTCTTAGAAACAGATTAAAGAAATAGGTAGTCTGATTTTCCCTTTGGTTCTGATCCAGGGATGCTGCTGTTACTGATATGGAAATGTAAAATCTAGAGAGATTTGGGTGATACTTGAGTAATCCCTGACAAGTCAAGAACAGGTGAGTCAATATGGACCTCTGTCACCCTGCTAGGAAGCCTCTCCAGTAAGAGAGAATAAGACAGGGCGGGCCTTTCTTTATCAGCACTTTCCCCCCTAGGGCCTCTTCCCAGTGGTTTCACCCTAGTGTTCCCAGCAGTAGTAATATATTCAGTGCCACACCCACCCTAACTACAGGGTCCAGTCTTTCCTCTCCCAACCCCATACCTTTACCCAATGTCAAGGAGGAAAGAGCTGGCACATTCCAAGAAATGGGTGTACATCAGGAAGATGTGATGAGAGGAAAAGGAAAGTCCAGAGCTGGGTAGAGGGGAAGCACTTTAGAAGAGGAGGTAAAATGCAAGAGGAAGATCTCAACCCCAGGAATGAATAACATGAGAACTGTACTAACCTACAAGGGAACTAGGCAGAAGGAAGGGGTACAGAGTTAGAGCTGGAGTTGGGGAAACTGAAAGAGGGAGGAAGGCCCAAGAACCTTAAGAGGCCACCTTGTTCAACCCCTTCATTTAGAGATGAGGACCCAAAAAAGGCTAAGTGATTTACCCAAAATCACACTGGGATAATGGCAGAGGCAGGTTCTTAACCCAGTAAGTAGTATTAGGTATTGTGACTAGGAATTTTCCAACCTGGAAGCGGACCTTTCAACCAATAAATCAACAATAATATAGTATTGGCAACTGTGTTGTCAAAAAAGTAGATTTACGGGTATATGGGCTCCACTTCTAGATACTTCCTCTCTTCCTCTTCTTCCTCCAACTCTGAACTTCAAATTAAAAAAGAAAGCGTGATAGAGAATCTCCTAAATTCAGCAAGAAGCCTACAGTAATAGATGAAGAAAGCCCTGCTGAAGAATGGGCATCATATGATTTCAAAGTAATCACAGCTCACTTGAGTTTCCCAAAGTTCCAATTCTAATGCAGCTTTAGCGCCCTCTAGTGGGAATTTTTCCATATTCATAAGACCGCTCAGGCTTGACTCCAGAAAGATGACAGGCCTAAGTGGTAGAGCTCTCTGTTGTCTTCAGTCAGGCCAAAGGAGCCACTAAGTTGACCCTGGAGTCACATGAATGACTGGATTATGAGGGTAAAGCCAAGAATGTACCTTACACAGAGTAGTAAACTTACCTTCAAGGTTTATAAAGTGCTTTATATACATTATGTACTATGATCTTTACAATAATCCTGTGAGGCAGGCACTACAAATTCTATCCTTATTTTATAGATGAAGAAATAGGTACTAGAAAGGACTCTCCTGAAACCAAGTTCAACCGTCTTTCCCTTACACCATGTTAGGTAAGTATTTCATAAAACCACTGAATGTCGGAGACAAAAAGGGCCTTAGAGATAATCTAGTGTCAATTCAGAGGAGGAAAGCAAGGTCCAAAGAGGTGAAATGACTTGAAGACAGAGAGAATTTGTGGCAGATCTCAAACTAGAACCCAAGTCTTTTAATTCTTAGTATAGTCTGCTTTGTACTGCTCTACGCCATTTGTTAATAAGTGAGCTGGTGGAAAGATTTTAGTGTTCCAGCAGGCACCCATATAATTAGCAATTCTTAGGGGGAGAAAAGGAAGGGGAAAGTTAAGTGATAACATCTAAAAATTGCATTCCTCTTCCCTGCCCCATGCCTATCTGTTCAACAAACATTTAGCAAAGAGTTTCTATGTATAAAGTCCTATGCCGTGTATAAAAAAACAAAAGTGAAAGAAAAACGTGGTCCTTGATCTCAAGGAATTCACACTGTACTAGGGCATACATATAAACAGGTTCATAAATACAAGATAATTCGTAGAGGTAGAGAAAGCACTCATCAGCTATTCTCTCCTATGTGGTCCTGTGCTCAACAAAAGTTTGTGCCTGCACTTGAATGAAGCTAAGAATTCTAAAAGGTGGAGGAGAATGGAGAGGGCCTGTTTGGCTGATTTCCCCATCTTCTGGCTCTAGCTGATAACTTTCTTGCACCCCTTTTAGGGGAAGAAGTCATAGAAGGGGTTGTGAGAGAGTGAGTAGAATAGGAAACACCCATATGAAGATCTGTTTGTCTCTTGATCAGGACAAAGTTAGTAAGGTGAAGTAGCTGCAACAGCAGAAGCAGGTTGGGAGTTGAGAGAAGTGCTATCTGGTCCATTCCATGCTTCGCCATAGATTGCTGCTCTATTTACCGCCCTAGTTAAATTCTTAGTTGGGGGCAGCTAAGGTGGTGCAGTGGATAGCGCACCAGCCCTGGAATCAGGAGGACCTAAGTTCAAATCCAGCCTCAGACACTTATTAGCTGTGTGACCCTGGGCAAATCACTTAACCCCATTGCCTTGCCAAAAAAAAGAGAAAAAAAAGAAAAGAAAGAAAGAAGAGAAAAAGAAAAAAAAAGGGAGAAACTAAGACATGCCTTTGATGGATCACTGGCCCTGGAGTCAGGAGGACCTGGGTTCAAATCTGGCCTTAGACACTTAATTTTTACTAGCTGTGTGACTTGTGGCAAGTCACTTAACCACAATTGCCTGACCCATAAAAAACCCAAAAATTCTTAGTGTATACAGTGGGAGTAGGATAGCAAACCATCCATATTCTGAGAACTAGAAAGTTCTGAGGCTAAGGGCAAAATTTATTCAGAAGTGAAGCTGCTCAAAATAAGTAGTTTAAACATTCCTACTTCATGGAGTGGGTATATAAGGACCCGGGGGAGGGGGAAGGGAATAAATGCTAGGGTTGGAAAGACTTGATTAAGGTAAGATTAAGAGGGATGAGGTGGTGATGGTAAAGTTCAGAAACTCAGAAATTCAGTTTTTTCCCAGGATAAAGAAAGTATTTTTAGACTATTTTCTTTATGCATACCTGTTATAAATTCATTTCATCCATATAGGGAGGTTCCCATTGAGAAAATTCCCTCTACTAACTCAGGTAGATAACTGTTCAGCAATTTATATTCCTAGGGAGTTTCATGGGACACCAAAAGGTTAAGTTACTTGACCAGAGTCATATGTTCCACTGTGTATCTATCAGAGGTGTGACTTGAAGCCAGTTCTTTTTGATGAGGCTAGCTCTCTATCCACTAAGTCAGGGCTGCCTCTCTTAGCTACATTAATTAGTAATAAAAGCAAATACTGTACTTGATCTTTTCCATTTCTTTTGTATATAACTTGCCAAGATCACCAAATGCTATACAAAAGCTTGCCTTCTCAAACTAACCTTCTTCTAGTGATGGTAGCTGGCTGAGAGTCATAGACCACTGCAATCTCTGAGGAATCAAAATTGTGGGTAATCCAAAGGGCAATAAGAACTTGCCAGGTGGGTTGTAAGGAGGCTGAAGCATATTGCCAAAGATGACTTGGATGCATAAAGTGTTAGAAAAGGCATTATTAGGGGCATTAAAAACAGAAAAAGGAGATGTATCAGTCACAGAGTGAGACTGAGAAATAACTGATGAAAAGCCTGAAAGTTAACAGTGGAATCCACGAAATATTAAGACCTAGAGAAAGCCTTTAGAGTGTGTGACAGATCCTTCATAAATAGACAATTTATAAAAGGTCATGAATAAGAATCACATAAAAGAAACAGAATCACGTAAGAGAAGACACGAATAAATTGTAATCTGTAAAAAAAAGGTTTCATATACACCAAATATTTACATCCAAAGAACTGGAAACAAAATTAATATCCCTCAACTGGGAAAAGGCCAAACAAACTGTGGTACATGAATATAATGGAAAATTACCATGCTATAAGGAACAACAAACATGAAAAATAATGAAGCATGAGAAGATTTAAATGAACTCATGCAAAGTGAAGTAAGCTGAACCATAAATATAATGTACACAATGACCACAATGTAACTGGAAATTCAACAACAAAAAATGAAATGAAACTAACACTGAATACTGTGTAATTACACTATATAATTGTAATGAGCAAGGTTAGCCCAGAAGAAAAGATGAGGAAATATACTTCTCTCCCTTCTTTGCAGAGACAGGGGGCATGAGTATATAACATATACTTTCAGACTTGGTTGGTTAATCTTGCTGAAATATTTTTGCCTCTCTTTTTTTATTCTTCATTATAAGGGATAGCTCTCTGGATAGGGAGGAGACAGTGGTATATTTGGAAATGAAAGCGACATAAACACAAAATACGTCAATAAACAGTTTTTATTCCTTTATAAGTCACAATCTGTGCCAATAATGGAAGAACCTACACAAGAAAGATCATGGATGCATCAACGTATCTCTCTCTACGCTATACACAAAGGATACATATATACTACTTTTAGCCTATGATATATAGGCTATAATGCAACATTTCATCTCCTGCCTCCATGCTTTTTTTTATCAATTGTTCGGTATACCTGAACTGAACTCCTTCCTTATCTCCACCTCTTACAATCATCAGCTTTCTTGAAAACTCAACTTAGGAGCCAACTGCTATAGGAAACCTTTCCTGATTTCCCCCTCCTTCAATCAATAAAAAAAGCATTTTTTAAGCACCTACTATATGCCAGGCTTGTGCTAGACTTACATTCTATAAGAAACTTACATTCTACTAGTTATTAGTATTCTCTCCTCAAATTAGGCATCTTTACCCTCTTCCAGAAGAATACAAGCTTCCTGAAGGCAAGGGCTGTTTTGTTTTTGTCTTTGTATTTCCAATGTCTGCCATCATGACTTGTCCATAACAGACACTTAACAAATGCTTATTGAATTAAGTTGAATATATTGTTCTAGAGGAGAGGTGGATGCTAACTTAGGCATTTGGGAACCCTAAAGTTTGAAAAGTTGTGTCCTTTACTATTCACCACAGGCTTTGAACCTTTGCTGTAACATATGACTTGACTTATATTAGTGTGTGCCTGGGAGAACAGAATTTGGAGACAGTGAAAGTAAATAAGTTTATAAGGACATTTTGAAAATGTTCCCTATTGTGTCCTAGGTGGCTTCCTACCTTGCCTACCCCTGGTGGAACCTATATATACCCAAATTCAACTACATCCATGTGTCTTGACTTGCATATCATATGCATACGTGAAATATGTTGGCTTGTCTAGGGCACTACCATCTTCCCAGTCTCCCAGGTTCACAACCTAGGCGTCATCTTCTACTCCCCACTATCTCTCACCCCCCGCATCCAATCTGTTGACAAGGCTGGTCTATTTCACCTTTGCAACATCTCTCCAATACATCTCCTTCTCTCCTCTCATACTGCCACAATCCTGACACTGGCCCTCATTACCTCATGCCTGAACTATTACACCAGCCTACTGGTTGGTTTGCTTGCCATATATCATCCTCCACCCTAGTCCATTCACCTGACAAAGTGATTTTCCTAAAGCACTGGTCCACCATCTCCTTATTCATTCAATTCCAGTAGCTTCCTGACACCTCCAGGATCAAATACAAAATCATCTGTTTGGCATTCAAAGCTCTTCATAATCTACTTCCCCTTGGGGGGAGGACTCCCTCTCCCCCACCTTTCCATTCTTCTTGCATCTTATAGACCCCACACACTTTTTTTTGGTTTTGTTTTGTTTTGTTTTTGGCTAGGCAATGGGGTTAAATGACTTGCTCAGGGTCACACAGCTAGTAAGTGTTGTGTCTGAAGCCACATTCGAACTCAGGTCCTCCTGAATCCAGGGCCGGTGCTCTATCCACTGCGCCACCTAGCTGTCCCGACCCCACACACTCTTCAATCCAGTGGCCTCCTTGTTCCATGAACACGATATTCTATCCCTTGGCTTCTGACATTTTCTTTGGCTGTTGCCTATCTGGAGCTCTCTCCCTCCTCATCTCTGCCTCCTCTTTTCCCTAGCTTCCTTTAAGTCTCAGCTAAAACGCCACTTTCTACATAAAGCCTTTCCCAATCCCTCTAAATTCTAGGGCCTCCCCTCTGTTGATTATTTCCTGCTTGTCTTGTATATAGCTTGTTTGTACATAGTTGTTTGCTTGTTTTCTCCCTTTGAGGGCAGGGAGTTTCTTTTGCCTTTCTCTGTATCCCTAGTGCTTAACACAGTACCTGCCACATAGGGGTATATGGTGTGTTCAGGGAGGACAAGCACCTCTTGTTTAGGACTTGCTGAGCCCTTTTCAGGATTGCTCATCTACCTTTGGTATACACCTTTCACCCAACTCTCACCTGTGGATCCAAGAAGTGTTGTATGCACAATGGCAACATGCCCATAAAACCTTCCCAGCAGACAGGCTAAATCAGGTTGAGTGTAACCAACAGGCCTCAAACCCATCAGTGAATTAGGGAGGGGCAGAATGGGCACATGAGAAGAATTTGTTCCAAAGGCCATTAAGGCAACTGAAGCAGGTGCTGTGGAGCGCTTAGAGTTTGGTCAAACATCAAAGATGCCAAGATCATCCACTTCATCCCAGTCCATCACCAGCAGTCTTAACTTTTGTCTTGCCACTAGACTTCAACGACTCTGGAAGAAAGAGAGTGAGGTTGATGACTGTGCAACTCTGCCTCACTTAAATCTGACTCACTAGGAAGTCAAGATGTCACCCTGTGATGTCATTGGTCCTCTTCAAAACAAAGGACAAATAACCTGGCACATAGTACGCTCTTAATAAATTCTTATCGACTGAATGAGAGAAGAGCTATGTGAAATGGGGTAAAGGCACACTCACTGGGCTTAGTACCAAGGGAAACTTACAAGGCCCTGGGAAGGTACTGTTCAAAAGAGTATAAAACAGCTTTAATAATAACTCATTTTGTGTGGTGGCAAAGAACTGGAAATTGAAGGGCTGACCATCAAATAGGGAATGGCTAAACAAGTTGTGGCACATGATTATGATGGAATACTACTGTGATGTAAGAAATGATGAGATGGTTGATTTTAGAAGAACATGGAAAGACTTGGATGAAATAATGAAGAGTGAAATAAGCTGAAGCAAGAGAACACCTGATATAGTAACAGTAATATTGTTTGAAGAGTAACTGAAAGACTAAACTATTCTGAGTATTATACTCAAATCAACTACAAAGGACCTATGAAGAAAGATGTTATCTGCCTCTAGAGAAAGAGCTGATGAATAGAAATATGCATAGTATGCTTTTTTATATTTGTGTGTGAAATGGCAACCTTCTCTAGCGTGGGGTGGGGAGAAGTAGGGAGACAGTTTGGAACTTAAAATGTAAGGAAGGAAAGAAGAAAGGAAGAAAGGGAAAGAGGGAGGGAAGGGTGGGGAGAAGAGAGGGGGAGTTGGAGTGGGAGGTAGGGAGGGAGAGAGGGAGGAAAAAGAAGAAAAACAACAACTCATGGGGTAAAAGCCTTGAAGTTGCCTTCAGGCCACTCTTCGTGCTCTAGCTCAGAGGGGTGAAACTATCTAACCAGTTTAAATGTAACTAGAAAATGTTTAACAAAATAAACAAAAAATACAATACAGCAGAGATAACATGTATTTGTGGTTTTCTAAATCAATATGCAGCCCACAGGTATTTGTTTCTATTTGAGTTTGATACCACTGTGTCTAGCTAACCAAGGGTCGCAGCCACATCCTAATCAAGCTTTGTCTTTCCTATTTAGTGAACGGAGAATTCTGGCATGAGAAAATACAGTCCCTAGGGTCTGTGAGAACTCCATGTTCCAGAATCCAAAAACTCTTGGCTGTCCTTTCTCTCTTAACCACGAAGGTGTCAGATTTATTCCAGTCCTCCCTCCCCTTGCCGTGGTAATCCCCAAGAATGGAAGTGGGTTGCAAGCAGATTACTCTGATCTGGAAGCTTCCCCACCTCTCTTATGGAGGGAGGAGTCGCAAATAGCCTGAAATTCCCTTTTAGGATTACTGTTAGATTTACTAGTTGGGGTGAAAGTGGAGAGAGAGGAGGGAGGCATGGTGCTGCAGGCAAGGAAAGGATTAACCCTGGACACCTGGGGCCCATCTGGTGAGAAAAGGATGGAAGATATCTCCTCATATACTCATTCCACAAACATAAAAGGCAGCATCTTTGTCCCTGTGTTTTTGTGTCCCCAACTATTAAGAGTGCCAGTCACATAACTAAATAGCTTGTTGATTGATTGTTGTGTTACAGTACACGAATTGCTACAGAAGCTACAAAGTTTAGGTAAAACATTCTCCCAGCCCTTATAGAGCTTAGCCTCATTCTGAATGTGCAACTGGAAAATCTCTCAACCATCCTTGAAAAGGGGAGAATAAAGTCCGCCCCAAGGCTTTAGGAGCAGTGAAGGGGGTAGAGGTTAGTGGCAGGAAAGCAGATCCTAGAAGAGATCTGACTTTCAGACTCAAAGGAGCTTAGACAAATGATACTAGCGGTAGCGTCAGAGTCCCACCCTTGAGGTCTCAGGAGAAAGGGAACAGGAGGACTTCAGAATGATTTCCAGATCACTGCCAGGATAAGAGCTGCCACGCTGAGAGAGATTTTATGTTGATTAAGAGGTAGGTAACCACCTATGTCTAGCCCAGAGGACATCAGCCTTAAGTGCCCAAGAAAGGAGATATAGTACAAACACAAGACAAGCCTATTATTTTCTTTTTCTTTTTTTTTAGGCTCTTTTTTTCCTTTGCTAGGCAATGGGGTTAAGTGACTTGCCCAGGGTCACACAGCTAGTAAGTGTTATGTGTCTGAGGCCACATTTGAACTCGGGTCCTCCTGAATCTAGGGACGGTGCTCTATCCACTGTACCACCTAGCTGCCCCAAAGCCTATTATTTTCAAACAAGATGTCATTCAATATGAAAGCCTCCTGACTTTTAAGGAAGGATTCCCTCCTCAAATTCAACTGGGCACACATAATCATGATACAAGGCCAGGAAGTAAAGTACCTAGTAGTTCAAGTCACTGTTAAAAGGTACTTCCCCACTAAAAAGGGACAAAGATACAGATATCCTCTGCTGCTCCATATAGAGAGAATCATCTAGTCTGGGGCTCAGTGATAGCCTCAACAAAGGTTGACATATTTCTACACATTTCTTCTACCTGTGTCTGGGAATGTACAACTCCCATAAGCTTTTGAGTTTTAAATTTTACTCCCCCTCCCTACCTCCCTCCCCAAGATGGCATGCAATCTGATATCTGCTATATACATACATTCCTATCAAACATATTTTCACATTAGTGATGTTGTAAGGAAGAATTAGAACCAATAGGAGGAACCACAAGAAAGAGAAAACAAAACAAAGCAGAAGAAAAAAATAGCAAATAGTATGCTTCAATCTGCATTCAAACTCTATAGTTCTTTATTTGGATGTGAATAGCATTTTCCATCATGAGACCTTTGAAGATGTCTTAGATCCTTGTATTGCTGAGAAGGGTTAAGTCTACCAAAGTTAGTCATCGCACAATGTGGCTGATACTGTGTACAATGTTCTCCTGGTTCTACTCCCTTCACTCAGCATCAGTCCATACAAGTCCTTCCAGGTTTTTCTGAAGTCTGCCTGCTCATCATTTCTTATAGCACAGTAGTATCCCATTACATTCATATGCCCCAACTTGTTAAGCCATTCCCCAATTGATGGGCATCCCCTCAATTTCCAATTCTATTGCTGGATCAAAGGGTAATACATACTTTTATAGCCCTTTGAGTTCTCCAAAATGGTCGGATCATTTCACAACTCCACCAACAATGCATTAGTGTTCCAATTTTCCCACATCTTCTCCAACATTGATCATTTTCCTGTTTTGTCATGTTGGCCAATCTGATAGGTGTGATGTGGTACCTCAGAGTTGTTTTGATTTGCATTTCTCTAATCAATAGTGATTTAGATCATTTTTTCATATGACTATAGATGGCTTTAATTTCTTCATCTGAGAACTACCTGTTCATATCCTTTGACCATTTATCAATTGGGGAGTGAGTTGTATTCTTTTTTTTTAAAATATATTTTTTATTTCTTTAAGTATTTAGCATTCAATTTTTTTAAAAATTTGAGCTCTGAATTCTCTCCTTCCCATCCCTCCTTCACTCCCTTGAGAAGGGAAGCAATATTATATTGATTATACCTGTGAAGTTATGCAAAACATTTCCATATTAGTCACAGTGCAAAAGAAAATACACACAAAAAAGAAAAATAAAGTAAAAAAAAATGCTTTACTCTGCACTGAGTTCATCAGTTCTTTTTCTGGAGGTGAATACTGTTTTGCATTTTGGGTCCTTTGTAATTCTCTTGGATCATTGCCTTGATCAGAGCAGTTTAGTCTTCCACAACTGATCATCCTTATAATATTGCAGTTTCTATGTTTAATGTTCTCCTGGTTCTGCTCATTTCACTTTGCATCAGTTCATGTAAGTCTTTCCAGGTTTTTCTGAAACTCTCCTGCTTGTCATTTCTTATAACACAACTGCATTCCATCACAATCATATACCATACTTGTTTAGCTACTCCCCAACTGATGGACATGACTTGTATTCTTACAAATTTGACTTAATTCTCTATATATTTTAGAAATGAGGCCCTTATCAAAGACATTGGTAGTAAAAATTCTTTCCCAGTTTTCTACTTTCCTTCTAATCTTGGTTGCATTGGCTTTGTTTGTGCAAAAACTGGGAATAGACAGCTCATCCTGACACTCTGATTCAGTCTTTCCAGTTCATTGAAGAAATATTTATTGGGTGCCTAATATGGGCTAGGCCTCATATTTCAAAGCTGTTCCTGCTGTATCTTTCTTTCTTCACCTAGTTACACAACTAGCCTTCCTTCCTTCCTCCCTGAGGGCAAAGGGCACCTTTTCCTCTTACTCACACTACCAAGAATCCTCTTGTCTAAAAACTTCCCTGAAATGTGAACTGAAACTTATATTTTAGGAAACATCCTCAAAAGTGATAGTTCCTCAGTAGAATCACTCTGCCATAACTAACAACCCTTTGTTTTCTACATGGATAACCAAGTAGGGTCGTACCATGAGGATGATTCAAGATTTACTTCTGATGGATTTTAGAAGATACTGTTGTTCAGTCCTGTCTGACCCTGCATGACACCACTTGGTGTTTTCTTGGCAAAGACACTGGAGTGGTTTGCCATTTCCTTCTCCAGCTCATTTTACAGCTGAAAAGCTAAAGCAAACAGGGTCAGGATCACACAGCTAGTGTCTGAGTTCAAATTTAAACTCAGGTCCTCCTGGCTCAAGGGCTATTACTCTGTCCACTGTACCACCTAGGTGCATTTTAGAAGGTACAAAAAAAAATAAGTTCCTCGAGGGGAGGCATTGCCTCTGTTTTTAATCTCTGTATTCCTACAGCCTAGTAAAGTGCTTTATATATAGCACGTTTTTAAATAAATATTTGGATTTATTAAATAGATTTTCCTAATTCTGTTTTGTCTAGGTTTATGCTTAAAATGAGTTTTCATTCACCAAAGATATCAAAAGATAGTAGGAGAGGCAGCTTAGGAGTAGTCAGAATAAAGGGGGCAGAGTCAATCAATGCAGGCCTCAACATCTATAGACGTGGGAATGAAGAAATGACTCTTAAGTAAGCTGTTTCAGGGAAATGGGCAGAACTGGGCAAAAAAGGCTGGGGAGTATGATGTTTTGGTCATATGGGAGGGGCATAGATTCTGACAGTTTGGAAGTTCACTCATGGGAGCTTTTATGTTTCCTACCCACCTCACTAACTACCCCCAAGATCAAGCCCAGGGCTCAATAAACGATCTTTGCATATACAAAACTGTGATCCTTTCCCTGTCTTTATCTTCTTTCTTTTGAAGGACCTCAAAGCACTTACCTGTAAGAAACATTACCTCACTCATCCCCAACATTTGATGGTAAAGAAGAAGGCATTTTCTTCCCTTTGACTGGTTACGTGTGAGGAACCTGAAACCTAGGGAAGAGAAGTGACCAGGGTCGAGGTCACCCTATGTGTTAGGGTCAGGGCTAGGCCTCAGACTCCAAGAATTCTGGGCCCCCCCCCCCAGCCAATGAAGGTTTCTCCTTCTGCCCCCCACCCTGATCTCTCTGCCCTTTTAGAGGTCATGGTGCCCTACATATACCCTGCTGTCACTGGCAAGGGCAGGGTGGGGATGTAGCCGTCTGCCAGGGCTCGAGGGCGCTCCTTGTATACCTGGCGAGAAAAAGGAAAGGGGGGCAGCAGCCCCCTCCCAGGTACCAAGGACTGGGACTACATAGAGCGAATGGGGTGCGCAGGCGCAAGAGCAAGCTCGACTCCCTCTTCTCTCTCCCCACCCTCCCCACTCCCCGTTCCTTGGCCAGGTCCCAGGCGCGTGGCACCCTCGTACGCTCACGAGCGCGAGCCCGAAGATTCTCTGCCCCTAGCTAGGGAAGGAAGGGGGAGAAGAGAGACTGGCCACGCGCCCTGGAAAATTCCACTCTCCGGCTATGCCCCACCCCCTCGCCCCTGCGCGCGCACTCGCTCGCTCTCTAGCTCCCCCGCCCTCCCTGCGCTTTCCACACCTTCCCGGCGGCCCCCGCGCGTACAACATGGCGGCCCCCGTGAGGCAGGGGGTGTTCTCCCTGCCCCGGGCTTTGGGCTGGTGTTCTCGCCAGGTGGGTAGCCGCGGGGATTGGGGACCAGGAGGAGGAAGAGACTGAGTGGTGCCGACCCCTGCGGTGATATTCAGGCGAGCCTCAGCGGGGGAAAAGCCCCAGGATTCTGCGGGGTGGCTTCATCTCTCCTGGTTCGCCTGGGTCAGCCTGAGGCTCCGAGGCCGAACCGTAGAACTAATGAATGAGCATTTATTAAACGCTTACGGTATTCTAAGCGCTGGGGAGACAAATACAAAAGCAAGACATTCCCTGCTTTCCAGGGTCTTCTGTTGTACTAGGAGACAACACACTTAGGAGAGGTTCTAGCTGCAAGTCCGATGGTCCTCAAGGTGCAGCGGCAAAGCAATTGGCAGTATTTCTTCCTTAGTCCACAAGCGTTTATTGAGTGCCTACCATGGCCTGGGGATATAAAGAAAGGCAAAAACTGCCTCGTCAAGGAGTTCACAATCTGATGGGGAGAGACAACTAGGTGCAAATGAGGTATGCGAGGTAAACAGGAGGTGAGCTCAGGTGGAAAGCACTAGCGTCAAGGGGGATAGGGAAAGGCTTTTTGCAGAAAGTGGGACTTTAGCTGAGGCTTGAAGGAAGCCAGGAGGTGGAGGTGAGGAAGGAGAGAATTCCAGACTTGGGAGATAGTCCGTGAAAATGCAGGGAGTTGGGAGATGGAGTGTTTTATTCGAGGAGGCTGGAATAAGTGGAGGGGAGTACGGTGTAAGAAGATTGGAAAGGTAGGAGAGGTTCTAGGTTAGGAAGGACTTTAAAAGCCAAAGGGATTTTTGTATTTGATTCTGGAGGGGACGTGGAGTCACTGGAGTTGATTGAATTAAGGGAGTGATGTGATCAGACCTGTGCTTCTTTACTGACATTTCATTGATAAGACCATGTTGAACCATTTGATAGTGCCATGAACCTTGGGAATGAGAACTTTCTTTGCTGGGTCTTTCTTTCCAGGAGTTGTGGTTGTTGAGGAGATAGGGGCAGAAGCCCCTGCATGAATTCAGAGGCATTCATTTCCACAAGAGTTGTTCCCTTGAACGATTAGGGGAGAAGGCTATTGCTTCGGCTCTTAGATTTACCTGTTTAAGGTGGCAGTTAATAGGCAGGTGATAATGGTAATGGTGGGATGGTCACATGATACTCAGAAATCCCTCTACTTGGTATCCCCTCAATAATCATATACTGAGTGTATATTCTGTTTCTCTGTTTTTGTTGATAGCCTCCCGTCAGTGAAGGCTGCTGGGATTGGGCTGGAGACAGGTTGTACAGATAAGAGGAATGAGATTCCCCAAACTTTTGGGCTCAGGGTCCGGAAGTGTCTGTAACCAGAGTGTGAGCAGAAGTGATGGTTGAGGAGCAGGAGGTTGACCCAGAGGTGCATGCTGCCTTCTTTCTCCATGTGGGCACCCTGCTGCTGTTGAGGTATGAGAGATTTAGACTCCTCAAGGACCAGAGTATAGGACGGGGTTGTCTGGAATGAATTCACAGACTCAAGCATTCTTTAAGTCAAGGTGGCAAAGATTTATTGTTATACTACACAGCAGGCAAGGATTCTCAAGGAACCTTCCATGGTGGGCAGAGCTCCTTAGGGAATTTGCAACCTAACAGGAATGATGCTAAAGCTTATATAGGAAAAGTAGTGAATTATGTGCCACGTATGCTTAATTAGGTGATTGCATACAACCTTGGTCACACCCCTGAATCATTCACTGCTGAAACTGGTGATAGGGATTTCCTAAGGGGTGTGCTTTTGGTCTATTATGTTTCTAACAAGATAGTTTCAGGAGTTGACATCTATAGCTTGACCTCTGGATTGTACATGTAACTGTCAGCATCAGTAATTGATAGTTCTGCTGGTACAAGATAGTCCTGTTCAGACAAGGGAAATTCTACAGAGGGCAGCTTGTTCTTGTAACAGGAAGAGAGAGTTTGCCTCACTGGGCCCACTCATGAGTTATTACTGGAGATAGGGTCTTTGGATTGGGGGGAAACTGCCAGGGGATAGTGTTTCTGAGGCCAGGGAGAAATTGGAATCCAAGCACAGGCACCCAAGCACTTCATCACTGCTACTTCAAACTAGGCTGGATTGCCTGCTTCCTGGCAGTTAGCAGCATTTGAACTTTTGCCCTCTTCTTCACCATCCTCCCAAACCCTTCTCTTCAAAGTAGTGGGAAGAAAGGAAACCAGAATCCTTCAGGGTTGTGACTTGAGCAAACTCCATGGTTCTAATGTAATTCCACATCCCTTTTGGGTTCCCAAGCTAATAGGATGCTCATAGTTCCTACCCTGCAAAGCCAGAAGTCAAATTATGTAATCTTTTGGGGTCCTGCCTTCTTTATAAAATAAGGGGGTTGCACTATAAACTCCTCCATTTGCCATTTAAAGACCTACCTTTCCATGACTCCCTTTCATATTTTCTGTGATCCAGCAAAGCTGTCCTTGCTGTTCCTTATACATTGCATTCCATCTCATTTCTCTACCTTTGCACAAGCTGTCCCTTCTCAGTAGTGCAAGGTTCTTAGAAACCCTGGCTTCTCTCAGAGCCCAGGTCAAGGGCCACCTCCTCCCTGTTACCTTTTTGGATCCTACCACCCTCCCCCTCTAAATTACCTTCTATCTAACTTTGTGTGAGTATGTGTGTGGAGAACTTTTGGTTCTCCAGTTAGAATTGAAGCTCTTTAAGGAAAAGAGCTATGTCATTTTTGGATTGGTATCACCTCGAACGGGCAGGTAGGCCAGGGATAGGCTTCATCAGAGCATGTGAACAGCTGTCTAGGTATCCAATAAGGTCTCTCCCAGCTTGATCAGTAACACGGATGAAAATTCACCTTTGCAGAGATTGTTAGCAAATGCAAAGAAGCAGAATGTATGTTCACTGTGTTATTTTTGAGGGCGCACCCAATAGAGAAAGATTTTTCAGCTAAAAGTATTCAGTTAAGTTCCATAGACAACAGTTAGGTATCTGCTTTTTCACTGAGCTAGGTCCTCCCAATACAAGGATGAAAAATAGCACATCCTTTCCCTGGCCCAAGGAGTTTACAGTCTGACAGAATGTACACAAGTAAATATGATACAAGATAAACTTTGGTAGAGGGGGAAAAGAAAACCATGCAAAGTACCTTAGGAAAGATACAGACAGAATCCTCTAGGAAAATTTGAGCTTTCATTTGGAGAGATTAGATATGACTTTGTGGAGGAAGCAATACTTGAACTGGATCTTTTTTTTTATGGTAATTTTTATTTATTTTTTTGTTTTCAGCATTTACTTCCTCAAGATTTTGAGTTCCAAATTTTCACCCCATCTCGCCCTTCCCCCACCCCAAGATGGCATGCATTCTGAATACCCCTTCCCCTAGTCTTCCTTCCCTTCTATCTCTCCCCCCCTTCTCTTATCCCCTTCCCCTTCAATTTTCCTGTAGGGCAGGATGGATTTCTGTACCCCATTTCCTGTATTTCTTATTTCCCAGTTGCATGTGAAAACATTTTTTTTTAAACATGTGTTTTTAAAACTTTGGGTTCCAAATTTTCTCCCTTCCTCCCTCCCCACCCATCCTCACTGATAAGGCGAGCAACTAAATATAGGTTATATATGTGCAGTTATGCAAAACACTTCCATAGTAGATATGCTGTGAAAAACTAACTCTATTTCCCTTAATCCTATCCCTCCCCCCCCATTTATTCTATTCTTTCTTTTGACCTTGTCCCTCCTCAGAAGTATTTGCTTCTGATTGCCCTCTTTCCCAATCTGTCCTCCTCTCTATCATCCCCCTACTCTCTTGTCCCCTTCCCCCCCCTATTTTCCTGTAGGGTAAGACAGATTTCCATACCCAATTGAGTGTGTATGTTATTCCCTCCTTAAGTCAAATCCTATGCAAATAAGATTCACTCATTCCCTCTTACCTTCCCGTTTCCCCTCCACTGTAAGAGTCTTTTCTTTTCTGTTTTTTTTTTGTGAGATAATTTACCCCATTCTACCTCTCCCTTTCTCGTTCTCCTAGTATAATCCTCTCTCACCCCTTAATTTTATTCTCTAGATATGACCTCTTCATTTTCAACTCACCCTGTGCCCTCTATCTGTCTGTCTGTCTGTCTATCCATCTATCTATCTATCTATCTATCTATCTATATGTCTATATATCTATCTATATATACATATACGTGCATATAATTTTTTCCCCTCAAACTACCCTAATACTGACAAAGTTCTCATGAGTTACAAATATCATCTTTCCATGTAGGAATGTAAACAGTTCAACCTTAATAAGTCTCTTATGATTTTCTCTTTCCTGTTTACCTCTTCATGTTCCACTTGAGTCTTGTATTTGAAATTCAGATTTTCTATTCAGCTCTGGTCTTTTCATCAAGAATGCTTGAAAGTCCTCTATTTCACTGAATGACCATTTTTTCCCCTGCAGGATTATACTCAGTTTTGCTAGGTAGGTGATTCTTGGTTGTAATCCTATCTCCTTTGCCCTCTGGAATATTATATTCCATGCCCTGCGGTCCCTTAATGTAGAAGCAGCTAAATCTTGTGTTATCCTGATTGTGTTTCCACAATACTTGAATTGTTTCTTTCTGGCTACTTGTAATATTTTCTCCTTGACCTGGGAACTCTGGAATTTGGCTACAATATTCCTAGGAGTTTTCCTTTGGGGATCTCTTTCAGGAGGAGATCGATGGATTCTTTCAATTTCTATTTTGCCCTTTGGTTCTAAAATATCAGGACAGTTTTCCTCGATAATTTCTTGAAAGGTGATGTCTGGGCTCTTTTTTTTGATCATGGCTTTCAGATAGTCCAATAATTTTTAAATTCTCTCTCCTGGATCTATTTTCCAGGTCAGTTGTTTTTCCAATGAGATATTTCACATTGTTTTCTAATTTTTCATTCTTTTGGATTTGTTTTACAGTGTCTTGATTTCTCATAAAGTCACTAGCTTCCAATTGCTCTATTCTAATTTTTAAGGAAGTATTTTCTTCAGTAATCTTTTGGACTTCCTTTTCCATTTGGCCAATTTTGCTTTTTAGGGCATTCTTCTCCTCGTTGGCTTTTTGGACCTCTTTTGCCATTTGAGTTAGGCTATTTTTTAAGGTGTTATTTTCTTCAGTATTTTTTTGGGTCTTCCTTAGCAAGCTGTTGACTTGTTTTTCATGATTTTCTTGCGTCACTCTCAGTTTTTCCTCTACTTCTCTTTTCAAAATCCCTTTTGAGCTCTTCCAAGGCTTGGGACTGATTCATATTTTTCTTGGAGGCTTTAGATGTAGGAGCTTTGGCTTCATTGTCTTCTTCTGGTTGTATGTTTTGCTCTTCTTTGTCACCAAAGTAAAATAATATAGTCTGACTCTTTTTGCGCTGCTTACTCACGATCCCGGCCAATTACTTGAGTTTTAAACTCTTTGTTAAGGTAAAAGTCTGCTTACAATGTGGAGAATGTACTGTCCCAAGCTTCGGGGGTTTGTACAGCTGTTTTCAGAGATACTTCTAGGGATCTGAAAATTTTCAGTTCTTCCAAGGTGCTATGATAAGGGGTGAGGTGTTTTCTGTCCACTGCCCCAACAAACTCCACCAGGCCAGCACTCCTCCTAGTCCCAGGACCACCCCTCAGAACTGTGGCCCAGATCCAAGCACAGGTAAACCAAGAGATTCCTGTCTCAGCACTGGCAAAGAGAACCCTGCAATCCCCTCTGATCAGCCACTTGATTTCCCCTCAGTCTGTGGGCCAGAAGCTCAGGAAACAGCTGCGGCCCGGTGGCTAAGACCTAGCTCCTCTCTCACTGCAGTCGCAGACTTTTCCCACTGACCTTCCAAGTTGTCTTTGGTGTTCATGGGTTGAGAAGTCTGGAAACTGCCACAGCTGCCTGTGATTCAGTCCTCTGAGGCCTGCTCCAGGGTCGCTGCGGCCTGCGTGCCCACTCCAAACTGAGCTGCTTTCCTAGTCTGGCGAGATATATCTTTCCGATCAACCATCCAGGCTGTCTTTGGCTGGAAATTTGTTTTACTCTGTCTTTTTGTGGGTTCTGCTGCTTTAGAATTTGTTTAGAGCCATTTTTTATAGGTATTTGGAGGGGTTTGGGGGGAGAGCTCAGGCAAGTCACTGCTTTCCCTCCACCATCTTGGTTTGGCATCTTGGATCTTAAAGGAAGAATTTTAGAGTAGGGATGTAGGAGTGCATGCCAGGCATAATAAACGGACTGGACAAATACACTGAGGCAGTAGAACAGGATGATTTTTAAAAACTAGTAGCCCGATTTGGTAAGCAACAAGTATTTATTGTTTCAAATATTTAATAAATGCTTGTTGCTTACCAAAGGCCATTGAAAGAAGTGGTTCTTGAACCTAGCCTTGACTAAAACTAGGGGTTCCAATAGGCTGAGGTGGTAAGGAGTGCATTGCAGACAACTATCATGTATAAGGAAAAGCAAGGTCAATTTCGCTGAAGCATACAGGGTGTGAATGAATGAATGAATTTAAAAAATTATTAAGCACTTATTACATATTAAGCACTATTTATTAAGCACTTATTACATATTAAGCACTACATATTAAGCATTATTTACTATCTACTAGCCACAGTGCTAGGCAATTGAAATACAAATATAAATAATGAAATTATTCCTACTTACATTGCAATGAGGGAGACAAGTTTATGTAAAAATGTGTATAGCATAAATATGAAGTTAATAAATATATGTATATGTACTCATACATACATACATGAAGCAGTTAAATTCAGTGTGGGTTAAGAGCAAGGCTACTAGGAATTGATGAGTTTCATGCAGTAAGGTTTCATGAAGAAGATGGTGACAAACTAAATCCCAAAGTAAAAGAGAGCTACAAAGCAAATACAAGGATAGAATACTTTCCAGGCATTGGAGCAGCTAAGCCTTGGCAATACAAATACAATCAGTAAACAGATAATTAAACAAGCACCTATTATGTGCCAGGCACTGGCTAAAGGCTGGGGGATGAAAACAGAGACAAAAGACAGTCTCTGCCCTTAAGGAGCTTACAGTCTAGTGGGAGAGACAACAACATGCAAACATATATATAAAACAAACAGGATAAATAGGAAGAAATTAACAGAGGGAAGGCACTAGAATTAAAAGGGGTTGGGGAAGGCTTCCAGTAAAAGGTAGCATTTTAGTTAGGACTCAAGGGAAGCTAGAGAGGTAAGTAGGGTTCAGTAGGCAAAGTGGAGGAAAGAGAACATTCCAGGCAGGGAGACAACCAGTGAAAATTCCCAAAGCTGAGAGATGGCATGTCTTGTTCATGGGACAGCCAGGAGGCTAGTGTCAAAGACAGTCTCTTTTCTTGTGGAATTACTACTTATAAAGAGGAGAGGTGGGCGGAGAGTGGTGTATTTGTTCAGCAAGTTACAGAGTGGGTAAGTGGAGCTTTATGGAAAGTAGATTGACACATTTTTCTTTCCAATATGAATGACAGTATCAATTTGATTATGGTTCTAGAACTGGAAAAGGCGTGGCAGTCTTAGAGCTGAGGGTGGACATCAGGTAGCAAAGCTACTGGTGAGAAGGTGGAAGACAGTTGGAGGAGTAATATGTAATCAGCCCAGAAAAGCAGGCTGGAGTCAGGCTTTAAATTGACAAATTGAGGATTTTGTATTTAATCCTAGGGGTATTGGGGAACCACTGTTGCTTCTTAAGCAGGAATGTGACATAGTCAGATTTGTGCTTTAGGAATATCATTTGGGCAGCTTTGTAGAGGATCAATTGGAAAAGGTAGACTGGAGAAGAAGTAAAGGGGAATAGTGTAAAATAATACAGAAAAAGGCAGGTTGGAGCCAGACTTTGAAGAGCTTTAATTCTAGGCTAAAGAGTATATATTTTATTCTTTAGGCAATAGGGAGTTCTCAAGGTGTTTGAGCAGGAAAATTGCATGGTCACACCTATGCCTTGATGACAGGATGCATAGTTGTGCTAATCTGAAATGAAACAGATGAAACAGATGAAGGCATGAATGGCATACTGCCATTGAACTGTGACCTTCCTTATGGTAAAAATTCCCTCTTCTCTTTCTCTCTCTTTTTTTTTTGCTAGGCCATGGAGTTAAGTGACTTGCTCTGGGTCACATAGCTAGTAAGTGTCAAGTGTCTGAGGCTAGATTTGAACTCAGGTCCTTCTGACTCCAGGGCCGGTGCTTTATCCACTGCACCACCTAGCTGCGTCCTCCCTTCTTCTCTTTATTTTGCACCATGATATCTGCCCATAGTAAAAACTCAGGGAATGCTTCTTTACTAACTCACAGGTGTTTGAGAGGCAGAGTTTTTTCCAAGGGGATAAAGTATGTTTGTTTGTTTTTTCCTACTTCTAGAGTTTAGAAGTCTCATTCTGTCCAGCCCGAGTGACCCAGCCCATCACTGTGATCCCGGTGAGGACCAAGAAGCGCTTTACACCCCCTGTTTATGAGCCTAAATACAAAACTGAGAAGGAGTTTCGGGAGCATGCCCGTGCAGCAGGAATTGTCATCCCCAAAGAACGTCTTGAGCGTCCCATTCATTTGGCCTGCACAGGTAGGGAGCCAGGATCCTGGAACCCAGACTGACCACATCTGACCCTAGTGATCTCCTTGGAAGTGGAGACTCTTCAATTAAGATGAATAAGGCTGAAATCAGTTCAGCTTTTATTTAGTTTTTACATAAATCCCTATTTCCTAAGCACTTTTCTATCTTTTACCTTGATTTATTTTCACCCCATCTTTGGGTAGCAGAAAGAAGTGGGAATAAAACTCACCTTTTTCCTGAAGAGGAAACTGAGGCCCAGAAAAGTGAAGTGATGTGCCCAAGGTCACAGTGCAAGAACTGAGATCTCAGCTCAGTCTTCTTGATGCCCAGCCTGAGGCTCTTTCCCCAAAGAACATACTACCTCTTGTTCTTACTGCCTCTTTGGAGTGCATAGAACCTAATTTAAATTCACATCATTTCATTAGCCTCTTTAACATAGTATACCCAGGACTCCTGATTTTTATGACCTCTTAACACTTTCCTCTTTTCTCCTCACCATCATATCCTCTTTCTTCCCTCCCTTCACAGCTGGGATTTTTGATGCTTATATTCCTCCTGAGGGGGATGCTCGCCTCACATCCCTCTCCAAGGCTGGTCTGAAGCAGAAGACAGAGAAGCTAAAGCAGAGCGTGGCCTCACAGTTGGCGTAAGTGTGTGAGTTGATGGGGTTTAACCTGGACACAGCTGCCTGCCTTAGCAGTCAGGTATTTTATTCCCAAAGGGAACATCCTTAGTTCCCTGTGATTTGGCTTAGGCAAACCCTTCATAGTCTAGCAGAACCACTTGGAAGTCAGTTTAGGAAGTTAATAGAAAGCAGTGTCATGTATCTTATTCTTGGCATCTCAGCTTTCTTATCATTTCTTCAGCTAGACTTGGGATCATCTTCTTAAATCTTACATTTCAGGGTTTAGAAACAGAGAATTAGAACTAGAAGGGATCTTAATGACCACCTAATTCAACATTCTCATTTGGTAGAAAAGGAAATTGAGGCTCATGGGGCTGATGTTACTTGTTAGGGTTCGCACAGTGAGTGGCAGAGCTGCGACCAGAACCCGGGTCTGCTAATTCCCCAGGCTAGTGATCTTCTTACTAGGTCGGTATTTCTCTGGCTGTGCTGCAAGGAACCCTGAAACACCCCAAGTTGTCTTAAATAAACCTTATGTTGTTTGCTAATAGTCATTAAAATAATAATTTTAGAGGATTTTACTACAAGGGTTCTATCACAGTTTTGTTTAAACTGAAGGCTTCTGCCACTGAGGAAAAAAAAGCTTGAGAACCACATCTGCTAAAAAAGAAACCTCTGCAGTGAAGGCTGGGCTACTGTGATAGGACTGAATTAGCTTTGTCATTGTACAGGTTATACCTGGAACGCAGGTTGTCTCAGGTTTTGAGTAGGCTTGTGATAATGGAGATTCTTGGTTCCCACCTACTTGTCTATCTTTTAGAGGCAGGATTGCTTGGTGGATAGAGAGTTGCTATTGGAATCAGAAAGAATTGGAGTTCAGTCCTACCTCGGATGCTTACTACTTGTGTGATCCTGATCAAATCACTTAAAATTTCTGAGTCTCTGTTTCCTTGCCTGGAAAATAGGAGTAATTATACCTGTATAGTCACCTGTCTCACGAGGTTGTTGTAAGGCTCTAATGAGATCATGTGTGTAAAGTGCTTTGCAAACCTTAAGTGCTATTTAAAAAATAGCTATTAAAAACATTTTTTCCTGCATTTTGCATGATATCTTATGAAATTGTTTTCATGTTTCCCCCCACAGAATTCGGAAAGTGAAAGAATATGATGCTGATTTCCAAATCAGGACCTTCCCAGAAAAAGCTCAGCAGATCTTTGTTGAAGCTCATCAGTGCCTCAATGTGTGAGTCAGAGCAGGGTCTACATCTGTATCCTTTGTGGCAGGGTTCTGTGTACCACAGATTATTCTGCCTAGGTTGGGGAACACTGGTTTTTGGAATTCCTGGACTCTCCTAGGGGCACAGTCAGCTGCTGGTAAACCTCCCAGGAAACTTTGGGATCTGGCTCAGTCATTGACCTGATGTGGAAGTTGGCAGGGTAGTGCTTCTGAAAACAGGGACAAGATGATGTTCATTTCCAAAGAACATAGAGAAAGGATTAATGCTCCTGAAACATTTTTAAATGTTTGGCCTACATTATTTGCTATTGGGAATAGAGATGGAAGTAAACTTAAGATCTTTAAAGGTGATAGAAGGCCAAGCCATATTAGAAATCTGTGAATTTCTTCTAATGTCATTGGCTATGCTAGGCCATGTTTTTTGAGAAGAAATCAGCTACAAAACCCTCATGAGACATTTCACTCAACCTCACAGCTTAAAATGATGCCAAATAATTTTCTCTGTTCCTGAAATTTCAAGGCTCTTTTATTCTTCCTTTGGGTCTCAGATTTTTAAAGGATGTTTCGTTGTGTAGCTCAGTTGGTTTCAGATCCTTATCACTACAAAGCTCTAAATCCATAGCACAGAAAGCAGAAACCAATGACATGTTTCTGTTCTTCTTTAGCTCAGACCATGACCGACTTCATGCCCTGGTAACTGAGCGCTGCTTCCCGGTAGGTCTCTTCCCTTGCTTAGGGCCAAGCAGGCTTCAGGCATCACCTCTGTTTGTGTTTGTTTGTTTTTAGAAAAGATCATTGTCAAGAGTACAAGGAAATTGGTATACCAGCTTTCATCTCATAGTTTTTGTTTAAACATTGATGACTTAAATAATAAAAAATAATTACACCATATATTTATGTAGCACTTACAGCTTCCTAAAGGGCTTGTCTTAAGAGCTTGCATTTATATAGCACATATATACAGCACGTTACATTGCAAAATACTTTTCCTACTTTATTTCATTTGTTCCTTAGAACAACTCTGTGATATAGATGCTGTTATTGTCTATTTCACAGATGAGGAAATGAAGTGACTTTTCCAGAGTCATACATCTAGTCAATACCCAAGGCAGGATTTGAACTCAGGTCTTCCTGACTAGTATACCTGTTCTCTGCTCACTGTATTGTGCTGTCTCGGACTATAGTCAGACATAAATCGACTGTGCACGCAGGGTACTTGGAGTATATAATAGAATAGATATGTTTCCTTCTCTCGAACTACTTACACTTACATAAATGCTTATTGCTTACAGTACTGTGTGCCAATCAGATACTCTTGGGGCATGTCAAAAGAAGTTGTAATCTTTGCTTAAGAGTACTAGTTGGGAAAACAGAGAGCAAACCATGGAATCAATAGAAATACAGGCAGTGATCGGCAAATTGTAAAAGAACATGGAGAGAAAAGGCTGAGTTGAATATGTTGACAGTTTGGAGAATGGGTTGGGTCAATCTGGAGAGGTTTCCTGGAAGAGGTGGACTTTGAACTTTTATTACTATAAGAGGAAAGATGTAGCAGAAGGCCATTCCAGAAATTAAGCAAAGGCTCAGAGGTGAGAAAAGGAAGACATGAAGAAGATGGGACAGTCAAGAGGAAACTTAACTGAAAAGGACAGTGTTGGGTACGGGATTGTAGGAACTATGAGGCAATATGGCAGTGTCAACTGCTACAGAAGGAGAAACATCTCATTTAATTTTCTATGAAAACAGGAAATGGTATGGGACATTCAGCTTAAAACAGTACGTTGGAGCTTTGTGGAATCTCTGGAACCACCAAGGGCAGTTCATGTTCGTTGCCCAAATATGGTGAGCGAGGGCAACATATATGGCCAGGTCACCATCCGTATGCACACTCGCCAGGTAAGGGGACCACTTTTCCCACACCACCTTGTTGTACAGATTGTACAACGTCACACAGCAACAGGTTTCAAAGGTTCTAGAGTGTTCTCAGCCCTGTCCTTAGTGCCTTCTCCTTCTACCACCGCCATCATAGGGCAAAACTGGTAGGAAGCGTACCCCTCTACTGGCTTGTGACATCCTGGGTTAGTTGATGGAATTTGTACAAGATAGAAAGATTGTCCCAAGCTAGCCCCTGTGTGTTTTCCCTTCTCGTTTCTTCTGACTTCCTTCAAGAACTTTCCATGGGCTAACAGACCAATTTTTAATTCCTACAGACCGTGGCTATCTATGATCGATTTGGGCGTTTGATGTATGGACAAGAAGATGTGCCCAAGGATGTGTTGGAGTATGTGGTTTTTGAGAGACACTTAACAAACCCATATGGGGCCTGGAGAATGCATGGAAAAATTGTCCCTGCCTGGGCCCCTTCTAAGGAACCCATTCCCAAGGTAACATAACTGGGTGCTTTAATTGGGTAGACTATTTCAGGTGCTTTGACTTCTCAGGCCACAGTGTGAGGCTCTATCTAGTGGGGAGAAGTGGCAATGTAATAGCCAAAAGTAGAATTGCTAAAGGTGTCAGAGATAACTGTCTTGTATTTGCCTTGGGCAAGGTGAAAGATGACTATGCTTTCTGTTCTTTCAGACGGTGATGATCCCTGGTCCCAAACTCCAACCATGGCAAGAATATGAAGAGATGAATGTGGAAGTTCAAAAGCCTCAGCCAGTTCAGTGGCACAAGTAGGGTGGGATGGGAAGGTCTGGTGATTTAGTGTTGGAGTGTTTCACAGAGCATCTGAAATCAGGTCTTCCAAATGTTATGGCTCCTGGGAGCAAGAAGGAAGCCACCCTCAACCACCTTTCAGTTCAAGAAAGAGGAGCAATTGTTTGAAATAAAACCCTGTCAGGATTTCAGACTAGTTTTAATGGGTTCTATAGTTTCTAGTCATTCAGGGTGGGTCATCGGTCTGTATTGGAAATGAAATTTGAAATGGGAGATATGGCAGCCACAGGAAAGGGGGAGAGAGTTCGATATGAGTGATGTGACATCAACCAAGACAGTATAATAAACTTACAGGATAGACTTTTAATCCTTCAGTCTTCTTCATCAGGTTCCTAATGATCATTTACATCCCAGCAAGAACCTAGCATATAAACCTGGAGGAGAAGGGGGTATAGGGTAGGCTAGTCTTAACTGGGAAATCAGTCTGCAAGATTTCGTTGCATATATCAATACCTCTTGGCCATAGTGCCACCAGAGCACAGTAAGGTGCTCTGGTTTTCTCCTTCTGTCTCAAGTGTAAGAAAAAGAGAGGAATCGAACTCATATAAGAAGCCAGTAGACCTTTGCAGTGGGGAATTTAATCCTGTATACCCAAATCCATTAGTACCAAAAAGAACTTTTAGGATTTCCCATTCTGCTTTTTTTTGAACTATCAGTGTGATATCTGAAATCATCATCTTTGACCCATACATAGCCCTTTGAGGAAAGAGCTTTGGTTTCTGATGTGCAGTTCTCCTCAGCCTAAGGCTGCCTCTGTTATTTATTTTCTGTTCAAAAATGGATTCATTTTTCCAGGAAAAGGCTCAAATCTGTCATTCCACAGTGAAGGGATGAGGGTGTGGAGGAATTTGCTTTGGATAGACAGGAGACTGATTTTCAGCTGGCTTTGACTTAGTTTGGAAAGTTCAAGCAGAGGCTGGACTTAATCTAGTAACAAAGTTTAAATATTCAAACCTTCTAAAACCGCCACATCAGCCTGGTCTTGTGAAAGCAGAAGTTTGACTCTCGGACAACTATGGAGGAAAGCTCTTTGGCTGCTGCAACAAAGGCCCAATCCAACCTGCCTTATGAAAAGAATGGTGATCCTGGCCATTTGATGCCATCCCCTCCCAGTCTCCTCATACAACTTTTCTTTAGCTGAGTCCTTAGCCATTTTGTCTTGATAGGCACAGTGTTATAGGGTTAATGTATATATGGCATCGATAGGGGATGGTAACACTTAATTTACCTGATGAAACAAAAAGAAGGAAGTGCTGAGAGTAAGGATAGACCTAGGAAATATGAGATAATAGAAGATAATCTTGGGAGGTGGAGATTAGAGAAACAAAAACATCCCCTTAGTGAACATTCAAGGAATTGGTTCTCTCTACATGTGAGGAAATCTATCACATGTATTTTTTTAGGGAGGGGAAATATCCTTGTTCCATTCCCCTAGACCTGTATTACTGAGCTAGGACACTGGGAGATTCCTAAATATCCATCTACTTACTCACCATTAGGGAGCAGAGGATAAATGTAATTTCATTTCCCTTTGATACCAAATCTGCCAGTGAGTGGATGGCCCCAGGTGTTAAGGCAGTACTGAGAGGGCCAAGCAGGAAGCCATCTGTCATTCCATCAGAAAAGGGCATGTTGTCAGAGAAGCAGCCAGACTTACCTTGGGGCTCCCCCATTCCCCTCTGGCAAATGTCTTTGTCCTACTTCTCTTTACTAACTGATCCCATTTCACTTTGGGGAAAGAAATTGTTACCGGTAAGCTGATCTACAGATGAGAGAACTGAGGCAAACAGTGTAAAGTGACTTGCGAAATGTCATTTGAATTCAGATCTTTCTGATTTCAGGACTGGCTTTCTATCTCGTACTACGTAGCTGCCCAAGTCAGTCCTAGGCAGAGCTAGAAGTTCCAAGACACCTGGAAGCCTTTCCTTCCCCTTTTCTGTGTATTAGGTATGGGATTCTTTCCTTACCAAAGGTGACACCCACATCAGTGCAGGTGCAGCTTGAGGATATGCTATCCCTAGGACTGTGGTCTCTATAGTTTGCTATGTTAGTCCCAGGAACCCCTGCTGGACTAGGCCTGTGAGTTTTATCTCTCCCTTGCCTCCCCCTTTCCTCTCTGCTAGTCTTGGAATTCTTTTATATCATACCGTTTAGGCAGGTGTGGTTCTGAAAATCGCTTTAAGTGAGTATAGGGCAAATCCTGAAAGGGCCTTTTTGGATTCTTAAGATTAGGATTCTTTGTTTTTACTTAAACAAAATACTTAACCTGCCCCACTGTGGTACTTCTGAAAAGTGGAAGAGCAGTACTTAGTGGCAGTAGCTGTTAGCTGTAGACTGGACCTCCCTGCCTTTGAGTATCCTCTTCCTTCTTTGGGAATGAGGGTATGAACACAAGCATACAGCCAGTTTACCAGTCCAGGGCAAGTGATTTGGAGTGGTTCCAGCACTGATGCAAGAAGTGCCCTTTGGTCTCCTTCCTGGTAGAACTAGGAAGCAGGTCACTGAGATCAATGAATGGTAAAGGGTTGAGGGGAAGGAGAGAAAAGAGAATCGTGATGAAGCAAGCAGTTTCCCTTCCAAGCTTTAGAAGGGAAACTGCCTTCAAGCCAACAAGGTTGGGATGGGGTCCCCAGCAGGACAACCTAGTGAACTGGGGAAAAGATACTTTATGAAGAAATCTATTCTGACAGAACTGAGGAGAAGGACGTTGTTTTTTCTTGACCCTCCCCTTGGGGGAGGAATTACCAAGCACTATTGTGAATGCCTGGTGGTGAACCTACTTCACTAATTTTAAAGAAAATGCATTGTTTTCCATATCTGTGGCAGGCCTGATGATCAATAAATCAGAAAGCAGATAGGGAAAAAATAATCAAAAGTCAATATGACAAGATCAGTAAGGCGCTCCTAGCAGGTTTTAGTCTTTTGCATAATTACCAGGTGAGAACTTGACTTAACTAGCTCCTAACCCACCCATTGTCTTCCTGACTGTGGGGACCTTGTTTCTATTCTGGGTATAGGATGGCTCTGTCTGTCAGTATAATGGGGCAGAAATCCTACGGCAGATGTGACTGACCCGAGTGTTACAAATTCCTGGTATGGTTTGATTTTTGTGTGTGTGTTCACACAGACATTTGAACTATGCTATTTGTGTACTTCAACATAGAGCTGGGGGACCTGTGGGAAATAGGTGGGCAGGGTCTGTCAACTTCCCAGCCCACACCACTGACTTCAATGAGGAATCAAGACTCTAAGAGCGACACAGCAGGTGCTGCGTAGCCTAGTAGACTGGGAGGGCCTCCAGAAGTGTTTGTCCTCTTGGTGGGAAGAGGCAAGTGGGAGACTAAGATTGAGGTGGAAAAGGTGTGGTTTATATAGCTGGAGAATCAAAACCGCTGGAGAATTCAGGTCTGACTTAGAGTAATTCCTCTAAAATCAGTTTGCTTAGGGGCAGCAAGGTGGCACAGTGGATAGAGCCCTAGAGTCAGGAGGACCTGAGTTTGAATCCAGCCTGAAGATACTACCTGTGTGACCCTGGGCAAGTCACTTAACCCCAATTGCCTCAAAAAAAACCCAGAAACAAATAAAATAAAATCAGTTTGCTTCTGACCCATTTCGAGGGGGAAGATACCAACTCACAACTGTCTAGGAACAGAGAGCCCAGGGTTTAAAAATTTATTCTTTAAAAAAAAAGTTTTATTGATACCTTCTCTCTTTTGATCACAATCATTTCCCACTTTAGGACACTTATTCCTGAAAAAAGCATCTTTGTACATCTGGTAACCCACTTAGCCAATTGGAGGAAATCAGTCCTAGGGAGAGACAGTTGGTGGGGTGGAGTCACCAGTTTGACCCTCTGGGGAAGCTGTTTCTTGGCCCTGTGTTGAGGAGGGAGGCTGTTGATCTTTGACCTCTTGGACACTGGTCTCTGAGGTTGGGCCAGTCTCTGGCTTTCCCTCTAGAACATTTTGGGGCCCTCTGTCACCTTCAAAAGAACTGACAGTAACCTCAGGGACAGAAACTTTGCTTTCTGGAAGAAAGCCCAGAGGTCTGGGAACTGAAAGGCTAAAAGGTTGACCTTTGACCTCTTGGATACTGGTCTCTGAGATTGGGCCACCTTCAGACTTTACCTCTGGAACATTTTGGGGTCTTCCATAATCTTCAAAAGAACTGACAGTGATCTCGGGGACAGAAAGTTTACTTTCTGGAAGAAGACGGCCCAGAGATGTAGGAACTGAAAGGCTAGATTGCTTCTCTTGGACTGCTTTAGTTTCTTCTGAAGCCTGAGGGGCAGGTTTCCTAGGTAGGGCTTCTGTCCCTTCCCAGGGACAGATTTCTGCCAGGGTACCCTCTGTTTTACTTCCCCCTAGTTCCATGCCTTCCCAAGGGCATACCTCTGCTGTTATGCTCTTTATACTGCCCTGGCAAGTGGCTTTGGTTTTGTCTGGTTGAAGAAAAGGGGCCCCTGAGTCTGTACTCTCCCAAGGACAGACTTCTTGGCTAAGTTTCTCCGTTTCTGAAGTGTGTTCTCCAGTCTCTGTGGAGCTCTCTTTTCTAGGTGTTTTTCCCTTCTGTCCTTGGAGCTCTACGTTGATACCCTCCGCCCCTTCCTCTCTTGCTGCTTTGCTCATCTCCCAGGGGCAGATCTCTGCTTTGCTTGAACTCATCTTGCCCTCCACACCTGATACCTGGGAGCCAGCTTTGGGTCCAGCAGTGTCGTGAGGATCTGGTTGGGAAGGGGCATCCCCCAGGTCTGTGCTCTCCCACAGATAGACTGTCTCTTGCTGTCGGATTAGCCTCCCTTGTTTTTTGTGTGTAGTGACACTCACAGCTTGGGTGTCTGATTTTTTAGAGGGTTTTCTTTTTCCCTCTTGAGATTCTCTGCCTTGATCCCGCCTCTCTGTCACTTTCTCAGTTGGTCCTTCACTCACTTCCCAAGGACAGATTTCTGCCACATTGTTTTCTGGTGCATCGACTTGTAGCTCAGTGGCTTCCCATGGACACACCTGAGTCACCCTACCCCCGACACCAAGAAGTACTTGGGAGCTGATGGTGTCCTGAGTGTTTGCCTGGATGGACAGACCCCCTGAATCTGAATCCCCCCTTGGACAGATGAATCCCCTTGCTCCATTGGGTTTGATTCCTTCTCTAGAAGGAGGATGTTGAGTCTCTGCAGATATCCCTTTCTCAAGGTTTGCCTGATCTTTCTTTAGGTATTCTCCATCTGTTTCCTGTCCCAGTCTCCCTTTCTGTGTTGTTTTGTCACTCACTTCCCAGGGACAGATCTCTGCTTTCTTGTTGGAAGCATCTTCCACTTCCCAGGGACATACCTCGGCTACTTTGCTGTCAGGTGACTGGGAGGTCACTGGGGCCTGAGCTGAGTGCATGCTAACAGATTCTTGCTCTTGACTCAGTTTTGCTACTTGTTTTGATGTTTTACCTCCCAGCTCTCCAGAGTTCCCCTTTTCTGGAGTTTTTCCCCTATCCTTGGCTTCCCCATCTATCTCCTGTCCCAGTTCCCTTTTCTCAGCTGCTTCTTTGTTTACCTCCCAGGGACAGATCTCTGCCTTTACATTGGATAACGCTGCCTCCACCTCCCATGGACACACATCAGCTGTCTTGCTCCCCACAGTGCTTAACACCTGAAAACCAACTTTGAGTTGACCAGTGGCTTGACTGCCTATTTGTGAGGAGGAGTCCCCTGGGTCTGTGTTCTCCCAGGGACAAGTTGTCTCTCTGTCTGGGATTAGCCTCTCTGTCTTTTCCTGAGCAGGAACAGCTGCTTCTTTGAGTTCTGATTTTCTGAACCCTTTCTCTGTATCCCCATGGGAATCCTTAGCTACCTCAATTTCCAAATTGTTTTTCTCTCCTACATCTATTGGCTTCCAGGCTGTATCTACAGTGTCAGTAGACATAGCCTGTGCTTGCCATGGACAGACCTCAGCTGCCCTGCTCCCAATGCTACCTGATACCTGGGACCTGACTGTAGGTTGGTCGGTTTTCTGAGGGTCTGTCTTTAGAGAAGATATCTCCCAGGGGCAGACTGCTTCCTCAGTCAGCTCATCTAACTTTTTTGAAGCCATAGCAGTTGATTCTTTGGATTCCCCCTTGTTCTCTAGGCATTCCCCTTTATTTTGTTCCAATGCCCTTTTCTCTGCTGCACCTTCACTCATCTCCAAGGGATGGATTTTCCCTTTGGCAGACCCTGTTGTACTTGGTTCAAGGGCTTCCCATGGACATATCTCTGCTGTCCTACTACCCATAAGGCCAGGCACATTAGCAAGGTATGACTGCAGAAAAAGGGTCTCTGGGTCTGTGCCTTCCCAGGGACAGGCTGCCTCTCTTTCTCTTTTCTTAGCTTCTTTCCAGGTAGAATCTCCAGTCTCTCCATAGCTCTCTTTTCCAGAGACTTTTTCCTTTTCTTGTACCAATTCTCCATCTGCCTCCTGGACTGGTGTCCCTTTTCCAACAGTTTTATTCATCTCCCAGGGACAGACCTCAGCTTTTCTGCTAGACAAATCCTCTTCCATTTCCCATGGACATATCTCAGCTACCTTGTTTCCCACACTCTCTGAGAACTCTGAAGTCACTGGGGTCTGAGTTGGGCTGCCTGAGGGACCCCTAAAATCTGTACTCTCCCATGGGCAGAGAGATTCCCATTCTTTACCCAGTTTCTTTTCATCTTTCCAAAGTATTGTTTTCCTGAAGATCTGTTTTTCTTCTAGGGAGTGCCTGTCTGCCTCCTGTGGCAATTTTTCTTTACCTCTTGTTCCATCACTCACCTCCCAAGGACAAATCTCTGCCTTTGTGCTGTCTTGTTTATGAGCTTCCACCTCAGTTACTTCCCATGGACATACCTCTGCTGCTCTTCTCCCTATGCTGCCCAGTACCTGGTGGCCACCTTTAGGTTGGCTAACGTGTGGAGGACCTGATTGGGTTGCGGGGACTCCTAGGTCTGTGCTTTCCCAAGGACAGACTGCCTCTCGGTCCTGCAGCTGCTGCTCAGGCTTTTTCTGATCAGTGACCATCATTCCTGACTTTTCAGGGGTTTTCCTCTTTTCCTCTTGGGATCTCTGTTCTTGATCTTGTCCAAAAGTTCCTTTACTCATGTGCCAGGGTGAGGCCTCTGCCTTTAGGCTGTCTAGTTTATCAGCTTCTAGCTCAGGGTCCTCCCATGGACATATTTCAACTGTCCTGCTATCTGTGCCGTCAGGCAGCTGAGGACAAGCTTTAACTGGATTCTCATATCTCTGTCTTAGTTCTCTTTCTTGCCCAGGGGTTATTTCAGTTGTCTCAACATCTCTGTTCTTGCTGAAAGGATCCTGTCTAGCCTGCCTTGGACTGGCAACCCCCTTCCACTTTGCTCTCTCAGGCCCATGGGAAGGTCCCCTCGGCTTGCCCTCTCGTTCCTTGCTTCCCTCCTGGGGACAACCAGCCAGCATCCTGCTAGTGTGAGTGTTCTGCTGGTTCTGGATCGATTCCTCATCATCACAAGGGGCCAAAGCTGCTTGTTTGCTCACAGGTTTGGGCCGGCCTGCCCTCACCGTTCTAGTGGCCAACCCAGCACCCTCTTCAAAAGCCTTACTCTTCCCTACCCTTTCAGGACCACCTACCCCATTTTCTCTCTCCTTGTAGCTGCTCTGAGACTTGGTTAGAGCCTTGATGGCCAGTCCTAGGCTCCTCATGGAACCCTGTTGAATGGGGGTCTTGAGGCTATGGGATTTGGGAAAGATTCTGTGCCTTTCATCATCAGTCTCATTAACATCTTCTGGCTGCTCTATTCCAGCCCCCTCACCTTCTGTAGCTTCTCGCTTCTCTACTGCCACTGCCACAGAGAGGGCTCTGAAGAGCCTGGCTCGGGCTGGGGAACGACTCTCCCCTCTACCTGTCCCAGGAGCAGGCTCCTGGGTTGTACTTTCCACCTTGACTGGTAGTTCTGTATTTTCCCAGGGGCAAATATAGGTCAGTAAGCTGGGGTCTCGTGCTGGGGCTGGCATTGGGGGTAGGGCAGGGGCTGGAGCCGGAGCCAAAGTTGATGTGGGGGATAATGTCTGTGAATCTCCTAAGCATGCCCCACCTAAAGCCAGGATGGGCGTGGAGATCTGATGCCTAATAGGCGTAGGTGGTGGCCACCTCCCCCCTACCTCGTGAAGCTTCCCTGAGGCATGGGAACTGTCCACACTGCTGCTCTTGGCAGGTGACAGAGGAGGTGACAGGGAATCTCCTCGAGCCCGCTCTAGGTGCCTGGCCGATGGCCTCCTGGCTGGGCTCCCTGCTCCCGCCTTTCGCCTCTCCTCCCGCTCTAGCGCCAGCCTATAGCTCTCTTCCAGGTAGGCTTGGCTGGCCAAGAGCAGTGCCTTCTCCCTCGAGCCAGCTACTACACTGAGTGATTTCTGCAGAGAGGCAGGCTGTGCCCGGGGTAGCCTCTCACCCACTGCCAGGTTGTGGGCACTAGCTGACCTGAAGCCAAGGTGGGGTGGCACTTCCATGGAGTCACGGCTTCCTCCCCTCGAAGCCTTCTTTGCCAGTTTCCTCCGGAGAAGAGAATCAAGGAGTGGTGGGTCCTGCTCCCTTCGGTGGTCGTAGGTGCTATGAGATTTGCGCAGAGTTGGTGTTGGTCTCTCAGGTGTCTGGACCTCAGAACTGAGGAGACGCCGCCGAGAAGAACGAGGAAAGCTGCCCCGCCCTGGGGAGCTAGGGTCTCGACGGGCCACAGCCTCAGGGAGCTCAGCCAGGCACATCATAAAAGAGTGGCCCAATCCCCGACGTGAGCTGCCTCTCTTCTTGGGCAGGTGTGGGTTATTTACTGCCATCTTCCTGATTTTGTGAACCTCCAGCTGGGCATAGAGCTTCTTTAATTCATCCTGTATAAGCAGGTAGGATAATTTAGCTAAAGATGAGATAGAGCACACAGGTGCACTCCTGTCCATTTTCTCCTCTCTAAATCAGAACTCAGTTCAGCACCTGCCTTCACATAAGCTCTTAAATGGCGAAATCTTCCCTCCGCTAAGCCACGTCCTCTTCCAAACTTTGCTTGAAATTTCTTCCATTAAAGCCTTGCCTGGCTAACCCCCACTAGCTTCTGATAGCTGTTTGACAGTAGATCATCTAAACCTGGACTGCTTGTACTATCATCACTCACCAGCCTTGTGACATAGTAGAAGGAGCTCTTGACCCAGGAGTCTGGAAAGCTGAGTCCTAGCCCTAGGGCTACTGCCAGTAACTGTGGCCTCGGGCAATTTACTCCTAGGTCTCAATTCTCCCCTCTTTAAAAAGAATAACAGCTGCCCTTCACGGGTAGGTCGGGGGGCAGGGTGATTTCATTGCAGATTGTCAACCTCTAGTCTTAGAGAATTACCTGGGTTAGTGTGAGAATGGCATAATAGAGGTCAAAGTAATTGGAACAAGATTTAATGGGGTCTTATATTGCTATAAAATGGTCCTCATTTTCATGACACCCCAACTTCAATAACAACGACCTGTATTCTTTGAGCAAAGGACTGGTTTAAGTGAGCTAGTTTAGCAATAGAAAGGATAGAAGTGAGACCTCAAGAAGAACTTGCTGTTGGATGTAGGAGGGAATGAAGGAGGAATCATCCAATGGCCACACAACTTCACTGCGAGACATACATGGTTGGTACTTCTTCTGGGGGCGCTGGGGGGAGGACTAGCAACAAATGACTTTGTGTTGAGATGAAATCAGGAGACTAGGAAAAGCATGGAGGGAAAAGGTATTTGGGTGAAGAGCATCGGGGAAATAGAACCAGGGTGACTCAACTGGCTTACTCTAGCCGCTTCTGAATAGCTAACATCAAAAGGAGATGAGAAGAGCAGTACGCACTCGAATGTCTCCAGGGTCAAGGCTGCATTCACTCCAGGCAGAAGCAATGCTGCTGTTGAGGCAGGAGCCTGATCTTTGCAGGTCCAGCTCATCCTCGTAGACCTCAGCTGCAATCTCCTCCCGGGGAGGGACCCCTGGGTTCAGGAACTGTAGTTGATAGAGTAGAGAGAAGAAGGTTTCCTTCCCTCCTTCCCTGTTCTAGTGTCTTGCCTCCTCCCATATATTCCCTTTGCTCTGCCCTTCACCCCATTTTCCTTTGATCTTCAGATGACTCCAAGAAGAATCAAGCCTTCTTAAGAGCTGTCTCTCCATTAGGAACAGCCTTGTTGATAATATTTTTTTCAGATCCTACCAATCCACTGAAAATATTATCATCACACCTGACACAAGGATCTCTAAAACTTCTTAAATTTTTTTTTTCCCTTCCATCAGATACTATTATTTCTTTCCATTTCTTAGGCCTTGCCTTCAAACCACTTGCCTTATTTTGTCTCTACTCTTTACTAGGGCAGGGGCAGGGGGCAGGAGGTTGATGAGAGTCTAGTGGCTTCAACAGGACAGATATATCAACTGAAGTTGGGGTGACTTCATTCTCTTAAATTCCCCAGGGAAAAAAATAAGAGAACGCCAGGAGGGTGGTAAGCAGGCTGGGAAGCTTCACCTTGGGGATAAAGAGCAGAGCAAGAGTCGTCGTGACTGTGCCATGGGTGTGGATAAAGAAAAGAAGCAGGGTCCAGTCTGGGTGTAAGGAGGGGACCAAGATGAACCTGTGAATTGAGTGAGAGCAAAGAGCTATACAGCTGAATAGATTCTATCTCTATCTCTCCACCCCCCCTCCAATTTCACTGGTTTTCTTGTCCTCCAACTCTGAGAGCTGGGGATACAACATATTGGGTATGGGAGTGCCCCATCTTTTGCATATCTTAATACCAGCCTTTCCTTCAAGGCTTAGCTTAAATTCCGTGTCTATGAAGCCTTTTAAACTGCTCCAGAAGACTGGAATAAATGACCCATCCCTCCTAATTTGGCTTTCCCTTTGGACAACAACATTTAGTTTATACTCCTCAATACAGTGCTTGATTATATGTTCTTGTGTTGATGATCATTATTTTATGTATTTCCTCACCTCAAATATAATTGAAGAAATGTCCTCACCTGGCTGCATGGAAGGCAGCAGAGACCAGAAGCTCATTGTGTAGAGCAATACCCATGTAGCGTGGCTCGTGAAAGGCAGAGGGCACTGCCCGGGTGGCATAACAGAGGAAACTGCCCCAACAGAGGAGGAGCATCTCAGCTTGGAGGGAAAAGAGTCAGAGGCTGGGACACATTTGTCAACAACCAAGATCAAAGTGTCTAGTTCCCTTGTACAGAGGTGTGTGTAGGGGGGAGGGGGGGATGGCATCCTCTAGGGTGAGATACTGAGGAAGATAAGACGAGACATTAAGGAGAAGAAAAGACTGAGATTAGGCTGACACCGAGCAAAGAAAGAGAGGTTGAAGGATTTGGAGAGGGGTTCAGGCTGGGGACAGGAATAGGGCATCTCACCCACAACCATGATGTAGTCCCAACGATCATAGTGGCAGAGATAAAAGTGACGGCCAGCAGATGTGCGACCACGAATAACCAAGGGTGCATGCTGAGCTCCCCTTTCCAGAGTGCCTACTGTCCAGGCTGCCAGGAAACACAGAACCAGGAGCAAGAGAAGCCCAAGACGCCTCAGGAGCCGGCCACTGCTCAGGTGAGGCCCCCGCTGGGCTGTTCTAGACAGGAACAGTTGTAGTACTCTGTAGGGAAAGGAAGCAGTTGAAGTACTGAGGAGGCAGAGTTAACTGTGATGGGAGAGGCCTGAGGGCAGAGGGGTAGATTATAGAGTAATGGAGAGGGGCCTGAGGTTGTAAAATGCTGCCAAATAGCGATGGAGACAGGCTTGAGAATGGAGCTGGGTGATGGGAAGGGGCTTGAGAACCAAGGGGTGGATCATGTAGTGATGGAGTCAGAAAAGTAGGGGGATAGTTCTGGGGTCAACATTTGAGAAATGCTTCATTACAGTGAAAGAAATGCATCGGGACCTGGGACTGTGCTTTCTGATCAATATAGGCACCGGAAGACTTGGTTGGGGGAGCTGGAGTCGACGTGGTCTTTGCCCTTAGGCTCTACCTGTATAGCTTGAGGGTGATGGTGCCATAGACGATGACAAAGCCAAGCAGCCTCACCCACCGAAGAACAATGCATCGGAATATGCTTGGCTTGAAGTAGAGGATAAAGACCTGAGGCAGACAGGTTGGAGGTTGAGGATCTGTAACAACTATTGTTAACCTTTAGGCTGTTTTTTCTCTTTACCCCACCCTTGGCAGATCCGTCCCTTCACAGTTTGAGGTACTCTAAGGAAATCAGAGTAGGGGATGCCCCCCATGATAGTTCCTAGCTGCTTGGAGAAGGGGAGGTGGGTTAGGACAGGGAACACGGGGAGATGC
Source organism: Vombatus ursinus (assembly GCF_900497805.2). Classification (NCBI taxonomy): domain Eukaryota; kingdom Metazoa; phylum Chordata; class Mammalia; order Diprotodontia; family Vombatidae; genus Vombatus; species Vombatus ursinus. The sequence goes on along the minus strand of NW_020954579.1, from coordinate 3,123,470 downwards.
AGAGTCCTAAGGTGGTGAAGACAGTTGGAAAAGGGAAGGGATGTGAATAACTAAGGGGGTGGGAGGATGTGAAGGAAGAACCTCGGGGCTAGGGTGCCCAGGCCTCGGCCATAGACTCACAGGGAAGTAGAGCAGAAGAGATCCAAAGAGGATGGTCTCCAGTAACATGACCCCAGATGCTCGGATCGTCTGCAAGCCCCAGAGAAGAGGAAAGGTTTCTGTGAGCAGGCGTGGCACTGGGCGAGGATGGATTGGGGTTCTTAGTTTTACTTCAACTAGTGGTATCCTCCCACCTAAATATCTTCAGGCCACCTCTGTGCATGCCCCACCCATGGCTCTGCCCCTGTCATTAACCCCAGTGAGGAGGTGGGGCAGTAATTTGAGCTTGAAGCCTAAATTTAGGAAGACCCATTTTAAATACTGCCTCGGAGGCTTCTGTGTGACCCTGGGCAAATCCCTTAACTGATGCCTGCCTCGATTTCCTTGACCGCATAAAATGCGGATAATACTTGCACCTACTTCACAGGTTTGTGAGGATCAAATGAAATATTTGTAAAGCACCTGGCACATAGTAGGTGCTTAATGCTTGTTTTCTGCCCTTCCTACCCTCTCAGTTTCCAGCTACACCTCTGGCCCATCCTTTTTGTCATCAGCAGACCTCTCCCCACAATTCCATTTTTCCCACTTCCAATCCTAGCCCCACCAACTCACAGCACTGTTGCCTGGCCCCTAACTCCCTACCGTTCCCAGATTGGACAACAATAATCTCATCTGGACGTGGGCCCATTCAAACAGCACAGCTCACCGCGGGGGGTGCCTAGAGAAAATATTCCTTGTTGGGATTATGATGTTGGAAAGGGAGCATTAACAAGAAAGAACTTGGGCTTGCCTTGCTCCTGCGGCAGTGGTAGGAAATCAGCATGCTGAGAAAGACGGCCAACATGCAGCAAGCTTGGCAAACCAACACAGCTGCTCTGAGCACCTGTGTCTCTTCCACCAGGCACGGTGTGGCATCCACACAGCTGGCACAGCCTTCTGGGCATGGATGGCATCGAAGCAATTGACTGGAACTGCCTCGGAGAGCCCTGTACTGTCCCACGGGCTCTGTATTGCTCTCACCTTCTCCTGTAAGAAAGACTCCGAGTATGTGAAAGAGAGGTGCTAGGCATGAGTCCCCCATCTTGAGGTTTCCTACCTAATGTCCTAATAATACCTCCCTTTCCCTGCTATCATGGGGCCACCCTATTTCTCCTTCCTTTTGGCAGGTGGTGATCAAGTGGGGTGATGAAGTACAGACCCTTTTAAAAATCTCCATGGAGATGTTTTAAACAATAGAAGTAAAAGAGGGCCCTAGGTCCCTGCTGATCCATATCTGATTTGATCTCCAAAGATACACACATTCTCTGCTCTGGTTCCTGTCTTCCATCTCTACACTTTCTTCTCAGCCCTTTTGCCCTTTCCCAACCCCTACTTTGGTTCCCAAAGGAACTTCAGGTCGTTCCTGCCTTTTCCTGCCTCCCAGGATGTGCTCCCAGCCTCTACTCCTTTCTCCCACACAGCGCTTTCTCAATCAATCAATAAACATTTATTAAATGCCTTCATTGGCTAAGCACTGGTGATACAAAAAGAAGTAAAAGACAGCCCGTGTCCTCAAAGAGCTTACAATGCAATGAGGGAGACAACATGAAAACAAATCTATACAAAGCAAGCTATATACAGGATAAATAATTAACAGAAGGAAGCACTAGAATGAAGGCTTCCAATAAAAAAAGGGGGGGAGGGGCTTAGTTGGGACTTTTTGGAAGCCAGAATGGTCATCAATAGGCAAAACTGAGGAGGGAAAGTGTTCCAAGCATAGTTGAGATTAGGTGGCTCCAACTTGGGAAAAAAGACACCACTGGCAAAATCTGAGGTACCTACCCATGGGATGACTGGGTCCATAGAAGCCTGGTCGGCAACGGCAGAGGTAGCGGCCAAGGATGAAGCCGTGACTCTCCAGGGGGATGCACTGCAAAGAGAGTAAGGCGCTGCGTTGGTATGGGAAGTGGATACTTCCAGGTGGAGCCTTTTTATCTCTAAGTAACACACACACACACACACACACACACACACACACTCTCTCTCTCTCTCTCTCTCTCTCTCTCTCTCTCTCTCTCTCTCACTCACTCACTCACTCAAAGGAATACTATCAAGATCCAGCTGCTCTTTTTTCCTAGTCATACTTTGCCTCTCCTTCCCTATATCCCTTCTGTCCCTGCCTGTAGCGTGAAGGTTAGGAAACAGGGGCAATCTTTTGCCCTACTTATAAAGGAAACCTGTCTTTTGTTTCAGTGGGTCCCTTTTTTCTCTCCCCACAAATCCAGCCCCTTGGCACTCTGGTGGGTAGAAAGGGACCCCAAGGGGTAAATAACTTCCTTTTTCTGGGGCCATGTGGCTTTAGTGAAAGACTGAACACCCCATCATTAGTGATGCCAAGAGAGTGGGAGGCCAAAGCCAGACTTTTATTTCTCCTCCATTCCTCAGTCCAAGGTAAGTAGATGATCAAAGTGATCCCCAAATCTAAATCTTGATCTCCAACCTCTGCCCTGAGCTCCACCCTCAGTTTCCATCCCTTTCACCACCTCACAAGAGTCAAGGAATAAATGCTTATTGACTTGACCTCTCCTTCCTCAAAATGCTTACCTGTCCCTCTCTCTAATTTCTCTATTTTTTTTCTTTTTGGTGAGGCAGTCGGGGTTAAGTGATTTGCCCAGGGTCACACAGCTAGTAAGTGTCATGTGTCTGAGGCCGGATTTGAACTCAGGTCTTCCTGACTTCAGGGCCGGTGCTCTATCCACTGTGGTGCCCCCAAATTTCTCTATTTCTTTTGATGGCCGTATATTGGTACAAAGACTCTAATCCTTGTTCATCTTTGACTCTTTCTCACCTTCTATAGTCATTCTGTTGCCTAGTCCTTTTCTATTATCACACTATCATCTCCCTCTCTACTCACCCTGCCCTGGTTCAGACTCATCATTGTTTTTTCTAAGCAATAGAAATAATCTTCTGCCTGCTTCCTGTCACCAATTTATCCCCTTCCAATGCAATTCAATTCAATAAATGCTTATTATGCAATTCAGTAATGCTTATTATTAATAAATGCTATGCGAAAGGCACTGGAATTTTTTGTTAATTGTCCCTGCCGTCAGGAGGAGTTGAAAGGGTGGGTTTGGAGAGCAGGACAGGAATTAGGAGTACCTGAATGAGGAAACATTCTCACCTGGCTGCATAGAAGGCATTTAGAATTTTCTACTGGGGGATAAAACATGTAATCAGATAATAAATATGAGACCATATGAAGAGGAGGTAAACACTGACAACCAGGGAAAGGCTTCCCATGGCAACTGGCAAATGAGCCTTGAAGGAAGCTAAGACTTCTAGGAGGTAGACAGAAAAAAGAGTATATTGTAGATATGAGGAAACAGCTTGTGCAAAGGCATAGCAATGGGAGAATGCAAGTTCAGAGAATAGTCAAGTAGGACAATTTGGCTTAAGCATAGGTTTTATTATTATATTATAATGGTATAATGTTTTTTTTATTGTAATAATGATGATGATGATGATGATAATGTATCATGGTACATAGAACCCTGGACATGGAGTCAGGAAAACCTGAGTTCAAATCCTGCTGAAAAGCCTGACTACCCATGTGACCCTAGGCAAATTATTTACCGTCTCTGTGCCTCAGTTTCCTCATCTGTAAAATAGTAGTAATAATAATAATAATAATAACACCTACCTCCCAAGACTATTATGAGGATCAAATATGAAAATACATGTTAAGTGCTTTGTGAACCTTAAGGTACTGTTAGCTATTATAATGTTAGCTAATAATTATTAATTTAGCATCCTCCCACCACTGTATCTTTGTACAGCCTGTTCCTCCATGTCTGCAATATCTTCCCTCCTTCCCTCCAGCTCTTAGAATTTTCAGCTTCCTTCTAGGGTTAGATCATTTGCCACTTCCTAAGGGGAGCCTTTCCTGATTGCCAGAGTGGTTAATACCCTCTTCCTCCTGCATTTATTATTAGTATGTGTTATTACATTATCTTGCATTTATTATTTATTTACATGTTATGTACATGTATGGAAATAATGTGAAGCAAAGCAGGAAAGGTAAACTGGAGGTGATTTTTATAAGGGGCTTTAAATACCAGGTTGAAAAGTTTCTATTCTGTCCTAGAGGTAATAGGAAGCCACTGAAGATTTTTGAGGAGGGGAGTGACAAGCTCAGAACTATGCTTTAGGAATACTATTTTGGCAGTTGTATAGGGAATGAGTTAGAGAGGAAGGAGGCTGAAAGCAGAGAGGAAGGGGGTGTGTGGTCATGTGAGTCCAGAAAAGGGGACAAATTTGAGAGCTATAGTAGAAGTAGCATCTGTAAGATTTGGGCAAGTTAGGAGGGCAAGGGAGAAAGAAGAGTCCTGAGCTTGTGAACCTGGGTGACTAGAAGAAATGGAGAAGTCTGGGGTATTTTGAGTTTTAGATGCCTGACAGACGTCCATATGGAGAGCTGATTCCAAGTCACCTTTCTGATTGTAGTTTACATTATTCCCTTTCTTTATGTCATAGTCAAATAGGACTACTCACCATTCATGTTTTTTTCTATGCCTTTGTTCACAATAACCCTGTCTGGAATGTACCATTTCCCTTGCCTGGAAAGCACTTCTTTCCCTCAAGGATCAGTTCTATCATCTCCTCAATGAAAGCCTCCCTTATTTCCCCAAAAGAAAATGATCTTTTTCTTATCCATATTCTCATAACACTCTGTCTTGACTTATATTTTTCACTTGCGTATTCCGTATTGTCATTACTTGTGTCTTTCCCTCCATTAGATTGGAAGCTGCTTGAGAACAAGTCTGTGTTTCATAGCTCTTTTCTCAAAGCCTAGCACAGTACCATGCATATAATAGGTATCTTTTGAATTGAATTTGGTTAAGTAATTCAGCAGGATGGAACTGGGAGAGTCTTTGCCCTACCTCTGACATTGTGGCAAAAGAGAAATAAATGATAGGAGAGAAGAGAAAAGAAAGATGGGGGAGAGATTGCACTCTCATTGGCTCAATGGGATAGAGCAATGTTAATGAAATTGAGGTCATAGTAAAAACTATGTCTCTGTCTTAGCCACTTACTTTCCATAGAATTTGACTGTTGTCTATTCCTAAGGAGAGTTATTCAGTTGTCTCACACATTGGAGACTACAGATGTTCCCCAGATATGGATGATTCAGAGTCAGCCCATCCTTTTTCCTGAAAAAACCACTCAAATCACATACCCTAATGATGAGTCAGATCATCTTTGTAAAAGGAGGGTAATTCCTGGTGTCCCCCCTAAATGTATACACACTCCAATTAGCTCATAACTCTGTAAAGTCTTTGCTTTTTCAGAAAATAAAGTGTATATATATTTTGGGATACCACTTTTTGGGGGACACCCTGTATGTGGGTACATACCCTCATCTCTTTTGCATTTTAAAGACATCTCCATTGGAATGAAGGCCTTGGGTTGACTTCTGTCCAAGGCAGATGTGAGATTTCCTAGAATCAGGGATCATAGATTTCACACTGGGAGAGATCTTAGTCTGAACCCCACATTTTACAGATGAGAAAACTGAGGTCCAAAGGAGTTAAACAGTTGGCCTGAGGATCACAAAGACAGGAAATGACAGAGCTGAGATTTAAGCCCAGGTCTCCTGATTCTAAATCAATTAATCAACAAGCATTTACTAAGTACCTACAATGTTCTGGGTACTGTTCTGAATGGAATGGATATGAAGACAATCCACACCTTCATGGAATCAACACTTCTCCTCTATATCATGTTTATTCAGAATAAATATGAGGTAGGTCTTTGTAATTCCTGGACTTCCTCTCTGGAGTTGCAAAGGTGATTTCATTAGACTCAGCCATCACCTCTTCTCAGCTGTACTCCATTACTCATAACGCTTCAGTATTGATGTCTGTAGTTGCCAATCTATTCTTTTATCCTTTTCTCTGAGTGTGTCTCTCTCTAGTCTATTTTCTGTCCACAGTCACTGGGAAGGGTTCCTGGTAGGGAACCGTAAAGAACCCCGAAGCACTGAGAGGGAGTATGTTATGGACACAATGGCAGCTTTAGGGGAAATAGTTGGGGGACACAATGGCAGCTTTAGGGGAAATAGTTGGGGACAGAACACAAATATGCTCCCTTGAAATCCTCTCCCCTGTTCTCCACGGAACACTCTGGGCTCATCACTATGGTCTCAGTTCAAATTGTGGGAGTTGAGATTTCAGCTTCTTTCTGCCACTTCTGGTGGTGTAGGTGATGTGAAAAGGAAATGGGCCATGAACTGAAATACTAGGACAGGGAGCCCCCACCCCCCATCCCAATCCCAATCCATCCATACCTGGGTGCTGTTGAGGTCACACTGGTGTGTATTGGAGAACCAGCCAGGGCCACTGGCACACTGATTGATGTCCACACTCTGGAGGTCCAGCTCCATCTGCACCAACCCCCTAAAGCAGAAAGGGTGGGGAATGGGATGCCTTCCTCCTGGCCATGCTCCTATGGGAGAGCCACTTCCCTAGCAAGGACATAACTCTCCCCGGGGACGTTCCCCAGCCCCTACCCCCACCCCTCCCTGAGCTTTTCTGCTGCTTTGATGGCGCTCTAAGGTCTCTGATGAGCGTGGGGATGGAGGGGAAATTTTTGCTGGGATAGATAGAACTGGACTGTAAGCTCCTCTTCCCAGTCCATGTCCAGGGGAAAGGAGGAGCCCAAGTAGGGTAGAGTTGGGCATCATCAATGGGAGGGGCTCAATCTGGAGGACTGGGGCTCTGTCAGGAAAGGATTTACACACCACCTCAACCCATCCACCCATGCAAACACACACAATCTTACACACACACACACACACACACACACTCACACACACCCCGCACATTACCTTTTACCTCTCCCCAAGTCAGGAATGTGTTAATTGTCACAAAGAGGTGAGGATGAATCAGAGCACCCCTGAGCTCCTACTGAACTGTTCACACTCTAGTTCCTTGCTCTGAGCAGATGGGAAAGGGCTGGGCACAGAAGAGTCAGGTTCCTGTCAGGTGGAGAGGCATCCTGCTTGGGGGGCTAAATGGGCGAGTCAATGACCAGAAACGAAATGAACACCTGGGGCAACCTCCCTGCTCTATCCAAGGCTGTGACCATGAGATCTTCGCCTCACTTGTCCAGTAGTGGTTTGAGTGCTCAGGTGTTCCAGGTTCTCTGCTTGGTTTGGTGGACCTTTCTCATGGGTTGTGACAGAGCTGGGGAAGGGTGGGGTGGGTCAGCTGGTAAGGAGCATCAGGTGCTCCATTGGTCAAGGCAGAGCAGATCTGATCATCCTCTTAGTCAATGGGCACTGCAGTGTACAATAAGACTGGGAACCTGAAATACTGGAAAAAAAGGATTCGGAAGCTGCTTCCGAAAAGGACAGGCCTCCTAGAACTTGATTGGCCTTAGGAAGGTCCTCTCTCAGAGTTTTAGTGGTCAAGAGGCTACTTCTGGGCTAGCTCCCCATGTATCGCAGAAGTTAGGGCTGTATATGGTCATTATTTTTCTCCTTTCCTCCAATCTTCCACATAACAGTAAAGTGCTCACCTGTTTGCACACATCTCTACACCAAAGATATGTGGACATACATCTGTATATGCACATTTACATACACATGAACATATGGACAACTGCACGTATTTGTACATGCCTGCACCCAAACTGTGCAAATATAGCCGTATTCATGTACAAGTCCAAGCATGAATACATATGCACATAAATATTTGTTGATTGCTATGCAAAATGTAGGACAGCATGAGTAGATAGGTAAGTTATACATATAGATAAAAATGTGTCCTATATTCCTATATTCCTATATCTATACCCACACATAGATTCCAAAGCATATAATACACATACTAGCATGCACATGTTTGCAACCCATATATACATAAATGTATTTTACACGTATGTATACATTTTGCTTATATAAATAGCATATATGTGTATATACGCATGTATGTATACATGTTGTTTATATACAAATGCACAAGTAAAAGCTCACTCACCTGACCTCAGGATTGAGATCTGGCTTGAGCCCGTAGAAAGTGGTTGAAAGTTCAATTAGCCAGCCAGGTCGGAGTCGACCTCCTTGACACTCCAGAAAAGGAGGTGAGAGGCGAACGTGACTTGTGTCACCTATATACCCATCCCCCCGTGGCCATTTGGGGCTGTCCAGGCTGCCAAGGTCATTGCTCAGTACCCGCTTTCTTAGGCCCATGGTGACCCCAACACCAGCTGGCCTTGCTTCCTGGACTCTGGCCATTGACAAATCCTGTAAGAGTGTCTCCTCTCCTGTCCTGGTGGCCCGAAGTGCCAACTGAGGCAAGGTAGCACCAGGAGCTGGATTGAAAGTCAATGATGCCCGGTATGCCTTTGGGTCACCCTCAGCCACACTTCGTACCAATGCTTGGTACCACTCTATGTCCTCCTCCACACTGGACTCCCGGATGTCATTGGCCTGCAGCAACATGTTGAGGAAATTTGCTGCCTGTGCCAAGGTACCTGCAGCTCCCTGCAGGATTAGGGGGAGTCCTAGGCTGCCTCCAGCTCCTTGTGCCTCATAGCGCTTGCTGCAGTTGGCTCCAGCCAGTTTCTGGGCATCCCCAGAGTAAAGGAAAGCCAAAGCTGCTTCTGCCCCTTCTGGAGGTGCCCAAGTGGGCACAGCTCCTAGTTTGTCTTGGGAAGCCAGGAGGGGTAGAGATCGAGGATCTCGGGGACCACCCAGGGCCCAGGCACAGAAGAAACACCAGCTCAGTAGCCCCCAAATGCCAGGGGCCATCACCTGTGCTCTGATGCTTACCCTCATACCAACTGCGATGGATTGCCCAACCTCTGAGAGACTTCAGTATCCAGGTCACTTGAGGAGGTGAATAGTTCAGGAAACTCTGGAAGGAGGCTGGCTTCAATCTAGAGAGATTATTGTATTCATGCGTGCTGAAAATGTGCCTTTTGCTCTTGCTCTCCCCGTCTCTCTCTATCTCTGTCTCAGGCTCGATCTTTCTCAGCTGTTTTTCTTTTCTCTTTAACCAACGTCATAGGCTGGCTCCTGGATGTAAGCAAAGGGGCCCTGCCCCTTCTCGCTCTCCAAGCACCCCCCCCCAACTCAGATACACTTAATCCTGGCATAACATCACCCCTCCAATTCAGCCTACCCCCCTATCCCAACATCTGCTTCAAATAGAGATAGACACAGATGGGATGGAAGGGAAGAGAGATGAGAGGAAAATAGTCTGGAATTCTCTCTCTCTCTCTCTTTCTCTCTTTCTCTCTCTTTCTCTCTCTTTCTCTCTCTCTCTCTCTCTCGCTCTCTCTCTTTCTCTCTCTCCCCCCCTTCTTTTTCTCTCCCTCTTCTCTCTCCCTCTCCCTCTCTCTCCCCTTTCCCTCCTTCCCTCCTCCACTCCTCTCTGTCTCCCTCTCTCCCTCCCTGCTGCTCTCTTGCTCCATTAGGAGAGATGGGCAAATCCGGGATGGGGAGCCATAGCAACCGTGGGTGAGCTGGTGCCCCCCCTTCCCACACCTATGCTCTACTCAGTCTTGTGGCAGCAACTGTATTAGGCTTGATGTGTCCCCAGGCAAGCCACTCTTGCCTCTTCCCTCCCTTAAATTTGGAGATGGGGGTGGGGTGGGATTGGGGGAAGGGTTAGAGTGGCTTCTGGAACCAGGGATTATAGCAATAATAATAACCTGACTAAACAGCATTTTAAGGTTTGCAAAGCTCTTTCCTCACCACAACCCTAAAAAGCAGGTAGTGAAAATATCATTGCCCTCATTCACTGGAAATTATCTGTTGTACCTAAATAAAATGTACCAATGCATTTGTTAGAATGCACGGATACCCTCATTTTACAAATGTGAACACTGAGACTCAGAAAGGTCAAATCACTAGCCTAATATCACCCAGTTAGTAGCAAGCATCTGAACCACAATTGAAGCCTCACTCTCGACTCTCTCCACTACAACACACCATAATGAGAATAGAACTAAAAGGAATCTTCTAAACATCGTTGCTTTATGAAGGAAGAGACTTGGGCCCAGAGAAGATGAGACTTGCCCCAGGCCATGCAACAGGTGGATGGCAAAGCCAGGACTAAAACCCAGGTGTCCTGATGATTTTTCTACTCTACCACAATCTGCAGCTGCTGCTGCAAATGATAATTATAATAATGATGTCATGATGAGGCAGCAAAGAGAGACATAAAGGGATCTTTTTGTTGTTTTAGAAGTTAGAATGTAAGCTCCTTAAGAAGAGGGACTGTTGGGGCAGCTAGGTGGCGAAGTAGATAGAGCACAGGTCCTAGAGTCAGGAGGACCCGAGTTCAAATCTGACCTCAGACACATAACACTTACTAGCTGTGTGACCCTGGGCAAGTCACTTAACCCTATTGCCAAAAAAAAAAAAGCCAAAAAAAAAAAAGAACAGGCACTGTTCACCCATGCCCCAACCTTTTTCCTTTTCTTCCTTTTTGGCATTTAGTAGGCACTTAATAAATACAATCTGTCAATCAACTGATTTTAAGTTCATATTCTCCTTCTCCTTCTTCCTTTGTTGGTTTTTATCTTGTGACGCTAATCTTCCTGATCTTCCCCAAGTGAGGAGAGGGCCCTGAACATCAACTCCCCCTCCACCATACTGGAACCAGTGCCTGTGTCTCTGGGTCCCAGATGCCTGAGACATGCACCTGAGGCTGGGATAGCAGGGTCCCTGTGGGAGGCCCCCCACAACAAAGCCCTTGCCTTCCCTTTCACTCTCCAGTGACCTTTTCTATCATTGATGACTCCCCTCTACTTTCCAGGCTGTTCCCTGCCACAGATTTACATTTCCCTTTGACAGAGGTGACAGTTGTCTCCTTCTGCTACCTTCACTGAATCTCTTTCCTTGGTCTTTCCTCAACCCTTGATGCTCCTGAGTTAGTCAGAAGGGAAGAAGAAAGGGGGTAATTTGAATGGCTCTTGACCCCACACAAAGAACCTCCAGTCCCCATCAGTGTGCCCCATATCTGCTGCTAATTCAGCCTAAGCAGAGGTACAAACAGCAGAGAAAGGATGGAGATGGAATCTACAGAGGCAATACAGTATAATGGATTGAGGGTTGGACTTGGAGTCCAAAGATGTGGTTTTGAATTCCTCTTACTAGTTGTGTGTTCATAAGCAAGTCCCTTAACCTCTCAGAGTCTCTATGTTCTCATCTGTAAAATGGGGGCAATGTTTTCACTATCTACTTCACAGGGTTATTATAAGGAAGGTGCTTTAGATAGGGATTATTTGGATTATTTTTTGAATTATAAGCCTGATATCTTTGTGGTATCTTTTGGTTGATTAGTAGAGCTGGGTAAGTCCTGAATGAACCTGATGTTCAGGGGTCAGAAGATCACTCACTGTACAGCAGCATCATAGAATAGTAGAGATAAACAGACTCTGGAGATCATCTTATCCAATTTCTTCCTTTTATTTTATTTTTTTTGTAGGAAATTACTTTAAAATAATTTTATTGCTATCTTTTGTTTTTATATCACCTATATTTCCTATTGAATTTCTCCTCCAACTTTCCCAGAAAGCTATCCTTTATAATTAAGAATAATAATAGCATAAAGCTATCTTTTATGATAAAGAAATGTAATAAATAATTTTAATTTTTAAAAGATGAAGAAAAAAGTTCCACAAAACTAACCAACATAAAGAAAATATCTGATGTTGCATGTACAGTATTCCATGCCCATGGTTCCCCTCCTTTGCAAAGAAGCAGGAGGTGTTTTTTCATATCTCTTCTTCAGGGCTAAGCTTGGTTACCATAATTTTATAGAATTCATTTTCCATTGTTTTGTTATTTTTTTTTGTTGTTCTTCCCATTTTACATTATTGTAGTCAATTGTTTATATTGTTTTCCTGGTTCTGCTGATTTCAGTTCTTATCAGTTCATTTAAATCTTCCCATACTTCAGAGGCAACTGAGGCCCAGTGGATAGAGTATTGGGCCTGGAATCAGAAAGACCTGAATTCAAATCTGACCTTGGACACTTACTAGTTGTGTGACCCTGGGCAAGTCACTTAGCCTCTGAGTGTCTCAGTGTCTCAGTTTCCTCAACCCTAAAACAGGGACTATAATGGCACTTACCTCACAGAGTTGTTGTGAGGATCAACTGAGATAATATCTGTGCACTGCTTAACATGGTTCCTGGCACATAGCAGGTACTTAATCAGTGCTTATTCCCCTCCCTTGCTCTTTCCCTGTGCTTCTCTATATTCATTTGTCATTTCTTACACATAATAACATGGCATTACATTCATGTGTCACAATTTGTTCCATGCTTCCCCTAATCAATGGTATATACACTTTGCTTCTGAATCTTCCCTGTTACAAAACATAGCTTCTATAATGGGTGAACATGGGTTTGGTGTACATGAGTCCTTTCTTTTTTTGTCATTGATCTTTGGGCACATGCCTAGCAGTAAAATCTGCTTTAACTCCTTCATTTTACAGAGAAAGAAACTGAGGCTCAGAAAACTAAGGTGACATGCCCAAGGTCACACAGAAACAGTATTAGTACTATAAGTAGGTGTCTTGACTCATAGAGACCTCAGTAACTTTCTGGAATTTCTTTTTTTTTTTTTATTTTTGGTGAGGCAATTGTAACTAGGGTTACACAGGTAGTAAATATCAAGTGTCTGAGGCCAGATTTGAACTCAGGTCCTCCTGACCCCAAGGCTAGAACTCTCTCCACTGAGCCACTTAGCTGTCCCACTTTCTGGAATTTCTTAAAGACAACTCACCACACCCATCTCATGGGATGGGGGAGAAGCTGAACAGCTTGGGTCTTCCCATTCCAGGACCTAATCACTGAGTTCTTTGGTATAAGAAATATGAATATATGTGTGTGTGTGTGTGTGTGTGTGTGTGTGTGAGAGAGAGAGAGAGAGAGAGAGAGAGATCTCATGGAGTCTGGCACACACCCTGGGTTCAGGGGAATGCACATGTACATTGGTCCCTTTCTGTGGGAATGTGCCCCTGTTAAAGGACGTGTGTAACCTAGCAACTCTTGGTTGGTACTTTCATCTTTACACTGGGGATTCCCTTGAGCCAGGAACATATGTCTGCTTAGCAGAAGAGGAACAGTTCACTTTGGGGCTCTCCCTCCTCTCCCGTGAAGTCCCATGAGTAGAAGAAGGAATGGTGGAGATAGGTGTTGGGGTGGAACCTGTTAAGATAATTGTCACAAATCCTCCAGAAGCTGGTGGGAGCCCCGATAAGAGGAGTCTTTTCTTTGTGAAAGCCGGGGCCAACCTGGAATGGATTCACCCTCACAATGGGGCCCTTGTCTTGGAAAGCATCAAGATTCTAGTGGCATTTGGTGAATTATTGCCAGACCTTGAAAATCCAGGGGAGAGAATACAAATCTTATGCCACTGTCTACCCCTATCTATAGATAGATACCTATCTTCCAGCATCATTCATAAGTATCCTTTTTAGAATTAGATGATCTCAAAGGTCCCTTGTAGGTCTGAAAAACCACATAAGCAAGGTTAAGATCCTGTGGGATTTTGGAATGTGGAGATGGATATGTTGGTCCTGAGAGATAAATGTGAGCTATTCCAATAGGATGGGCCATGGATTTCCATTGCCCAATGTATATACAAAGTAATTTCAAGAAGAAGAGCACTAATACCTTAAGGAAGAGGACAAGAATCAGGAAAGACTTGGTATAAGAGGTGGCACCGGAACTGTGCTTTGAGGAAAGCTAGGAATTCACTACAGTGAATGACATCTGTGAAGAATATACAAAAAGATGGGAAGATCTGCCGTACACCCCATACCCCTCCTTGCCCCAAAGACCATAGAGTCTAGAAGCAGAGCAGAAGATATTCCATTTAGCAATTTGAGTGTTCATAGGGTTTGAAGCACAATTAAGGGAGCAGATAGTCATAGATACAGAAAGGCAGTAAATCAAGGAAAGAGATAGCTTTGTGGAATGGGAACTTTGCCCCTGCCCTACCCCTCGCCCCCACCCTGGCAGTAGAAAAGAGGATTAGCTATGGAGAAAAGCAATCTAGCTGAGTAACCAGCCAGAAGACATGCTGTACCCAAGGGGAATTCCATGTGGACTCTATAAAGAGAAAAAGGACTTCTAGGTCCTTCACTACCAGAAGTTGTGAGTTGACTTTGCCATACCTTTATCTTATAAGTATACCTCACTATTATTGTATTGCAAGTTTTGAGCACACTCTTTCCATGGATGGTATCTATATGTTATTGTGAGAGAATACATCCCAGGTTTGTGGGGAGAATATTTTGCAGCCACTGTTTTTTACTATGCTATCTTAGTAAATGCCTTTGCTAAAATAAATCATGTCTGTTGACTGATTGTTAATGGAAAGTGCACTAATGGGGGCTTGTGATGTTAGGCATGCAAACCCATAGGGTTATCCCTGAGAACTGGAAGTAGCAGCTGTCTGGTGGGGACTCAAATTTCAAATGAGAATACGGACTATAGAAATAACCCAGAAAGAGTTCTACAATTCTTTTTATTTATTTATCTGTACCACATAATATTTGTGGCCATAGTGTTGATTGCCTGTGTAATATCAATATATCACTTGGATTAAAATAAATTTCCTAGATATGAGGTGAGAATCAGTTACAAAGATTTTTTCCATAATTGGAAAAGTATTTGCTTTTCATAACCTCTGGATAATATTGAATCAAGACCAGAGATATGCTAGAGCCAGCTCAGATCAGTTTATGATACCTGATTGTTAAAATTTTGTTGTGAGCATTTATACCCCAGAAATCTCCAAATGTAAACATCAGAGCTTGATTTATTATTTTACTGATTGTATAGACTTAAGAAAGTGATGCAAATCAAACTTTTTGGAGAGCTGGTTATTAAATGTTTACCAGTACATCCCTGATCAAGAACAATACCTGGTTACATTATGAGAAGCTAAGTAAGCATCTGGCAATGGGAGGGAAAGGTAGGCTAAGAGTTAATAGGCTATACACTCTCTGGTAGGAATATAGCAATGGGGATACTCTAGTCTTTGGGAAAGCCCCCACAGGTGACTGGTTGGACACACTTTGAGGGAAACATTTGAATGCCAAGTTGCATATAGCACTTTCTAATGGCTAAATTATTTACTCTACTCTTGCTAATTAATTCATAAAAGCATAGGTTTTGAGCTGGAAGGGATCTTAGAAATCATCTAGCTCAAAACCCTGGTCATTTTACAGATGAAGAAACTGAGGCTTAGTGAGGTTACATGTTTGGCCAAAGGTCATACAGGTAATTATTTAGTAGCCAAAGTAGGATTTGAACTCAGGTGGCCCTTGGACTCCATATCCATTGTCTTTCCACTATACCACATTCCTTCTGTAAATTTTACAAAAAAGCAGGACATGAGCCAGGAATAGGCTATTATTGCTACTTAAGCACCCAAATGTCACCCAGGACACCTACCAAATTCAAACTAAGTCCTCACCAATGTCATTAGTAAGTGTACTTTTTAGAATTAGATGATCTCAAAGGTCCCTTACAGTTCTGACCTTCTGCCGGTCTTATAAACCACACATAAGCAAATAGTACAGAAATAGAGAAAATAGTTTTAATTACAAATTTTTTTGGGTCTATAGCACTTTTTTCCTGGTCGTCAACTAAGGAGGACACCAAAGATTTGGATAAAGATTCTCTGCTCTCTCCTGAAACGGAATTTTTGTTACCTGTACACTGAATAGACTAAAGACTTAGATTTAATTCTTGATTCTATTACCTTCTACCTGTATGGACCTTGGCAACCTCTCTGAGCCTCTGTTTTAGCATCTGTAAACATAAAAGAGCTAGACTCATTGTCTTCCAGCTCTAAATGTATTATATGAGCTCATGAAGTTCCTTGTTTCTCTCCATGACCAATGACAGCCAGTAGACAGCAGAGGGAGCTGCTGGGTTAAGACCTTGCTTGATCACTTTTTATTGAACCTAGTATCCCTGGAGCAAGGGAAGAAGAGTTGGATAGGGAGCCAGGAATTCTGAATTTTCCACAGGTTCCCTTAGATGTTGTGGGACATAAGTTTAGTGAAGGTCTTTTTTTTTCATAGGGGGAGATGATTCCTGGTTTGAGTGGATGGGGTAGCTTAATCGAGGAAGGACTTTATTTGGAATTCTTACCCATTGGATCACAATGATTTACTTGTAGCAAGTGAAGGTTATGGATTTCCTTAATTTTACTTCCCCTACACCTGGCCCCCAAAAACAGCTGGGTGCAGAGGATACGAAGGCTGGACGACCTGGATTTAAAATTCTATCTGTCATACTAGGTATGTGACCATGAGCAAGTCACTTAACTTTTCAGTGTATTTTGGCAACTGTAAGTTACAATTCACATGTCTATTTGTATTGATGAAAGAAAAGGAATTTCCATGCCAAGAGTTTCCGCATTGATGCAATCACAGAAAGTAGGGGAAAAAACCCACACAAAATGTTAATTCTTCTACCTCTTACTCCACAGGTTCCTTTCCCTCCAATGGCATTGGTCCAGCCTGGGAAAACTGATTGAATTACCAGGAAAGAGAATAGGCGGAGTTGCCAATAGTTGTGATTTGGGAAGGTGAGAGACACAGGATTGGATTTATCATCCTTATCATGAGGACCAATTTTGTCTTTCCTGCAAGAATTTATGTAGCACTTTACAGTTACAAAAGTGCACAACCCTGGAGGGTGGGTATGCCAAATAGTTTTTCCAGATGAGAAAATTGAAACCCAGAGAGGTTGAGAGACTTGCCCCAGGACACAGAGGTAAATGATTAAGCCATTATTCCAGGTCTTCTGTTTGAGTTCAGTGCACTTTCCTTTACACCTACATGCCTCAATCTCCTTTTCCTGCAATAGATTTTGCATCCCCAGCCAATATCTCTAATACTATTTGAGGAGCTCAGGTGGCATTGATCGGCCAGGCTCAGCCACCTGAGTCTATGGCTCTGAACTGCCTAGCAGTAATCTCCTGTAGTGACAAGCCTTATGAGCTGTGGAAGATTACCAGCTATTCCAGGTCACAAGCAAGATATAGGATGAGCATGACGGGAGGGCGGGAGACGTACAAAGTGAAGGCAGGATAACAAAGCTGCTCTGAAACCTAGAAGGCATTGTGATACAGTTAAAAAAAGCTCTGGAATCCGGGACTTGGGCCCAATTCTCCCTTCAGATGCTGATCAAGTCTCTTAGAATTCTCAGGGCCTCGGTTTCCTCATCTGTGAAATGAGGCGGTTGAACTAGATCTGAATCCCTTTCAGTGGCAGATCTACAGATCTGGCCAAGTTAGGTGAAAGAATGACACTGTTGAACCTTTCTTTGACTTTGCCTGCCTTTTCCTTCTTCCTTTTTGTGAGGGGAAGTGGAAAGTTCAAATTCCCAGGGCTGAGGGAAGGGAGGTTGGAAGGGGAGAGGGAAGAGAGAAGGTGGAGAGAGAAGAGAGAAAGAGAAAGGAGGGGGGGAGAGTGGGAAAGGATAGAAAGGAGAGGAGAGAGAAGAAAAGGGAAGAGAACAGAGACAGGGGAAAGAGAGAAGGGGAGGGAGGGAAGGGGAGAGGGAGAAGGAGGGAGGGGGAGAGGGAGGAGGGAGGGGGAGAGGGAGGGAGAGGGGGTAGAGGGGAGACAGGGAGGGAGAAAGAGAGAAGAGAACGAGAATGCTGGAAAAGAATGGAACACGTTGGCTTCCAAGCCCACGCTCCAATGAAAAAGCATGGGACTTTTTGTCCAGAGGGAGGTGGAAGGTAGAAAGAGGGAAAAGTGACGTCAGTCGCGAAGCCTCAGCCTCAGCGCGAGCCAGTTCACAATCACGTGTCCCGAACCCTGACACTGCCACAACCCCGGCAAAACAGGAAGTTGCATATAAGCACAGGGAAGGACAGCAGGGGAGGAGGGCGTGGCTTGGCCCGGCGCCTAACGGAAGTGACGGTAGGTCCGGGGCGGGGGTAGCTTACAGCGGCGGCGCGCGGTTGGGCTCGCGCTGGGCTCCCCTGCCTGTGCTTCCCTTCTCCCCCGAGCCCCCGCCCCCTCCCTCCCTCCCTCTTGCTGCCTCCTCCTCCTCCCTCTTCTCCGCCCCCTCCTCCTCCTGCTCCTCGCCGCCGCCGCGCTCGATGAAGCGGAGGCCGCAGCGGCCGTTGGCGCTGTCGCTCCCGCTACCGGGGCCGCGGCGGGCGGGGCTCCGGCGGGGCCCAGCCTAGTCCCCAGCGGTCCCTCGCTCCGCGCCTCGCTCCCGCCTTCCCCAATGCAGGGGGCCGAGCTCCGGGACGGCGAGGCGGCGGCGGCGGCGGCGGCAGCAGCGGCGGCCTCGTACCGAGTCCTGAGCCGCCTGCTGGGCTACGGAGAGGCGGCCTCGGAGCCGGCCCCGCCGCCGCTGCCGCTGCCGCCGCCGGCTCCAGGCCATGGACCCCATCCATTGCCCCCGGCCCAGAGCCCGGTCCCGCCGCCGCCGCCGCCGCCCTTCCTGCCGAGGCCGGGGCCCCGGAATTCCCGGCCGCCGCAGCTGATGGTGTTCCGCAACGTAGGGCGGCCGCCGGAGGAGGAGGAGGAGGAGGCGGCGGCGGGACCTGGGCCAGGGCCCTCGGAGCTGCTGTGCCCCCGGCACCGTTGCACCTTGGACCCCAAGGCCCTGCCGCCGGGGCTGGGGTTGGGGCTGGGCCTGGGGCTGGGGTTGGAGCGGGGCTGGGGCCCGGCGGCGGCGGCGGCGGCGGCCGCGGGGCTGGAGGCCCACCTGGCAGCGCTGGGTCTGGGGCCGGCAGGCAAGGGCCCGGGGCCCGCCGGGGGCAGCTGCCCGTGCGCCCCGCAGCCGCCCGCGCCGCAGCCCCCACCGCCTGCCGCGGCTCCGCTGGCCGGAGAGGACCCCACGGAGACGAGCGACGCGCTGTTAGTGCTGGAGGCGCTGGAGTCGGAGGCCGAGAGCCTGGAGACCAACAGCTGCTCCGAGGAGGAGCTCAGCCCCGGTCGGGGGGCGGGCGGAGGAGGGGGCGGCGGCGGCAGATTCGCGTCTCTGCAGCCCCTGGCCCCGGAGCTGCCGCCCGCGCCCTTCCCGCTGCAGGACTTGGTGCCCCCGGGGCGGCCCTCCAGAGTGGAGCCCCCGCCGCCCCCGCAGCAGCAGCCCTCGGCGCCCCTCCGGCCGCCGCTGGGCACCTCTCGCAAGGGCTCGCTCAGAATCCGCCTCAGTCGTCTATTCCGCACGAAGAGTTGTAACGGGGCCTCTGCCAGCGGGGATGCGGCGGGCAAGAGGCCTCCGGGGGAGCTGGCTGCCTCTTCTGTGAGTCTGACCGACGTGGGAGGCTCCAGGGCCCGGGAGCCAGAGGCGGGGAGGTGAGCCTGCTGGCAGGGAAGGAGTGGGGGGCGTTGGTTGTCAGATTCCACTCTTGACCCTTACCCTACCCCGCTCTCCCTCTCTTACACCTCACCCGTTTCTCCACTCTCTTCCTTTTCCCTCCTGTCTTCCCGTTCTCTTCATCCTTTCTCTGCTCTCGTCCCCCCTTCTCTGTCCCCCTCTGTATCCCCTCTGTGCCTTCTCTTTTCCCTCCCTTTCTTCTCCCCTCTCCCCTTCTCTCTCCTCCTCCTTCCCCTCCTCAGCCATCCCCCATCTCCCTCCTCTTTCCCTCTTCTTCTTTCCTCTCCCCTCCTCTCTTCCCCCTCTTTCCTCCTCTCCTCTCACCTTTCTCCTCTCTGTCTTTCTCCCTCCCCCTTTTCTTCTCCCTCTTCCTCCTTTCCTCATTTCTTCCTCGAGAGGGGAGACTCTTCCCTCATTCTTCCCCTTGCTCCCTTTCTTTTTCCCTTCTCCCCTTCTCTCCTTTCCCTAATAAGATCTTCTTGACATTCCAGGGACCATGTTAAAATGAATAAGACTGAAAGACTCCCTCAACCTCCCTTCGCCTCATATCTTCTTACCCTTCTAGGACTGTTGGTGAATTACAGTAACTGATTGGTAGAGGAGTAGGCTCTGAAGGCTCCCCTGCACTTAAGACTTCTCAATTAGCCAGTAAATTCTGGGTGCAGGTCTTGATGGGACCTGTTCTTTGTCTTAAGTTTCTGTGTAGTGATCTCCATCCTTCCTCTTTGACTTAATGAGTAGTTTCTCTGGTTGTGTGGTCTTTTGGGACTGGGCTTTGTATGTTTCTCCCATTTCTTCAGAGGTGTTTCCTGATGCAGTCTAGAGGTCACTTGCTTGTCTAATAGTTAGGGTCATAAGGCAGGGCATTTGAATCTTGAAATTAGGCCAGAACTTTAGTTTTGAAAACTTGCTTAAGTTCCCCAAGCATGCTATAAGAGATCCATTCTGGTGCATTGGCCATCTAATTGTGGCCCAGTTGATGAAAATTCTGATTAGAAAAGGACTTTAATTTCCTTAATTTCTTTTTTTTTTTTTTAAAGGCAATTGGGGTTAAGTGACTTGCCCAGGGTCACAAGGCTAGTGTCAAATGCTTGGTCTGAGGCCGGATTTGAGCTCAGGTCCTCCTGACTTCAGGGCCAGTGCTCTATCCACTGTGCCACCTATCTGCCCCAGTTTCCTTAATTTCTTAATGGAGGTGGAATTTTCTTTTAAAGATATGACTGACTTAACATTAGTACCATAGCGCTTATTTAGAAGACTGGATAACTGATTTTCTGTCTAGTGGCATCGCAGCTTCTCTTGTGGGGACTGCTATTTTGGTTTCACTTCCTGGGTGTTGGAGAGAGAGAGAGAGAGAGAGAGAGAGAGTGTGTGTGTGTGTGTGTGTACTGGTAGCTTATGAGTGACATATTCCTGAGGAAGTCTCCATTGTACTGGAATAAGCCAGGGACATATGGCAGGAAGTGAAGAAAGTAGGGTTGAGGCAATAGGTGGTGGTCTGAGCAGAAACCTCTGTTTGAACATTTAGTATTGTCTTCATTTTGGTGAAGTTCCTTTTCTTGAGAAGGAGATAGGAGTGTAAGGTTGATTTGACTTTGGTGCTACTTTTGAACAACTTGCTCTCTGTTCCCCTTGGACATAAGGTCATACTTGCTTCTAAAAGAGCTGTCAGTGCATTCCCCCCCCTTTAGTTTGGTGAATGTTTGCCCCTTAAGTATCTTTAATGGATTAATGATGGGAACTGAGGTCTTGAAGTGTGGTTGCTGAAACAGCTTTTTGTGGTGGGTTATGCACTTGCAGCTCTACTTACTAGTGGAAATTTTCCTCATTGGTAGGGATTGGTGGGAGAGTCAAGCCAAGTGTAATGGCATAAGATAGTCTGCTAACGTTCTTGTGGTTTGTGTATTGCCTTTCTTCTTTATTGAACAGAACTTGGCTCTATGATTCCAGAATCTCCAGATAGGAGGTGTGGCATGAAATTAGCTGCTACATCCAACACATTTGAGAGTAGAAATTGCATATATTGTTACGTGGCTTTTGCCTTTGGTAGCAGAATTTAATAACCTTTGCATGCTCTGGCTCCAGCTCTCGCAGTGAGCATAATGAAGATTTCTGCTACAAAGTAAATTGCTCAGCAAAGAGGCTTAGTTCAGGATATCGGAGAATTATGTTTTTTGGTCCAGGGACTTTGTGACAAAGGTATCGAGGTAGTTGTTAAATGTGAACATGTCCAATTTTATGCAGTGGCCATTTGGTGGAAGTGCTGGATTGGTCGTCTGAATTTGAGATGCCTGCTTCAATTCCAACATCAGTTTGGTAACCTTGGGCAAGTTCCTACCTCCTTTGTGTGTTCCATTTCCCATCTCTAAAATGAGACTAATCTCAGCAACAAAATCTTGTGCTGTTTGGAAGGAAAGCTAAGGATATAATCACAGTAGAAGTTAAGTCCTTTTTAAGTGCTTGGCTGTGGTGCTGCTTGTCATATTTCCCATAGCTTATGATGTGCCAGTCTTGCTGGCAGCCTCACAGCTGTGAGAGACTTGTTAAAAGTCTGTTCCTGATAGCTATGATTTCTATAGATCTTATTAGCCCAACTCTCAATACAGCCTGTTAGGGGAAGGGGAGTAAGTAAGGTTATGGTTCTTTGAATCTGTGAGACTTGGTAGAGATCAAACACCTGAACTTCTAGCCAAAGGGTAGATGTTTTGTTTCCCCATTTCATGGCTGGAGTTAATTATGGGCCTGTGCTTTTACTGGGGCATAGTTTGACTTTTTACTAACCTCTGGGCATGTTTGCTAGTATCTCTTCATTCTCCATTCTTTCCACCCCCTCCCCTCTTACTTCTCTTATAGAAATTGGCTCTAATGCAACTACCACAGGCTAGTTTACCTGACTTAGCACTTCTTTTAATATCCTGGCACTAAACAACAACTTTAGTTCTTTCAAAATGCCTTCAAAACTGCTGTATGGTTTTACCCCCTTGCATTCTGAGACCTTTGTGTTTAGGATCAGCGTCTGCCTAGTGAATACAGTTCAAGTGAAGAAAGAAATGGACCCCACTAGCTCATCAAATTTCATTCCAAGGAATCAGGCTAGGATTTATAACACAAATATTGGAGTGGGAACAGCAGAGCTACCGCATATGGCCTAAGTGTGGATAGACCATTGTTTCAGAAAAACTGGAGAAATACCCTAATCCATTTTAAATGTGTTGAAATGATTGCCCTTTGGATTTGGAAGAAGGAGGGTGGCATTACTTAATGTCCTGTTGGCCTGCTCCTGCCCTTTTCTGGCCATCCTAAATTACCTTCCACATACACACACATTTGAAATCTGGTGCCATGTGTTCCTCAAGTTCTTCTAGGCCAAATTCCTTCAGGAACTAGTTGATACCATTTTTGACAGTCTCTATAATCATGGAGTTGAGGTGGAGGGTGGGTAGAGACAGCATAATTACAATACTTTGTTCTTTTTATGTGTGTTTGAGGAAGAGATGCTAATCTGCTTTGGTACCTATTTGGGGCTCTGCTGTCATGAAGAAATCTGAAAATTTATGAAATCTTCATGTTTCCTCACAATGATCATTGTCCAGAGGTTCTATTTCTGAATTCCATTGTGACATTCCAAATACTTTGACTCTTTATCTGCAAAGCTTGTCATTTTGGTTCTGTCATTCTGTTGATCCTAAAGCTGGCTTCTGTCATCTCCATTGTGGTTATCATCCCCCATTAGAGCTTGATATATGACTTCGGGAAGGTTCTTTCCATGTATGTCTATAAGTCTTAGGTTTTTCACACCAAGAAATGACACACCCATACTCTAAGACTCTAAACTTTGACACTTCCTATTTGATTTTCCGTGAAAGTTCCATCATTGGGTGCCTGGAGTTGGTTCATGAGAATTTTTGAATCTGACCTTGCTGCACAGAGGCCTTAGTGTTGGAATTGAACATGAATCCCAGGATTTTTGTGCCTTTTTGTGTGACTTTTCTCTCTTTGCACTCATTACTTCATAAGGGATCAAGATACTCTAGGGCTGTAAAGCTTGGGGGGTGGTGTATGACAGCACAGCTTGATTATTTTTTGTTGTTAAATTTTTTTTTGTTGTTGTAAACTTGACAAGTATAAATATACACAAACGTTTCCATATACGTGAACGGGAAAAAAAAAGGATTGTATATGAAACTGTGAATTTCTTTCATGTACAACTTTATGAAAAGTGTATATTAAATTAATCCAGTGATGCCAACACTGCCCCATATTTCTCTCCTGACTCTCCAAATTTCTTTCTTCTCTGTGAATGCCTTCCTACTCCCCAACCCCTTTCACTTTTCATTTATGGATTGTCTTCCCTTTACATTAGAATAGATCCTTGAAGTCAGGGACTTTCTTTTCCCTTGTATTTACATTCCTTGCACTTAGCTTGGTGCTTGGCACTTAATAAATGCTTATTGACTTATCTTTATATCCTTCTGAATTTCATTCTGTGTATTTTTTGAAAGAATGTTTCATTGATACTTTTTTTTTTTGGTCATCCCTGTCAATCTTTCCCTCCCCCTACAAAACCCCAAATCTCTTATAATCTAAGTAGAGTCAAGAAAAACAAATTTACACATTGGTCCTGGCAGAAAATGTATTCTTCTTAATATTCTTTTTCTGCACCCTTACTCCATCACCTCTATTCCAAGAGGTGGAAGAACATATTTCATTAGCAGTCTTCTGAAGTACTGATTGATCACTTCATTAATCAGAGTTTTTATGTCTTTCAGTCTTTTTTTTTTTTTTTTTTTGGAGGCAGTTGGGGTTAAGTGACTTTCCTAGGGTCACAGAGCTAGTGAGTGTCAAGTGTTTGGTCTGAGACTGCATTTGAACTCAGCTCCTCCTGACTTCAGGGGCAGTGCTCTATCCATTGTGCCACCAAGCTGCCTCTTCTTACTTCTTTCAGAGTTGTTTTCCTGTATGGTGTTCTATAGATTGTTCTGGTTCTGATCACTTTACCTCAGTATTCATGCAGGTCTTCTGGTTTTCTCTAAATTCATTCTTTTCATAATTTCTTATGGCCTAATAATATTTCATTGCATATACATACTATATTCCTCTCTTTCCCCAGTTGATGGACATTCCCTTCATTTCCAGTTTTTTGTTAAAAAAAAAAGGTATTGTCTAAATATCTTTGTACATATGAATCCTTTCTTTTCTGCTTTGATCTCTTTGGGGTATTTGCTTAAGTAGTAAAACTGGGGCCAAATGGTATTCGAAATTTAGTAACTTTAGGTGTAGTTACAAATTACTTTCCTGAATAGTTAGATCAATCCACAGCCCACATCAGTGCATTAATATTACTTTGCCCTCTCAAAGCCCTTCCCAGCTATTTTAATTTTCCATTTTTTTTTCGTTTTCGCCCATCTGGGTGTAAGATGGAACTTCAGAATTTTAATCAGCATTTCTCTTACTAGTGTTTTGAAGCATATTTTCATATGGTTGTTGATAATTTCTGTTTTTTGAGAACTGTTTCTTCATATCCTTTAATCATTATCTATTGAGGATTGGCTGTAGTTCCTATAAATTTGTATCCATTCCCTATACACCTTGGATATTAGACCTTTACCAGATAAATTTGTTTCAAAGATGTTTTCCTAGTTCACCATTTCCCTTTGAATTTTAATTGCCTTGATTTTGTGCAAAATGTGGGACAAATTTGTCGATTTTATTTAATGAGATCCCCTTTATTCCTTTCTTGGTTAAGACCTCTTCCTCTAGTCATGTTTGTGAAAGGTATCTTCCTTTTCCAGTTTGTTTCTGATGTGACCTTTTATATTTGGGTTGTTTCCATTTGTAACATCGTGGTATATGGTATGAAACAGTCTAAGCCTAATTTCTTCCAGATTGTTCAGTTTTCTCAGCAAGTAGTTTTTGTTGAAAATTGAATTCTTAACTTAGTTGTAGGAGTCCTTGTGTAGTCACTGCCACTATATTTGATTGCTTCTGGGTCTTGTGTATTTCATTCTTGCCATTGATCAACTTTTCTATTTTTTTGATTCTTTTATTTTTCAAGTGGGTATGTACACCTTAGAGAAGATGTAGGAGATGGATGAGGAAATGAATGGAAGGTTAATGAAGGAAATGTGACTTTTCACAGACGACCTGTATTTAGCCATAGACAAAACCTTGCATTGGCTCATTCTATGCCGTAACATTTCTTCTCACCCTTGTTTAAAGCTATGACATGCCTATATTTACTGCAGCAAAATTAGTGATTTGGATTGTGGAATCACCTTATAGTGCAGCTAGCCTACATCTGGTGAGTAGTATGCCCAGAACTTTATTAACTTCCATCCTGTTCAATTCATATACGGCCCAGCTGAATTTTCACCATTGCCTGCCCCAGTCTTCTCCATACATGCTCTATTCTCCCTACACATTTTCTGTTTCTGGCAAGGACATAATGACATTGCTGTGCATCCTGGCACATTGCCTAAATGACCTGGGGGAGGGAATGATTTGGACAAAAATGATACATTTGTTGAGAGTCCCAACATTAATGTTGGTCCCCAAACCTGGGACATCTTGCCCAGGATGATCTTTAATTGGGTGGTTTCCTGGAGAGACATTTATTAGGAAGTGAATTTTCAACCTCTTGGTTGTTTATACGTCCCCTAGCCACGGATTCTCTGAATAAGAGAAGTCTGTCAGGTGAAACTGTTTGGGGCTTTTGAATGACTGTGCCTAGGCTTAAGTTCACATACTCTTTCTGTTCCATGCTTGTTGAATTCCAGATCCTAGAAATTACCATCCTCCTTCTCTTCCTCCTCTTGGTTTCTAAAATGCGGAGGCGAGAAGATAGCTGAAGTGAGAAGGCCTCTACAAGATGTGTGCATTTTGGGTACTGCTGTTCCTCAGGGTTTGGCACTAAAGAGACTATAGTCTCCAGCATGGGCAGATGGCAGAGTAATGTAGTTTTCTTTGGAAAAAGGCAAATGGCCAAATGGCTGAGGCGTGAACCTTTTGAAAGGCCAATGCTTTAGGTTTTTGCTTTCTGAGTTTAATGTTGTGCCCCCAAGTTATTTTTAAAAAATCATTCTGGAAGCTCTGTAGCAGACTTAAAGATAGATGTCTATTCACTGAAATTAAATCTTCCTTTAAGGAGGACTGCATGTTAGAACTGAGCTTCAAACAGCTATAGGCAACATGATAAGCACTGCTTATCTTTTCTTATATAGCCAACTGAATATGCAGGGGTGGGTTGTACAGCGTGTGCATCAAGTCAGAGTGTGTATCTGTTCCCAGCATGGAGTGAGGTTATGGGGAAGAACTGAAAAGTAGCCAGATTGTGGAAACTAGACAGCTTCTCAGTTTTCCTCCTTAGGTCTTTACAGTGTGTCTTCATTATTTTGTTTTGAAGATGTGGGAATAGTGGCATCTGTTTTACATTGGCTGGGACAGCCCTCCTATAAAGGAGGCAAGGATGTGGTGGTTCCTTAGGTTATAGTCTCTCAGGGCGGATAGGAACACATTTATGTACATGGTAAAAGGCCATTGGAGTGGACAGGCACCAACAGCTGGGGTGGGAGTCAAGTAAGAGGTGGCATTTGAGCCGACTTGTGAAGAAAACTTAGGGATTTTTTAGAATCCTTAGAGGTAAGGCAGAGTGTATTCTAGTAGGCATGAGGAGTCAATGCAAAGGCATAGAGATTGAAGATGGAATGTGTATGAAGAACAACAAGAAGGCTACTCTGACTTTAACTGTATTTGGTTTTGGAGGTGATAGGGAGCCACTGGATTTTAAGTAGGAGAGAAACATGATTAGAAATGCACTTTAGAAAAAAATCACTTGGGCAGTTGTGTGCAGAATGTGTGAGAGGGGAGAGACTTGAAGAAGGGAGACCAATTAGAAAGCTGTTGCAGAAGTCCAGGAGGTGGCAGTGGGTGTGATTAGAGAGAAGAGGACAGATGGGAGAGATGATATGGAGAAAGAATCACCAGGGTCTGTTACATGCAAAGCACTGAGCTGGGTACTGGAGATAGTAAAAACAAAAAAGGAGGGGGAGGGACACCTGCCTTTAAGGAGCTTGCTTTTTCAGCATATGACTCCTCTATAACTTATAATTATGACACCCCTATAACTCTGTGTGTGTGTGTGTGTGTGTGTGTGTATGTATGTATGTATGTATGTGTGTGTGTAAAACAGTTTTCCTTTCAAAGAGATCTTTTTTTTTTCCTTTCAAAGAGATCTCCCCCAGCATTAAAACCAGCTTAGATTTGGGATTGAGCATTTAGGGGAGAAGGTAAGCTGACTTCTTTGGCTTTGCTGTTTTGAAACTTTCAATTCATTTATTAACATGTATACATATAAGTATGCATATAACATATATAAAATGGATATAGGGTATTTCTAGGAGGTAGAGAGCAGCTGGGGGGAAATGGAAAAGGCTTCATATATAAGATTTCATTTAAGCAGAGTCCTGAAAGAAACCGGAATTTGAGAGGCGGAGATGAGGAGCAAAACCCATTCGAAGTATGGGTTTCTTTTTATTAAAGTCTTCTGGAATATTCTAGTTTCTTATTGAGAAGCCAGGTCAACTGAGGTATAAGTATAAACTCAAGCTTTTCTGTGATGTTTCTCAGGAGAGAGTTTGTGTTCAGGTTGGTGCCCAGGAGGGAATTCCAAGTACTTTGTTTTGTAAAGATAACTTCTTGGAGTAGAGGATAATGCTGATGAAGAGCCTTAATACCAGGAAAATATTTGAGAAAATAAGAGCAGGAAGGGTGGGGGAAAGATGTGGGTTAGGGGAGAAAAAAGTTCAGTCTAGAAATGGATTTATAATAAACTTTTCTCTTTCCTTCATTAATTTCAGTGAGGTAGAACAGGGTGAGAGTCCTTTCAGTGTGAGCCAGTGATGGACAGGTGATGGGGCTTTGACTAGATTTAACAAAATGCCTATTGGGAAAAGTTAAAGAAAGCAGTGCATTTACTGGCACATGTCATCCCTAAGCAGTTCAGAGAGGACAGGAATCGGTCTCTTTGGGTTCTGGACTATGCCCAGCTCACTGTGGGAGCTCACTTGTTAATTGATGCTTAAGATTTTCAATTTGACTGTTCCCTGCGGCCTTTCTTGAGGGCTTGGAGACCTCCTGGTTTATTTGTGCAAAAGTAGTTGAGAACTACATGTGTCTCAAGTAGTGCTGTACTCAAGTCTAAGCTCATTCCGTGGCTATCTTTTAAGGCTTCCGATTCTAACAGCAGTCCCCAGTGGGAAAACCGATGCTATGCTCTGGCTTCCATTCAGGTTTGGAGCCTCTTTCTTGGCTCTCATATGAAAATCGACTGCATCTGATTCCTTCCTCCTGAAATGGATTTGCTAATTACCACTCAAGGTATTTTACTCTTTTAATGTGCTGGGGTATGGATAGAGATCCAGAGGGATTTCTTATTGCTTTGTAGGCTATTGAATTCTGAAGCCAAATCTGTTCAAAAAGCTGCTTAATTATTTCATTTCCCAACCCTTTAAATTTTAGGCTTTATTACAAGATTCTTACCAACAGTGACTAGGGATTTCTTTTGTTTTTCAATGCATCTGAAATTGAGTTTTCCAATGAATTCAATGCACAGATTTTTTCCTCTCCCCTTATTCTTTTTTTTTTTTTTTTTGCCCTCCCAGGAAACCCAGGTTGACAAGAACTCAAAGTGCCTTTTCTCCGGTCTCCTTCAGCCCCTTCTTCACAGGTAAGCCAGGTCTACTTGTCATTCTGGTCACTTCTGCTTTCACTGTCAATGTCTCTAAGCATCCCTCCCTTTCTTCCTACTGCCACCACCCTAACCCAGGCCCCCGTTACTCCTCACCAAGACTGTCACAATAATCTCCTAATTGGTCCTCCTCTCTCAAGTTTCTCACCTCTTCAGAAATCTCCACTGGCTCCCTATGGCCTCTAGGACAAAATAGAAACTCTTGTGTTAGACCCTTCAAAATCTGGCTCCAGTTTACCTTTCCAGGTTTATTACACAGTACTACACATCACATGTTCTACAGTCTAGCTAACTTAGCCTTGTTGCTAATACTCACATAAAACAATTCCATCTCCCAGCACCATGCCTTTCTACAGGTTGACCCCCATACCTGGAATATATTCCTTCCTCACCTTCACTTTTTGGATTCTCTAGTTCCATTCAAAGTTCAGCTCCAGCACTACCTCCTTCTTGAGGCCTTTCCTGATTTCCATGTCCCCAGTGGCTAATACCACCCCTCCCCCATTATCTTGTAGTTTCTTTGTATATATATTTTCTTTCTCCTTGTACGCATGCATGTTGTTTCCCCTGAAAGAATGTAAATTCCCTGAGGGCAGGGACTTTTTAATTTTGTCTGTTTATACCTAGTATAAACCTATACCTAAGATAGTATCTGGTAGGTGATGAGTAAACATTTGTTGATTGAATTTTGATAACCTAAAAGAAAGAGTGGATCTGAGATCTGTCACAGAAATGCCCTTCTGTGTAGGCCATAGAAAGGGCTGTTTTATGGTGTTTAGTATATTCTAAAGTTTTAGGGTTGATTAAACACAAAGAAGGATGAAGGCTTGTAGCGTAAGGTAAAAGGATATGCCCATAATTAGGGAGAGCCCCCCCCCCCCCCCCACGAAATGCATAAATTCATTATTATAACACACGGATTAAAAAATTCCTAATTAAAATTAGGAAATGCCAATTTATATGATCACAGTGCAGAATGTAGCCATTGGAGGGTCCTATAGCCTTAGAGCTATATAGTAGGAGTCAGCAAGGCCTGCAAAACTTCAAGTACTGCCCAAAGTAGATTAAAATGTAATGGGAGGGGCAGCTAGGTGATGGAGTAGATAGAACACTAGTGCTGGAGTCAGGAGGACCTGAGTTCAAATCCAGCCTCAGACACTTAACACTTAATAGCTGTGTGACCCTGGGCAAGTCACTTAACCCCATTGCCTAGCAAAACCAAAACAGAATGTAATGGGAAATGTTTGACAAAATAAATAAAACTACAACATATTATTATATATAACATATGTATGATACATATATAACATACACAATACATTGTTTTATACATACAACATACAATATAATATTAATTTATGGTTTTCTAAGTCAATATGTGGCCTATTGTTCCTGTTTGAGTGTGACACCACTGTCTTGGAATATCTATGCATTAGCTAGACTGGATTCAGGATTATGTAGTCTGTTTTTAAAGATTTCTAGTGAAGGGGTTTACATAGTCCTCATATGTTACCTATTCCTGTGTCTTAACTGCCTTTCAGCTGTTAGGGGGTGCTTCTTTGTGTCCATTATAAGTCACTCCTATTGTAGCTTTAGCAGAGAGCACTGTTAGGAATCCAGGAAGGGATCTCTGGTGTCCTATGGGTAACAGCTTCCTGGTTTGGTGTGAGGAGGCTCTCCAAAGAGGATAGGTCTTTGTTATTCATGTTAAGATGATGGTGTTAGATGATAGATGTTAAGATGATATGCTTCTGTTTAAATAGGCTATAGTGATGAATGGTCTTTATCAAAATAAAGCCATAAATTTTTTGTGGTTTGGTACTTTGTATTGAGCTCTGGTGAGAAGGACTGACCAGTCAAAACCTTTTTGAAATTCCTCTTTTTTAACTGTCCTAGATTTTATACCTTTTCTTAGTAAGGTATTATTGAGGAAATATCAAAACTGAAGAGGCTGTTGTTTTCATATGTATATGAGATGAGAAATGATATCACATTGTCCCAAGCCTCAAATTAAATGTTTCTTTCCAGTTATTAATTACTCCCTTCTTGAAGCTGAGAATGCTCAGATTTGTATGAGTCAAAGTTCTTGTGTAGACTCCCAAAACTTTCTTGATTTCACATGCAACCTTGTAAAAAATGACTTACATTTACCATTCGGGACATCTTTGTTTTCATATCAGTAAAACAGGTTGTTAGTGGTTGGATTCTTGGTGACAAATTTGATTGATTGTGCATAGCCCTATGTGGAACCACTTGGACCTCTCTGGTCCCTATAAGGGTGTGGGGAGGGGAAGAAGGAGTTAGTACAACACTCCTTATATTTAATTCTTTTGATCCTGGTAGAAGTGTTGACCACTCCTTCTAACTGAGGGATTGATTTTTGTCTTCTGAGTGAAACCAACATCCTTTCACCAAGATCCTACTGAAGTGTTCTTGTAGCTGTTGTGACCTTTGACTGGAGTGACTTTTAGGGTTGTAGATATAGTTTTCAGCCTATGTGGTTTTTTAGTTTTTTGGATTAATCTGAAATTAAAAAAAAAAAACTGATGGCGAAGTGCTCTGTGAAAATCGGAGTCATCTAGAAGGAAAAAATTGGTTAGTGGTTTAGGGTCTTTTCCTTTGTTACCCTTGCCAGTGTTTTCTTACAGATTATTTTCCTGTCTCTCTCTTCCTCTGAACTTATAGCAAGTGCCTTGCTTTATTTCTTGAAGCAGAACTTTCCAAGCTGATGCTTATTTGGCTTAGGAGTCTGTGAATATGAATTGTGATAAATAAATTGTGATAAATAAAAAATAAATTGTGATAAATAAAAAATAAATTGTGATAAATGAATAAATAAATAAATAAATAAATAAATAAATAAATGTGTTTGTATATCTCCCTCCCCCAAGGTTACCCAAGTTAATGACAGAACCTAGATTATGGATTCCTACATGTATGTCATTTCCCCAAATGCCTCTTATTCTGTGCTTAATATTTAAAATAGGTAACCTGGTTTAAAGTTATTTTATTACTGTGCAGTGAAGACTTAAGCCCTACTTAATAGGCTTTGGACTTTTCAAGAGTTGTGGCCCATCCAGCCATCCTTGACCTTTGCTTGCTTTTGACCTTCAGCCTCTGCTTTCTGTAACATGCTTGCTCCATGAATTAATCCCTTAGGTGAAACGGTGTCACTTGTGGACGTGGACATTTCTCAGCGAGGTCTAACCTCTCCACATCCTCCAACTCCCCCTCCTCCTCCACGAAGAAGCCTCAGCCTCCTAGGTACAGTGCTTCTCCCCTTCACTTTTTCCTGCCCTTTGGGAGGCGGGGGTGGAAGGAGTGCTCAAACAACAAGTTTTACTTTAGTAGGAGGCAAGTAAGCCTTTGATGGATTCCCAATATTGGCTTCTCTGGTTTCTTCCCTATCCTGTCTCTCTTCCTCTGCCTCTCCGAAGCTGGAGTTCTTGCATGTTGTGGTACCATTGCTGCTGTATTGACTTGAGTTTTTTATTTCTACTCTTCCTTGGGTCTCTTGCCACTGAGCTACTTTAGAGATAAAATCATTACTTTCCCTAACTCATTCTACCCAAATCTCTCTCCCATTCTGCATTCAAATGCCAACCAGGTTAAGGTGGTTGCAGGGATCTGCCTTCAAAGGCAGGTTGGAAGGATTAGCCTATATTGCTTTAGGGGGTATCCTATTGCTTGCTATCCCCACTGCTTACTCTGTTCTTCCATTTCTGAACTGCTTGCTTTTGTTCTCTCTTCTAGATGATATCAGTGGGACGCTGCCTACATCTGTCCTAGTGGCTCCGATGGGGTCTTCCCTGCAGTCCTTTCCCTTGCCTCCACCTCCTCCGCCCCATGCCCCAGGTCAGCTTAGCTTTAGTGGCAAGACTTGAGAAAGTAGGGCATGTGGTATGATTAACCCTGGGTGGGGAGGAGGAGGGAATTCGGGGTGGGAGTGGAGGCTGGAGCTGGGGTTGAGTGGAAGAAGGGAGGGATTCTATTTGAGAAAATCTAAAACTGTAAGAAAACTTGAGTCTTGCCCCCTTGGCTAGGCTAGACTACTAGGAGTGAGTCTGAGCTGTCCTTTCTTTAACATCTTTCTTTTGTGAGTGAATCAGATTTTATTAGGAATTGGGGTCCCCTTATTGAATTTTCTCTGTTTATTACTA
This sequence comes from Vombatus ursinus, assembly GCF_900497805.2. Classification (NCBI taxonomy): domain Eukaryota; kingdom Metazoa; phylum Chordata; class Mammalia; order Diprotodontia; family Vombatidae; genus Vombatus; species Vombatus ursinus. The sequence continues at coordinate 3,090,103 of NW_020954579.1, read as the reverse complement.
GGAGCAACCAGTCTGTAGGCCTTGCATAGTTGCCCAAATCTTCTCTTGTAATAGTGGAAGGGCTTTATAAATAACTGGTCATGAATAGTACTGTGGTCTTTCTAAGCTTTTGGTTTTTACTGCAGCCTGGTAAATAAGTACCAAACATTTAGCAGCCAGTACCCACTTTTGCCAGCCTACTAGGAAATAGAATGAATGAGTTGAACATTCTTTTCTACTTGCCTGGCGTAAATTGTTACTCTCCCTGGGCAAGTAGGCGAGTGACTATTTTCAAGGCTGTTTTACCTGGAACTTTACCTCGATGTGGGAGAAGTTGGAATCTGCTCTAGGCTGGTGAAGCCACTGAAGTAGTCACCTTAGTCAGGTTAGTGAGTTGCTCCCTTGTTCCTCTGGTGGGGTAAAAGACCCCAAACCATCTTCACTAGCCTTCACAGCTCACATAAGCCTTCACAGCTTTCTTTTGGTCCATCCGGCTCTCTCCTACTGCTTTGGCTTTTTTCCCTTTTCCAGCTTAGCCTCTAATGCTTTGCCCCACCCCCAGAAACTAATATTTGTTTTGGGGGAGTGAACAGATGACCTCTGTTGCCCTGCAGATGCATTTCCCCGGATTGTACCCATCCGAGCTACTGAATCCCTACATAACCAACCCACCCAGCACCTTCAATGTCCTCTCTACCGACCTGACTCTAGCAGCTTTGCAGCTAGCCTTCGGGAATTGGAGAAGGTAGGATTGTGCTGGGGACCAGAGGTACCTTCCTTCCCATACTCCAATTCCATCCCCTACCACTGGGGTGCCTACTATTCCTTGGCCTTTCCAGCCTTTCCTTTAGGGCAGGGGTTCTTAACCTTTTTTGTGTTAAAGACCACCCCTTGGCAGTCTAATGAAGCCTAGAGACCTTATCTAAGAAAAAAATGTTTTAAAATACATAAGATTCAAAAGGAAATCATTTATATGGAAATACAGTTATCAAAATATTTTTTAAAAGTTCACAGACTGTAGATTAAGAACCTCTGCTTTAGGGGAAGGATGGTTTTCTTTGCCCCATTTGCCTATAATTAAAATATGGTCTACTCTTGTTAAGTCCAAGAAGAAAGAAAGGGTTATTAGATTGCTAATTCATAAAGACTTTTGAATGGTAGAGAGAGTCTTGTTTGGGGGTGGGAGAGAATTTACACAAGTAGCTGGATCACTTAGTCAAACTACATCAGTTTACACCAGTGTTCATTAGTGCCTCTGGTCATGGAAATACTAGAATTATTCTCCTGGAACTGTAAAGGTCCAGAAAAACAATGGGCTTATTGTTTATTGCTGACAGGCAGGGCTGTTCCCAACATATTTAGCCGCCGGGATATTTTGAAGATGTATTTTTCTTTTGGTGGCTTGGACCTTTTTAAATAGTTTACCATTTTTCAATTCTGTTAACCAAAAACCTGCTTTTCTCTTGGTAGTGTGGTTGGTATTGGGGGCCTATGAATTGGGAAGATGCTGAAATGAAACTGAAGGGGAAGCCAGATGGTTCCTTCCTGGTACGGGACAGCTCTGATCCCCGATATATCCTGAGCCTCAGCTTCCGATCCCAGGGTATCACACACCATACCAGAATGGAGCACTACAGAGGTGAGAGCAGATAATGTTCTTCTGGGGAGAGCCTTGGAACCACAGTGTTTTAGGACTGGAAAGGACTCTAGAGATGATGTTGAGGTACAGAGAAAAGAGCTTCAGTGGTCAATGATCATTTTAATGCTTACTGTAGATAGACACTTGCACTAGAGATTTTAGTCAGGGGGAGAATATGTAGTGCAGAGAAGTGGAAAACATGATCCTTGCCTATGAAAAATTTATAGTCTATTCAGGTTCTTTGCCATTATATGATGTTTTGCCTTAGGATCTGTAAACTTTGTTTTTAGTACTTTTACCTTTCAAAGTTTACTGCCTGGGGGCAGCTACCAGCCCTGGAGTCAGGAGGACCTGAGTTCAAATCCAGCCTCAGACCAGACACTTGACACTAGCTGTATGACCCTAGGCAAATCACTTAACCTCAATTGCCTAAAAAACCAAACAAACAAAAAAAAAAGTTTACTGCCTGGGGTAGCAGCTCATGACTAAAGTCTGAGCTCGTTCCCTTATTTCCAGATAGCCATCTTGCTACCTTACTTATAAAGGGGTCAAGAAAAGTATGAGACTGCAAAGAGGAAGAAATGTGACAAAAGAGACTTCCATGAGGGGGAGGGTAGCAAATGTTAGTCACTAGAATAAATGCTTAGGGTGGGGGGAGGGTCTATTTAAAGGTTTTCTTATTGACTTGGAGTAGGAGAGAGTGACTAAGATTGTTGGGGAGGCTTCCAGTAATGAGTAGCACTATAATTCTCTTGGTAGAAGGAAGACTCAGGATCATGAGATAAATTCTCCAGTTCTTGATTATAATTAAATTCAACATCTAGAGACATTTCTGGCTCATATGAACTACGAAGATGTGCACGTGGAGGTATTTTGCTCTGATCTCATGGTTCTGTTCTGAGTCTTCTTTGAATCTTCTTGTCTGTCAGCGTAGTAATGAAAATGTCCCTCACAGTCAGCTTTGAAGCTATTTAGACAGAAGTCCTCTTCAGGAGGAACTTAAGGTGGGTGAGCCTTCAGCTGCCAAACTCTCTCATAGTCAGGGGATACTTAACTCATTTCTGTAGTCCTATCTGATTAGAAGTTGACTTGTTGGCTTTTCTAAGGAAGTTGAATTTTCATTTTTTTTATTTGGTCTGTGCCCAAAGGCTTGTGGTGATAATTGAGGTTTAGCCTTGGTAATAAGCTCTCCATTATAACATCTGTATACTCTCCAAAGAAGTAGGAGTGTACAAATCCTTTGAGGATGTCACTTGATCACTTAAGGTAGTGATCTTAGCATTTCTCTCCCTGAGTTTAGCCTAATGGAGTTCATCATGCCAGGCAAGACCTTCCTTCATAGTCTTCTTGAGCACTTTCTTCTCTTCCCTTTTCCTTGCCTCATTTGGATGACGTGGGTGAGGTCTGTATCACTTTTGTGGCAGGGGTTGGTCATCTAGGTCAACATGAACTCTATTCTTAATGTTCCCTAGTAGCCTCCTCTTCCACCCGAGGGCAAAAGGGGAAGAGGAAGGAACTTGATTCCAAAGGCTTGGGAATTAATTGGTATAACTGTGGGGTTAGCTGCTGCTTTTTTTCCAGCTGTTCTTAAAAAAAAAAAATTGCAGAGCCAAGCACTTTGATAAACCAATGAAAATGACAAATGACTGGGCCACAGGAAAAGTAAAGAGATAAATGTTTGACTTTCATATTCCAGGTAGGGAAGATATCAGGAACAACCATTTTAAACCCTTCTCCAGTTACTTCTCCCTTCCTCTTCCCCCCAGATACTTTTCTTTCTGGAATCAATAGAGTTTTTAATAGAAACTTTATGTAGCTTTTTAGGTACCAGTCTGCAGTGGAACATTTGTCTTTCTCTCAAAGAAACACCTTGAATAATGAGCCATCCCTTCAGTGATCAGTATCACTTTTTAGGGCAGAACCTTTTGGATACTACTGATTCCTGCTTTAAAAAAAAAAACAAACATCAAGAATGTTCACCTTCCTTCTTTTCATTAGGTTCCTAAAGTCTTGAGAGGAAATCTTTGTAATGTGTTAGGACTAGGGAATCTATAGGGAGAGAGAAGATTGCAGGTTCACAGCTTTCTGTCTTGTCTATTTCTTGCTTAACACAAGAAGGCAAGTGAGATCCCTGAAGATTTAACTTGTTGATTTTTTTTTTTGTTTTTGGTGTCACTATTCCTATCTTTACCACTATTTTAATAATTTATTTGATGGGTGGGTTCCCTAGTGTCCTATAGTGAAAGGCAAAGCCTGAAAATGAATTTTGAATGGATAAGGAGTTAGGACCCTTTCCAGAGGATACCTTTTGGAGGTGATTCGGAGCTTGGACTTTAGCTTTCAGAAATTGTGGGTTAAATGGGTCTTTCCAGAAACTTGTAATCTTCTAGTATCTTCAGTTTATATCTGACTTAATTCTCTTACTTAATACAGTCTAGCTATTACTTTAGTATTGCCATTAGAAGCAGTGCCATTTTCTTAATGTTACGAGTAGGAACAGGGAGGTTTGGCATTCTACAAGTTTTTTTTTGCCTTGTCAGATATTACCATGAACTCAAAAAGGTTCAAGACTCATTATTATGGTACAGAATACATCTCTACCTCCTTCTAATATGAATTGTTTTCACTTTTTGATGAAAGGAACTTTCAGCCTCTGGTGTCACCCAAAGTTTGAGGACCGTTGCCAGTCAGTGGTGGAATTTATCAAGAGGGCCATAATGCACTCCAAGAATGGGAAGTTTCTCTATTTCTTAAGGTCAAGGGTTCCAGGTAAGATTTTTTTTTTAGAGTCTTCTAACTGACTTGGATGTGATATTGTCCTATTTTAGGCTGTTTTTGTGTTTTTAAATTTTTACACGTATATTTTTAACATTGATTTTTTAAAATTTTGAGTTCCAAATTCTCTTCCTCCCTTCCTCCCACTCCTCCCCTACCTATTAAGAAGGCAAGCAATATGATATCAATTATACATGTGAAGTCATGAAAAATGTATTTTCATATTAGCTATGTTGTACCCCAAAATAAATAAAAAGCAAGAAACACAAAGTGAAAAAAGTATGTGTCAGTCTACACTCAAATTCATTACTTCTCTCTCTGGAGGGTAGATAGCATTTTTCATCCTGGGTCCTTTGGAATTGTTGTGGATCATTGTATTGATCAGAGTAGCTAAATCTTCCACAGTTGATCATCAGTACAATATTGCTGTTACTGTGTTCAGTGTTCTTCTGGTTCTGCTCATTTCACTTTGCATCAATTTAGATAACTCTTTCCAGGTTTTTCTGAAACCCTCCTCCTTGTCCTTTATTATACCACAATCTTATTCCATCACAATCATATACTGCAACTTGTTCAGCCATTTCCCAATTGATGGACATCCCCTCAATTTTCAGTTTTTTCAGGCTATTGTTTTGGGGTGTGTTTTTTTTTTCTTTTTGGTGAGGCAATCAGGGTTAAGTGACTTGCCCAGGGTCATATAGCTAGTAAGTGTCAAGTGTCTGAGGCAGGATTTGAACTCAGGTCCTCCTGACTCCACTGACGAATGGAGCTCTATCCACTGCACCACCTAGCTGCCCCCAGGCTGTTTTTGACTGAGATTGTTGTAGCAGCCATTCTTGCTGACATGTCAGGTGGCAGATCCTTTCCCCTTGTATATTAATGTCTTAGCAAGTTGAGGATGAGTCTCTCTGGTCATCTGACTATAAGAATGAGAAAACTGATCCTAGTTGTCTAGGCATTTGGTGAGCAGTTGACACTTGGTGATAGTCATTTGTTCCCTGCCTTAATCATCTGGGCACTTGTATGAGAGTTTAGTCTCACCTCTGTAGAATTCATCTGTGCCAAAGTAGAAAAGCAAGCAAGTACTTGCTTAGCAAAGCAATTGTGAATGTCAGGGAAGCCAGTTTTAATTAGAGCCTGTTAAAAATTTAAAACAAAACAAACCACTATAATTTCTGCCCAGTCCCCTTCTAAGCCCACCACCAAACAATAGATATTATTTGTAACTTGCCACCCCTACGAGCAGTGACAGTATGAAGATTATCCTTCATTTGAGTGATCTCAACAGTTCCCATCCTTTGCTCCTTGTCATTTACTTTTCCTGCCCCCTAAATTGGGAGCTGATAGCATAATCCTATCTAAGAAGGAAAAGAAGTTATTTGGGGTGGGGTGGGGATGCAGCTTTAACACATTAGCTAGAATAATGGGAAAAATCTGCAGAATTCAAGACATTTTAAAATGAAGGTTTTGTGATTCCTTTTGGGACCAATTGCAGCATGTGAAGTAAGACTGGCATGGAGAGAATATCAAAAGTGAAGAGTACTGGAAAACCTCAGGTAGAATGTTAGTTCTAGGATTGAGCTAGTTTATTGGAATATTTGAAATCCTGATAATTTAAATAAGATGTGATAGATTGTAAATTAACTGTATTCTCACTTCCTTTTGTGTTGTTAACACAGTTGGGTCTCTCATGTTTGGTAAGAGGAAAAGCTTGGAGTAGTTAGAACTCTGACCTCCATATTGGAATTGCCTCTCTTAGCATTACTTCTCTACTCAGAAAGAAGTGATCTACTTTGAAAGGGTTTTCAGATTCTCAAAACCAGGGGTGGAGAACCAGCAGTCTTGAGGCCACATGCGGCCTGGAGGCTGAAGGGGTCTCCCCCCACCCCCGCCCTGCTCAAAACTATACTGAGGTTTTGAGGAAGTTGAATCCAGTCCAAAAAGGAGATATTTGCGAGGACAACCCAAAGATGGTTGTGTTGTATTAGGTAGGCACAAGAAAGGATAGTTTTCTAGGAATGATTGAGCGTGTTTGCTGCATGTAGAAGATTTTACAATTACCATTAAAGGCAGATTGGGGAAGGTTATGAAGGTTTCTTATAGAAACCACCTCCTGTAGAGTTAAATTTCCCTGGGAGGGCATAGCTATTGCTTCCTGCTCATTTTTGCTTGTTCTGTAGTGTGGGCAGTATGTGAGTTCAGCTTAGCACAAATTCATTATCATTACTGGAAACACTACTTAAAGCGCATGTCTTACCAACTCTTGTTGAGAGAATTATTGTTATGTAAAGTATGGCACATTTGTTTTAGTTATACAGTAGACAGTTAGGGATAAATGGTTTTATTGGTGAGTGTGAGAGAGGACCAATGAGCAGTTGACTTCTAGCTGAAAACCTGGCTGATCTTTATAGGATATAGGCCTATGTTTTAAGAATCACATACCAAGTGGCTGGAGCTCTGAAATAAGGCCACGTACAGTTCACTGTGCAAAGTAATAGCCTGATTGTGAGAAATGTATGAAAGTATGTACATCAGGACTAAGGTCTCTGGACTATAGGGAATGGTTAGTCATTGCAAGAAGACTGACGTTCATTTGCCCAGTTGTCTTTTCTCTAATGTTGCTTTCTTGTGGACATAGGGAAAAGGGGAGAGGAGAATGGTGCAGAAGGAAAAGAATTAGGAAAGAGCAAGTGCTGATCACACCCTGTCAGCTACTGATACCCTATCTTGGATTTCTGTAGGTTTTTAATCCTTTCACTTTGACACTGTCCTATGGCAGCAACAATCCAGACAGGTGGATTTATTTTGGGCAGAACTGTCTATTTCATGAAACTAAGAGGAAAGATCAGCACTGGAGTTATCTTGGTTTAAATTGCTGTTTAGGAACCCAAGGACAGAAAGTAACAAAATAAGCAAGTTATAAGCTCATTAAAATTCAAGTAGGCACAAAAAATCAGGTAATTGCACGCTCTTTTTTTTTTTTTTTTTCTGTAGGATATTGATTTGAACCTGGAAAGGACCTTAAAAGTCATTTAATCTAACTTCTTACTTAACAGATGAGCAAATTCTTAGACCCAAATATTGTAACTTGCCCGAGACTATACTGGCAATAAGTAGTTGAGTCTAGATTTTAAACCAGATCTTTGAACTCCAAGTCTAGCACTTTGCACCCTGTGCCAGGCTACCTTCCAGTATTGAGTATGTCCTGTTAAAAGAGATTATGTATCACTTAGGGAATAGATATATAAATGAGTTAACTTATCAAAGATATTGTGGAATTTAGAAGCATTTTCTGTCCAGGTAGGCGCCACCACCTCCCCCCCCCTCCCAGTTTTGCTGTTAGTGACATTTAATTAGTTTAACTTTAAATATTTAAAAATTTTAATTCAAATAAAATTTTAAATATTTACAATTTAAATATTTAATTAAATTTTAAAATATCAATTTAATTAAACTTTAAACATATTTTTATACAAATAGGATCTTTTACTGTTTCTTTAAGTAGGAAGAATAATAGCCCCTACCTCCCAGGGTTTTAAGAATGAAATGAAATAATATTTATAAAATGCTAAGCACAGTGCCTGGCACATAGTAGGTTCTATGTAAATGCTAGCCATTCTTATTATTGTTGTTATTGTTATTAACAACCTAGCAGTGATAGAGCTAGGTCTGTGGCACTTTTAGTAGCTTCTTGTATATAATTCCAAATTGCTTTCCAGAATGGTTTTGTACATTCACAGGTCCAACATCAGTGCATCAATATGTCTGTTTTCCTGCAGCCCCTCCAACATTGATCATTTTGCTTTTTTTGTCATCTTTGCCAGTCTGATGAGGTGGAGGTGGAATTTCAGAATTGCTTTGATTTTCACTTCTAATTTATAGTGATTTTTGCAGCATTTTTTCACATAGCTATAGATAGCCTGGATTTCTTCCTTTGAGAACTGCCTGTTCACATCCTTATCCCATTTCTCTTTTTTTTTTTTCTTTTTTCTTTTTGGCTAGGCAGTGGGGTTAAGTGACTTGCCCAGGGTCACGCAGCTAGTAAGTGTTTTGTGTGTGAGGCCGGATTTGAACTTAGGTCCTCTTGAATTCAGGACTGGTGCTCTATCCATCGCGTATCCCATTTCTCAATTGGTAAATTGCTCTTATAAATTTGTGTCAGTTCCTTATATGTCAGAGAAATGAGACCTTTATCAGAAAAACTTGCTGCAAAGATTTTTTCCCAGTTGTTTTCCTTTAATCTTAACTTTATTAGATGTGTTTATGCAAAACCTTTTCAGTTTCATGTAATCACAACTGTCCATTTTATTTGTCCTTTGTTTGGTCATGAACTTTTCTTCTATCCATAGATCTGATAGGTAATTTTTTCCTTGTTTTTTTAATTTATTTATAATGCGACTTTTCATTTATCCATTTGGTACTTTTCTTGGAATAAGGTATGAGGTGTTGGTCTAAATCTATTTTCTTCTATACTGCTATCCAGCTTTCCCAGCAGTTTTTATCATATAGTGAATCTTTATCCTACTAGCTGGAGTCTTTGTGTTTATAGAATACCAAGGTACTAGATACATTTTGTCTGTATGTTGTATAGCTAATCTGTTCTATTTTTTGATCTTTCTTTTTTTTTTAATCAGAACCAAATTGTTTTGAGAATTATTACTTTTGTAGCATAGTGTGAGTATGGAACCGCACACGTCTTCTTTGTTCTCACTTTTTTTTATTTCCATGAGATTCTTGACCTTTTTGGCTTCTAGATGAATTTCATTATTATTTTTTCTAGTTTTATAAAGTAATCCTTTGATAATTTGGTATGGCATTGAATATATTCTTTTAATTAATATTGTCATTTTTATTGTATTGACTCATCCTACCCTTGAGCAATTAATATTTTTCCAATTATTTAGGTCTTTATTTCTGTAAACAGTGCTTTGTTGTTGTATTCATGTTGTTCTTAAGTATCTTGTTAAGTAGACTCCCAGAAGTATTTTAATATGTTCTGTATTAATGTTAAATGGAATTTCTCTTTCTTTATATTCCTGCTAGGTTTTATTGACATTATATAGAAATGCTGATGATTTGTATGAATTTATCTTATATTCTGCAAGTTTGCTGAAGTTACTGTTCCAATAATTTTTTAGTTGACTCTTTGAAGTTGTTTAAGTACAATGTCCTACCATCTGCCAAGTGATAATTGCGTTTCTTCTTTATTTATGCTTATTCCCTCAATTTCTTTTTCTTGTCTCATTATTATAGCCAGCATTAAGAATACGATGTTAAATAGAAGTTGTGACAATGAATATCTTTGTTTCATCCCTGTTTTTATTGGAAAGAATTCTTGTTTATCTCAGTTGAGTATTATGGTTGCTCTTGGATTTAGATATATAGTATTTATCATTTTAAAGAAAGGTCCAAAAAAAAAAAAAAAAAGGTCCATTTAGTTCTGTGTTTTCTAGTGTTTTTAATAGAAATGGGTATTAGATTTTGTCAAGATTTTTGTGCATCTGTTAATATAATTGTTATTTTTGTCAATTTAGTTATTAAATATGGTTGTTGATAACTTTTTCTAATAGGAAATCAGTTCTACATTCCTGTTATAAATCCAACCTGGTCATGGTGTATAATCTTTATAATATGCTGTTTTAGTGTCTGCTCATATTTTATTTAAATTTTTTTGCATTTATGTTTTTTAGGGATATTGGTCTTTAGTTTTTCTGCTTTGACTGTTCCAGATTTATGAATCAAAATTGCATATATGTCAGAAAAGGAATTTGGTAGGATCCCCTCTTTTGCTATTTTTTGCCAACAGTTTGTGTAATATTCAGATTGTTTTTTTTTAATATCTCATAGAATTCAATGAATCCATCTGGTCCTGTATTTTTTTTTCCTTTATAAGTTCATTTATAGCTTATTCAAATTATCCCTTTGAAACTAGGTTATTTGAATTCCCTATTTCTTGTTAGGTTAATCTGGATATTTTATATCTTTATATATATTTTTGTTGGTTTTATTGGAATATAGAGTAAGGGAAAATTGTTTCTAATTCACTTTATTTTTAATTCATTGTGAAATCTCCTTTTTCATTTTTATTATAGGTAATTTAGTTTTCCTTTTTTTTTTTGATCATATTAGCCAGTAGTTTTACAGTCTTCCCTATCCCTACCAAAAAGTTCCTTATTTTATCAATTCAGTGGGTTTTTTGTTTTGTTTTGTTTTCAAATCTTGTCATTCTCTTTGATTTTTTTTTTTAAGGATTGAAATATTTATTTATTTATTTAATTGACATTTAATTAGTTTTAGAATTTTGTTGGTTTTCTAATATTTTTAGTTTAATTTCCAATTTATTGATCTCTTTCTCTTTTTTATTAATAAAAGTGTCTACAGATATAAATTTTTCCCTAAGGACTACTTTCGCTGCTTTTCCCCAAAATTGGCATTAAATCATTATTGTTATTGTCTTTAACAAAATTATTTGTTTCTGTGATTTGTTCTTTGATCTCACAATTTTTTAGGATTAAGTTACAACCTTGCGATTTGATTTTTGTTTTGGTTTTTTTTGCCAGGCAATTGGGGTTAAGTGACTTGCCCAGGGTCACACAGCTAGTGAGTATCACGTGTCAGAGATCAGATTTGAACTCAGGTCCTTCTGACTCCAAGGCTGAACTCTATCATCCACCAAGCTGCCCCTCGATTTGATTTTAAACACAGAAAATACTAAAATTTAAGACCAAGGTGAATCCATTAGTACAGTGCATTTTTTTTTAATCTATAAGGCAAAGAAAATACAGATGGCAGGATGAAAAATTTTATTTCAGAGTAAAATTAGAATATCTCCTTGCAATTAATTATATTTAAAGTACATTTGCATAGATAGGAGAAAGAAAATAGTATCAAATCTATTTCGTTGTAATCACTTATTTAGGAATCACATTTTGAATACTTTTTTGTAGCTCATTTACTGCAATTTTGGGTTGGTTTCTTTGTGGGGTTTTTTTTTTCCCCCAAATGAAACATGTTAGCTCCTGTTCTGGTACTTCGTAGTGTCACATGCAATGTGTTTTGGCAGTAAGAGCCTCCATGTCTTCAACTCATTGTCGCTGTAACTTCTGATTTGCTATTTGAACAATTTTCCACAAGGTGACCAGTGGATTCTTTCAGTTTCTACTTCGCCTCGGGTTCTAACATATCTGAGTAGTCTTCTTTTATGATTTCTTGAAATATGATGTCTAGGCTCTTTTTTTGTTCACAGATTTCAAGTATTCCAGCAACCTTACATTATTTCTCTTCAATCTGTTTTCCAGATCTATTGTTTTTGCTATGAGATTCTTTATATTTTCTTCTTCAGTATTTTTACTTTGTTTTATTATTTCTTGATAACTCAGAGTCAGTTGCTTTTATTTGGTCAATTCGGATTTTCAAGAATTTATTTTCTTTCTTTCTTTCTTTCTGTTTTTTCTTTTTTATTTTTTTTTAGACAATTGGAGTCAAGTGACTTGCCCAGGGTCACACAGTTAGTAAGTGTCAAGTGTTTGGTCTGAGACCAGATTTGAACTCAGGTCCTACTGATTTCAGGGCTGGTGCTCTATCTACTGTGCCACCTAGCTGCCCCAAGAATTTATTTTCTTTGGTAAGGTTTTGTACAGTCTTTTTCAGCCAATTCTCTTTTTAGATCTTTCTTCTGGCAATAAATTCTTTTCCTGTTTTTCCTCTATCACTCTAATTTAACTTTTAAAATAATTTTTAGCTCTTTTTTTTTTAAATGCTAGCTCTTCTAGAAAATCTTGTTGGACTTGTGTCCATGCTGCATTTTTCTTTGAGGCTTTGCTTGTAAATGTTTTTGGGTCATTCTCTTCTGGATTTATGTCTTGAACATTGCCATAATAACAATTCATAGTGGTATTCTTTTGTGTTTGCTCATTCTTCCAGCCTACTTCTTGACTTTGGATTTCATGTTAATGTTGGGCTTTGCACTCTTAGTGGGGGTGTGACATATGGCCTGGCCTGAGCATCTGTCCTCTTATATCCTGCTGCTTTCACACCTCAGGCTGACACCATTGAACTTTTTCTAATTCACCTAATGTCATAGACTAGTTAGCATTGTCTGTTACTTGTTGACCCTCAGCATTTGTACGTTTCTGAATGTTTTTAAGCATTGGCTTACTAAGTAAAATTTGAAAAGAAAACATGAGACTTTACAATATGACATGGGTTGTTGAGTAGGACCAAATCAATGTATGATATTTAGCTGTTGCAAGTGTCCGCTCATGGCTTGAGAAGCAACAGCTCATTGTCAAAAAGAACCATTTTTATCTTTCAGGCATTGTGGCCCTTCATCTCTTTTGTCCTGAATTTGGGTCCACATTGCTTATTTTTCTCTCTCTCTCTCTTTTTTAATTAATTTATTATCGTTTTTAACATTCTCTTCCATAAGATTGATTTTTAAATTTTCTCCCCCTCCCTCCCCAAGATGGCATGCAATCTGATATAGGCTATACATATGCATTCCTATTAAATGTATTTTCACATTAGTCATGTTGTAAAGAAGAATTAGAACCAATAGGAGGAACCACAAGAAAGAAGAAACAAAACAAAACAGAATTAAAAAAAGAGCAAATAGTAAACTTCGATCTGCATTCAGATTCCGTAGTTCTTTCCATTTTCCATTATGAGACTTTTGGAGATATCTTAGATCCTTGCATTGCAGAGAAGAGCTAAGTCTATCAAAGTTAGTCATCACACAATGTGGCTGTTACTATATACAACTTTCTCCTGGTTCTGCTCACTTCACTTAGCATCAGTCCATACAAGTCTTTCCAGGTTTTTCTGAAGTCTGCCTGCTCATTATTTCTTGTTTGTTTGTTTGTTTTTTGGTTATGCAGTGGGGTTAAGTGACTTGCCCAGGGTCACACAACTAGTAATTGTTATGTGTCTGAGGCCAGATTTGAACTCAGGTCCTCCTGAATCCAGGGCCGGTGCTCTATCCACTGCATCACCTAGCTGTGCCACCTAGCTGCCCCCCTGCTCATCATTTCTTATAGCACAATACTATTCCATTACATTCACAGACCCCAACTTGTTCAGCCATTTCCCAATTGACAATTCCCTCAATTTACAATTCTTTGCCACCACAGAAAGAACTGTTATAAATATTTTTGTACATGTGGATCCTTTTCACATTTTTATGATCTCTTTGGGATACAGCCCTAGAGGTGCTATTGCTGGGTCAAAGGATATGCATATTTTTATAGCCCTTTGGGCATAGTTCCAAATTGCTCTCCAAAATGGTTGGATCAGTTCACAGCTCCACCAACAATGCATTAATATTCCAACTTTCCCACATCTTCTCCAACCTTTATAATTTTCCTGTTTTGTCATGTTAGCCAATCTCATAGGTGTGATGTGGTACCTCAGAGTTGTTTTGATTTGCATTTTTCTTATCAATAGTGAGTTAGAGCATTTTTTCATACGACTATGGATAATTTTAATTTCTTCCTCTGAAAACTGCCTGTTCATATCCTTTGACCATTTATCAATTGGGGAATGGCTTGTGTTCTTATACATTTGATTTCTCTATATATTTTAGAAATGAGGCCTTTATCACAGACACTGGTTGTAAAAATTCTTTCCCAGTTTTCTGCTTTCCTTCTAATCTTGGTTGCATTGGCTTTGTGCAAAAACTTTTCAATTTAGTGTAATCAAACATTTTGCATTTTGTAATGTTCTCTGTCTCCTGTTTGGTCATGAATTATTCTCTTCTCTATAAATCTGATAGGTAAACTATTCCTTGCTCTCCTAGTTTGCTTACAGTATCAGCCTTTATGTCTAAATTATGAACCCATTTTGACTTTATTTTGGTATATGGTGTGAGATTTTGATCTATGCCTAGTTTCTGCCATACTCTTTTCCAGTTTTCCCAGCAGTTTTTGTCAAAGAGTGATTTATCCCAAAAGCTGAGGTCTTTGGGTTTATCAAACAGTAGATTACTATAGTCATTGACTACTGTGTCTTGTGTACCTAACCTATTCCACTGATCCACCACTCTATTTCTTAGCCAGTACCAAGTAGTTTTGATTATTGCTGCTTTATAATACAATTGAAGATCTGGTGTGGCTGGGCCTCCTTCCCTAGCATTTCTTTTTGTTAGTTTCCTTGATATTCTGGACGTTTTGTTTTTCCCAGATGAATCTTGTTATTATTTTTTCTAGCTCTATAAAATAATTTTTTGGTTCTTTAATTGGTATGGCACTGAATAAGTAAATTAATTTAGGTAGGATGCCCATGAACAACTGATGTATTTACAGTTATTTAGATCTGATTTTATTTGTGTGAAAAATGTTTTGTTTTTTGTTTTATTTTTAAAATTAATTTATTTTGATTTATCAACCATTACTTCCATAAACTTTTGAGTTTTAAGTTTTTCTCTCCTTCCCTCCCCACCTCCCTCCCCAAGGCGGCATGCAATCTGATATAGGCTATACATATACATTCCTATTAAACGTATGTGAAAAGTGTTTTGTAATTGTGTTCATATAGTTCCTAGGTTTGTTTTGGCAGGTAGACTCCTAAATATTTTATAATGTCTGCGGTAACTTTAAATGGAATTTCTCTTTCTATCTCTTTCTGTTGGGCTTTGTTAGTAATATATAGAAATGCCAATGATTTTTGTGGGTTTGTTTTATATTCTGCAACTTTGCTAAAGTTGTTTATTATTTCAAGTAGTTATTTATTTGATTGTCTAGGATTCTCTAAGTATATCATCATATCATCTGCAAAGTGTGATAGCTTTGTTTCTTCTTTGCCTATTCTAATACCTTCAATTTTTTTTTCTTTTCTTATTGCTAAAGCTAATGTTTCTTGTATCATATTGAATAACAGTGGTGATAATGAACATCCTTATTTCACCCCTGATCTTATTGGAAATGCTTCTAGCTTATCCCCTTTACATATAATGCTTACTGAAAGTTTTAAGTAGATGCTACTTATTTTAAGGGAGATTCCATTTATTCCTATGCTTTCTAGTGTTTTTAATAAGGATGGGTGTTGTATTTTGTCAGAAGCTTTTTCTGCATCTATTTAGAGAATCATCCACATTGCTTATTAACATTTATATTGTCAAATATAGCAGGAACTTCATTGATAGGAATAATTATTGCTGGAATCAAATGAGGAATTCTCTTTGTCTCACTTTTTCAATTGTAGTGTTTATGTCATTGAATTCACTGTCTGAAAGCTCAACATTGGATAAGTATGATGAGATATTTCTTAATAGTTGTTTTTTAAGATAAGTTTTTATTGGTATCTTCTTTTTCTTAGATCGTTATAATTATCTCAACTATTACTTCCCTTCCCAGAAAATCATCCTATATAAAAAATATTTTTTCATGAGGAAAAAAAGTCTAATCAATATGTTAAAAAAGTCTGAAAACATATGTAACACCTGAGGACCTTCCACCCTTCACTTGAGTCCTGCTGGGATCTTTATATTTCTTAATAGTTCTAAAATCTTTTCATCAGAGAGTCTCTTGGACATTTTATCATTAATGATATAAGCAAAACTGTATTACTATGACATCCAGACTATACATTTTGAAAATCTAAAAATGTCCCCCCACCTAATTTGCAAGTTAGTAAAATAGGAAAAACTACACACAAAGATAAACTTTTATTATACTCTATCAATTGTTGACAAATTTTTATTAACATTTGACATATTCTACTGATGTTCCAAGGGGAAAAGACTAATATGAGCAAAGAAATGACCCAATAGGAATGATTGTAGGATCATGTCTTCATATTTACAATAAAACGTTAGCCATATGCATCATCCAGCCAACACATCCAGTCCTTGTGGGTAAAACCATGTTTTATTTTTATTTTTTTATATAATATGAAAAAGTCTTTGGAATGCTAAGGAATATTGATAACAAAGGTTATAGTTGAGATATGAAGTAGAAATGTCTTTTTGAGTTTCAAGTGTGCAGAAAAAAAAACATTATTATGTCAGTTGATGAGCCCAGTCCTCCTATTAATCCGCATTTATTTTTTTTTCCTCTCCCCACTGGAAAAAAAAAAAACAGAAAAACAAAACACTTGTAACAAATAGGCATGGTCAAGCAAAATAGATTTACAAGTTGGCTATATCAAAAAATTTTATATGTCTGTACCTCGAGTCCATTACTATTAGGATGTGGGTAGCATGTGTCATCTTGGGTCCTCTGTAACCATGGTTGATCATTGCATTGATAATAGTTTTTCTGACTGTTTGGTCTCTATAATGTTGTTATATAAATTTTACTCCTGGTTCTGCTCACTTCACTCTTCATATAAGTCTTCCCAGGTTTCTCTGAAATCATCCCTTTTGTCATTTCTTACTGTACAATCTTATTCTGTTGTATTCATGTACCAAATTTTGTTTGACTATTCCCCAATTGATGGGTACATCCTTGGTTTCCAGTTCTTTGGCAAAGAGCTGCTTCTTTTTCTCTTTTTTCTTTTTTCTTATTGCTTTGGCTTAATAGTGATATTGCTGGTCAAAAGATATGCACAGTTTAGTGATTTTGGAGGGGCTTAGTTCTAAATTGTTTTCTAGAATTCCTGGCCCAATTCACCTCTTCAAACAACTTTGTTTTAGTGTTCCTGTTTCCTGCAACCTCTTGTCATTTGTCATTTTTCTTTTTTTTTTTCCAGTTGGACAATTTGATGTATGTAAGGTGGAGTTTCAGTTTTTTAAATTTGCATTTTTCTAATTGTGATCTAGATCACATAATGGTTATTTGATAGCTTGGGTTTCCTTTTTTGAAAACTTATGCAAAAACTTCAATTTTATGTGATCAAAATTGTCTGTTTTGTCTCCTGGAATCCTATCCTGTGTTTAGTCAAAAACTCTTCCATATGCATAACTAGCTCCTTCCCATCTTCAGATTTTGTTCTAAGTTATTTATTCTCCTTTCAGTTTTTTCTTCAGTTATTTTTTTGAATGCTCGTCTTATTCTTAAAAGCTCCACATACTAAGTGGGGGATTAAATGTTATGTGGTTTTCTCCAGTTAAGTAAAGCTTGAACATATTGAGAAAAGAATCTGAAAGGGCCATATACTTTTTAATTTTAGTCATAGCCACAGCCCCTTTCCCAGCCAGTATTTGAACGTTTTTCTCAGCTATAGAGACAGAAAGGACAATTGAGGTCATCAACGTTAAGCCTCTTAATTCACAGATGAAAAAACTAAAGCACAGAGAGATTAAATCATTTTCTTGCTCAGGTCACCCAACTACTAAATGTCTTGTTTTTATTTCTTGTTTTTGTTCCTAAAGGACTCCCACCAACTCCAGTTCAGCTTCTCTATCCTGTGTCCAGATTCAGCAATGTCAAATCTCTCCAGCATCTTTGCCGCTTTCGGATCCGACAGCTTGTCCGGATAGATCACATCCCAGATCTTCCTTTGCCGAAGTATGTTGGCATTTGGATTTAAAGGATTTGGGGGCCGAAGGGGAATATGGGAAAAGATAAATATATTTCCTGATAAAGCCTATTGGCTCAAATTCCAGAAATGGAGCTTGGCATAAAATGTTCTCAGTTGTCACCCTCTCCAGGTCTGTTTCTTCCTAATTCTAACTGTAGGGCTGTGGCACGTATCCAGATGAGAGGGATGCATGTGTGTACCTAGCAATCTCCACAGAAAGGTGGGGATGAATATGGTAGAAGTAACATGGGGACTCCTGAAGGATAAAGTCAGAGAAAGAGACATAGATGAAAATATGGGAAGAGATCTGTATGAGGGGCAATTGAGAATAGTCTCCCCTGTCCATACAGAGACAGAGGAGAGGAAAGGGGGGGAAAATAGAGCCTTATTTTTATTAAAACATTTTTTGTTCAATATCTTTTATTATAATTGCCCGTGCCAATTCTATGTCCTAGGCCTCTGATCTCTTACATCAGAAAATTCTACTACTATGATCCTCAAGAAGAAGTATACCTGTCCTTGAAGGAGGCGCAGCTCATTTCAAGACAGAAGCCAGAGGTGGAGCCCTCCACGTAGCGAGGGGCCCTATGACAGTTATGTGTTGCTGTCAGGTAAGGTGTCTGCTGCCTGCCCACTCAGCATGGTTCTCTTTGATGATTTAAGTGGCATGAATTGAGCACCTTCTCTCTGTACTGAGCCTTCTTTCCCTCAAGGAGTTGATAGTCCAGAATAGAGAGGGTCATAGGTTTCAAGCTAGAGCAGACTTTAGAGGCCGCCAACTCTAATTTTATATATGAGGAAACAAGCTCAAAGAAATCACACAAGGATTTGAACCCAGGACTGTGACTCCAAATCCAGTGTTCTTTCTGCTTCTGTCTTTTTTTTTTCTTCTTTTAGGCAATTGGAGTTAAGTGACTTGCCCAGGGTCACACAGCTAGTAAGTGTTAAGTGTTTGGTCTGAGGCCAGATTTGAACTGAGGTCCTCCTGACTTCAGGGCCAGTGCTGTATCCACTGCGCCACCTAGCTGCTCCTCCACTTCTGTCTTGATGCCTTAAGACATATGACATGAATATGAAACACTTAAAGGAATATTTATAGAGAAAGGTAAAGATATCTGTAAATGAATATGGTGCCAGATACTAAGTGGGTAACCTTTCCCACCTCTCTTGGAAGATGCCCACCCTGAATTTATTCACCCTCATGTGCTTAATCAGCTGTGGTGGAGAACAATTTTTGGTTTCTGTCGTACACTACAGTTGCTTAAAAACCAAAGAAAATCTCTCATCACCAGCAGATTAAGGTTCTCTAGGCGTGGATTTTCAATTAAATAGCAACCATAGCCAAGAACCCAGAACATAGGGAAGGCAACTATTTTGCCTCTTTCTAGAGTTCCATTTGGGCCATAAGGGGAAAAATGTTGGAGACAATTGATGAACCAGAAAATTCACTTAAAGAATTTATTTTCCCTTTGTCTGACCTGCTAGTTTTTCTTCCTATAAAGCTCCTTTGACATCATCTATTTGTATAAAAGAATTCTGAATCTTTCTTAATAAAGGATGTTAAAGGATGGAGGAAGAGTGCAAAGTTGCTGGAGTTCTAGGGTTTTTTTGTTTTTGTTTTTGTTTTTTTTGGTGAGGCAGTTGAGGTGAAGTGACTTGCCCAGAGTCACACAGCTAGTGAGTGTTATGTGTCTGCAACCAGATTTGAACTCAAGTCTTCTTGACTCCAGGGCCAGTGCTCTATCCACTGCTTCACCTAGCTGCCCCCCTAGGGCTTTTTTAAAGAACTGGTAGTATTGACTACATGTTAAATCTCATGTCTCATGGATTGTATTTGTCGTCTCTTAGCCCATCCTTTTTAAGAGGAGAAATTTTACCCCCCACAACCCTCTTTCTCTCCCCCCCATCTTATTAGTCAGAGTAGGATTAGTTTTCTTAAGACTCTGCAGCTAACCCAGTACAGTTGGATAGTAGTAGATTCACTCAACTCTTCACCTGTGGGTCCAAGAAGCTATTGCATGGCTAAACCGCGAAGGTCCTGAAGCAGGTGCCATGGAGCACTTAGAACTTGGTCAGACACTGTAGACACCAAGGTTATATCCATTGCATCCAGGGCTATTGCCAGTTGTCTGGATTTTTGTCCTGCCGCTGGATTTTCAATAATTCAAGAGAGTGAGGCTGATGATTTTGTGTGATTCTGCCTCACTTAAATCTAGTTCACATCACCCCGTGATGTCATTAGTCCTCGTTGAAAATGACGAACAAACAGTAACAACAACAATAGCTCTACGTGGTTCCCTTCGTACATATGTTGCCTTAGGAGTCTCATGTGGTTGTGGTATGTGTTAGTTTGCAACTTGAGTCTCAACTGACAAAACCCTTCAAATCCGGCCTCAGACCAAACACTTAACACTTACTAGCTGTGTGACCCTGGGCAAGTTACTTAACCCCAATTGCCTAAAAGAAAAAAATTTATATAACAACATTACAATATTACATATGTGGGACCAGTACAAAGTTAAAACAACCAAAATCAGCAGTTCTTTTCTTGATCATTTGGTGTAACTTTCCTAAATAGCTGACAGCCTGTAGGAGTCCTAGAATTTCTAGCCAGGCACACAAGGTGTTAGTGCAGTAGTCATGGATTCTTTTAGCCCCAAGACACTATCCACAACTATGCATTGCCTGTGAAGGTGATTGGTAGGCCTGTGGGGGAAAAATAGAAGTTCTATGAGACCTTCAGGGACGGTGTTGGGGAAGACAGAGAAAAGAATAGTAGGGAGTCATAGGATGCCACAAATGGCAGGTGCCACAGGATGTCTGCCCTTGCATTATCTCAGTAATGGGCTGCTTACATATTTTAAGATAGTTTTTGTTGGTGTCATTGGTACCCATCTCATTTTACTATTTGACAATATCCATTCTACTTCAAGAATGTTGGGCCTTTGCTCTTGTTGATTTTGATTTTTCTCTCTTTTCCCCCTAAGGTATTTTGGTGGCCAAGCTCCAGTTGCAAAGAACCAAATGAAGCTACGTGGTTGATAAGGGAAGTGAAGAGCAAAAGGGAAGGAGGAACAGTTAAGACTTTCTGTACAAAATGTTTGATTCCCACATAAGGCACAGAAGAAGCACACAACAGAGTTCTTGAGGTGGGAATGCCAGCCGCCAGCTCTGCATCCCTTGTTGGGATCGTACTACTGGATCAGCAATGTGGAAAGGTGGAGAAAGTCTCAGTACTGTTTCTTTTTCAGAAGTTTTATTTTTGATATTTCCATTTTCAGTATGGAAAACATAGTCTTAAGAGCAGCTGGCGATTGTGCCCGTTGGATTTGAGGTGGGTTTGGGAAAGAGCTGCCCCAGTCAATGAAAAGAAAGGGCTTACAAACAGACACTTTAACATTAGCTATGGTGCTCTGCAGTGGAGAAAACATGTCATAAGTAATAGGGGCCTGAGGGAAGATGGAATGAGGGATTTGGAGTTCCTTAATTTAGAGCCTTTTGTGTGAAGTGCAGGCTCCTTGGAGGAGCTCATGAAGAAAGCAGACGATGTGGGACAAAACATCATGGGAAGGAAACTGACAAACGGGCATATTGTTTGCAGTGTGTTTGAAGTCTCTTCACACCTGTTTGAGGTCTGAGATCTTGAAATCGCATGCCTCTGATGTTTAGAAGCTTTTAAAATTTGCTCTACCTATTTCCTGAAATCCACGACCTCAGGGTACTTCTGTTCTTCCTTCTAAACCAGGAAGAAATAAAAAAACATTTTACTCCTCCCTTCTCTCCTATAAGCAGCCCATTTTACCTTGGACATGGTACATCCCATTGTTTCCACAAAGGAAATAGTATTTTTATCGTTGCTTGAATGGTTCAAAGCCCCAGTCGTGGTTTCAGATTCTTCATGTCAGACCATCTCCGTAATTTAGGATTTCCGTCCTAATCCATCAGCCAGTTAGATAGAGTGAGGATAGAGGTGAGGGACAAAACCATCACAGTTTTTCTGGAGATGCTCTCTCCAGAATGCAGGGTCCTTAGACCTGATCAGCAGAGTGTTAAATCTCATGCTTGAAAGTTTATCTTCTTGTCTAAGCATGTCATTGCTTCTGGACCAGGGAGGTAGCAAGGAACCAAATAGTGGCTTGGTTTCCAAACATATTAGGGTGGGTTGGGGTGGGGTGGGGTGGAGAGTCCTGTGGATCACTGCCCTTCTTTTGATGAAAAATCCAATCCATTGCTGATTTAGAAGCTGTTCTGTCCTATAGCATTGACCCTTAAGTCTTCCTGTTGAGAGGGGAAGTGCAGGGAGGCTTTTTGGAAGCTTAAACTTGTCCCAAAGGTGACCATCACCTGACTCTGAATGATAAGCTTTTGAGACTGTTGTCATGTGGAGTTGACTGAGTTGAGATTTCATATTAAGATGTAAGCTTATAAAATATTTTGATCTAAGAAGGGCCACAGTATATGGAAGACTGTTAATACTTTGCAATAGGTGCTCCGTGAAATTGTTTCCACAGTTCCCCTGTGTTTATCTCTACTTCATCTTAGATGTGTTATCAAACCAAGACGGTGGTTTCCTCAAAGTTTGGGGTTAGGCCCTCAGTGTGTCTCAGTAATTTGTAGAAATACCTCATCTGGAAGCATTGACTACTGAAGGCTGAGATGGTGGCTCTTCCTGTCACGTGTCCCCCATCCCAAATGGCTGGTCTCCCAAACTATGAATCTTTCAAAGGATGTAAAGACACCTGGGAGATCTGGCCATGAAATCTGCTTTGCAGCATTAACTTAGCCCACCACTCATCACAAGGAACATTTCCCTTCTGTGGCTTTTAACGCAACACTTTCAATGCAGAAATAGACTTAGCACCTGTGAACCTTGACCCTGAAGAGGAAAGTTTAGAATCCCTTCTGGTCATAAGAAGGCAGATGCTCAACCCCTGTTTTCTTTGGCTATTGCTAATGAAAACTTGAGCTTCTGCTATTTTCAAGGTACTCTGGGAATTCAAAAGGAGTCTTGAACCTGATTCATCCCTAAGGTGAGATAGGAATTTGGGGAGATACTTTGCATCACACAGAGCATTTAGAAAATAGTATGACAATGAAGAATCAGCTGCCAAATTATAGTACAGATGTGTGATAGGAGTTAGGGGAGAGGTCCCTATGAACTAGAAGTGGGAAGTGAAGGCTTCATAGATGTGAAACTTGGCAGTCTTGAAGGCTTAGTGGGATTGAAATAGGCAGAAAGGGACAGAGCAGCATGAGTAGGTGCACAGAGGTAGAAATGAGTGTAACATATTGGGCAGCTCAGCGCCCCAAGCCAATACTAGCTACATACATCAGCTTTGAGTTTTTCCTCCTTTTCAGCTCATTGGTTTATAGTTAGAAACCTCCAGCATCCATCAGCAAATCTGAACCCTGAGAGGGAATCTGGAGGAGGCAGACTGCTGAGTCGAGTCTCGTTGACCTACCTTCCTTTCCCTGGCAGCCTCACAGGACCCTCTGAAGGCTGCCAACCCCCTACCTATTGTTTCACAGGAATAGCTAAGGAAGGACTGTGTAATATTGCCCTTTTCTCATTTGAATTTCCATGGTATTATTTGAATTCTCAAATCCTGACTCAAACTGGCCTGAATAATTGACAGTTCTCCTCCCTACTTGTCTTTTTTCTCCTTGGTTGCAGCCTCTTGCTGGATGCTCATCCCACAGCAGGGGATGGTAGAACAGAAGAGGGCAGGAAGCGACTTGGCTGTCCTCAGGAAGTGAGTGGAAATGGCAGAGAAGCAGAGGGTGGTAGACTGGGATGGCCTGAGGTGACCCTGGACAATCAGGCCCGAGAGGGTGGAAGTAGAGCAGGGAGAGGCTGAGCAGCTATGCCAGGAACATATGCCCTTCATGCCCTCCTCCAGGTACCTTCTGATTAGGCTGACCTACCTACCTCTTCCTCATTCACATTAAACTCAGCAAAAATGGCAAGTTACTCATGAACTCATTCTTCCCCACTCTCATTTTCTCTTAAGTCACAGAAACTGGAGAAGACAGAGGATCCATCACTTCCTAAAGGGTTGGCTTGGGCAAGCGATGGGCTACTTGCAAAGTGGACCCACTGAATCAATCCTCTTGTCCGTTATCTACTGTAACCTTCCTTGGGACAGGAATAGACTTAGACTTATGTGAGCTGGTGACAACTACTGCTATAACTTGCTATTACTTGAAATTCGTATGCTGCGATGGGGGTGGGGAGGGTGGGACTTGTGGGGAGACACACATCTATGGGTGAGGACGGATGGCTTTGAGGCTCCTGATCAATAATGTTTGCCTTGGCCTTGGGACCTAGCCCTGTGCCTAGATATAATGACTGGAACTCTCTGGAGCCCGAGCTGCCTCAGGGAAGGGACTTGAAAGGGGTGGGGCCAACTCCGTTCTATTTCTAGTAGCGCTGCTTATATAAACCCCTTCTCCTCATTAAGATTGGGAACAGTGTGGAGGTGACAGGAGCTTCTAACCCGCTGTGCTCCCAAGAAGAGATGGGGGAGGTCAGGGCACCCAGAAGGGGTACTGGAGATGAGGCAAAAGGAGAGAGGCACATCCTAGGAGAAGTCCCAGCCTCTCAGGTCTTTCCTCTGGGCTGCTGGAACAGCAAAGCTTTCCCGAAGCCCTCTGCTCTCTGCAGAAAAAATGTTTTTGTTTTCTCTTTTACCTTCCTTGTTGCCTCTAACTTCCTTTTGAGCTCTGGGGTTGAAAGGCTTGGCAATGGTACTAAGAGGTCTGAAAGTCTGGGTGCATGTCTGTCTTCACTTACAGAATTGCTCCCCATCATTTGGGGAGTTGGGAGCATCTCTGTTGGGGGGAAATCTGACATGGTTGCCAAGCTTAAGAAAATGTCTTCTGCCCCCAAGGGAGGAGCTTTGGAGTTAGACATTTTCCCTATGGGAATCTTTTGGTTTGGTTTGTGGGGGGTGGGGAGGGTCAGAGGAGGGAGAGGGTAAGTGCTTTTATCTATAGTCTCCAACATAGCTGGTCTTACACTGAATTTGTGCTATTGCATACATGTAGCCATCTTTCTTTTCACTGCAGCAGTGTTTATTGGTAGTTCAAAATGATTTATTTGCTCCTGGGGAGTAAAACTTTTTTTTATTTAAAAAGAAAAAAATTAATGAACCAACCTCCCCCTCTCCCTTTAAAATGACTCTTATAATAATTGTCTAAGGATTATTGGGTCATAAGACTTAAGAAGGCAGAGTCAGGTACAGAAGTGCTTATGACATCCAGTTATAACCTGGGGAATGTGATCCTTCATGCTCAGCACAATCTAGAGGAGGATTTGGAAGTGATAGATTTGGGGTGGGGGGTGGGGGGTAGTGGGTAAGCCACAGAGACAGGGAAGCCAGGGATACAGGTGCTGCAGTTAAAACAGAAATGGTGATGCACTGTTTTTAAAGTCTTATTTTCTGACATAAGGAAAACCTTTTCTTTACGTGCAGATTATATGACATTTCTGTCTTTGTCCTCTTCACTCCTTTTCCCCTTTCTGACTTGGTGCTGCCACCATGTTTCTTCCCCATTCTTCCTGTTGTTCTCCATTGGTCTCTTTCCAGCCGGCCCTGCATGCTGAGTTTGTTGACTCACTGTCATTTGTATTTCCTCTCATCTTAAAGAGTCCATGGAATACTTCCCACAGAAGGGCATGCGGCAGCAGCCAAGAAGGAAATAAGGCAGCCAACAGTAGTAGGATAGACTTAAATGGCTTTGTCGCAGCTGGACTGCGATCTTCTTTGCCCTTAGAGAAGGAATGCAAGAAAATCACAGTTTATACCCTTCACCAGAACTAAAGTTGTCAGTCACAGACATAGGGCCTCAGCTCAGAAGCTGGAATCTTCTCTGCCTTAGCTCCTCAACCTGCAGAAATGGATCAAGAACGTCTGCTTGATTTCTCCCACCCAGGATTGTCTCTTGGGAAGGTTCTAACCCTTAGAGTTGCACCATGAATTTTCCAAAGAACATAAAAATACAGACACTGGTCTCTTGGAAGATTAGCTTGTTTGAATGCAGAAATTGGTATTGTCAGTGACAAAACCACTTCTCTCTACTTGTGTTCTAGGGAAACTTTAAAAGTAGGGTATCCAGATCTGGGCTCAGGTTGTTTGCTAGTTCTCAGCCAGAAGTTCACCAGTCCCTTCCCCATCACTTCCCACCTCCAACTTTGTGCCCTTTTTGAAATCATTCTCACTTCCACCAGCCCAAAGTGACCTGGCTTCTTTTCCCACTTAGTTTGGACACATTTTTCTCCCCACCTTCCCCTTATTCCCTATCTTTTTTGTGCTTAATTTATTAAAATAGTTGCTGTATAATTTATTTTCATAAACTATTAAAATGTACTAAATGGTTAAAAATAGACTTGCAGGCCAATCTTTAAGGGGAGAAGAGTACGGGGGACGGGGAAGATGTTTTGATATAAACATAACAAATGCACTTTGGGTGTGTTTTGGTATTTTTCTTGGGGGTGGGGGGTGGGGGGATGTTTGGATGTACCTGTAGATTAGTTACAGAATGGGGATTGTCTGTATATATTGTATTAATAGGCATGTTTGGACTCTTGTATTCAGACAATAGTAGCTGCTGCAGGTCCTGTTTGGAAATCCCATGTAAAATTCCCAGTTTTTTTGTAAGTGTTGGTGCGGGAGACATTTGACTCTTGTGTTTGTATCTCCTTTTTATGACTGTTGTTCAGACCCATGTCTTTTTGGGGGAGGGGTGGGAAGGGGATTTGAAATAAAAATGTTTAGAAATTGTTTTGTGTTGGTTTCTCTTTAGCTTCCTTGGCCATATCACACAACTCCATTCCTAATAATTAGTATTATTGACTCTTTCATGGAATCAAATGGCCTTCCTCTAAAGATTGGACAAATTCCTGGATGCCAGGTAGAATTTCCAAAGGGTAACTTGTGAGATTTAATGGTGCTAGAAAGGATGTCAGGCAGAAGCATATGGCACTTGGCAGATGTCTGTTTATAATAATTGCTGACATGTACACTATATACTTTATATCCGTCTTGTTACAAAAGCTTTATGAGGTGCATATTCCAGGTATTATTCTCATTTTACAGATGAGAAAACTGAGGCCCAGAGAGAATAAGTGACTTGCCAGTGGTAGTATTTGTCCGAGTTGAGAATTTGAACATGTCTTACTGGAGTCCCTGGTCCAGCCATGTTTCCACTTCCTCTCTGTTCTAACTCTTCTCCTTCTTCCTATCAGCCCACAAAAAGTGGAGGTTACTTCAGGCCATTGATCGAAGACCTCCCTGTCACAGGATCATAGATTTGTAGACATAAGATTTGGGGGTGGGGGGGAGTAAGGAAAGGAAAGAAATTTGTTGTGAACTGTGGTGAAGTGGCTAGAGCACCGGCCCTGAAGTCAGGAGAACTTGAGTTCAAATCCGGCCTCACACCGGACGCTTGACACTTAATAGCTGTGTGACTTTGGGCAAGTCACTTAACCCCAATTGCCTAAAAAAAAAGAAAAAACCATGGTCACTGAGTCAGGCAGTCCCAAGGTGCCTTGTTTGAGGTTGGTGGCGGAGACTGGATTTATTTTAGAAAATAGTGGATCTCCATTGTTTCCTCCTTTCTTTTCCTAGTATCCCTGTAGTGCAGGCCCTTTGCACTTCTAGTCCACCTCCTTCATTTTTTATAAATTAGGCAACTCGAATCCCTGGAAGGAACCAGATCACACAGGAGCAACAAGGAGCACCCAGGATTCATTCCCAGCCCCAAACTGTTCATTCGATAAGATGGGAACTTTAGAAATAACGGTGCCAATTTGGGCAGGTGTTAATGAAGGAGAAGCAGCAAAACCTGTGAACTGGTGATAAGGTGTTCGTATCCTGCTAAAACTTCCTTTTCTTCCTCTGCTCTGCAAAGTAGAAGTAATAATCTGCTGTCGTCATGTAGTGCTGCCACAGCCTTTTCCTCTTTCCTGAGACTGGACCGAGGGGCAGTGTTGAAGACCACACAGCTGAAAGCATGGGGGTTTGGAGAATTTGCTTCAACAGTTTTTCTATCTACAAAATCAGGAGGCAGTGCAGAGGAAGAACCAAAGAAGTCTAAAATTCAGCAGCTGTCACAAAGGACTGAAAGTGCTGAGGCATTTGAGAATTCTACCTATAAGAACCTTCAACATCATAACTTCAACACTTAACACCTTCTTAGATGTTAACTTGGATCTTTTGAAATTTAGGTTGCCTCAGCCATCCTCAGGATGAGAGTCACCTAGACACGGAGTGAAAAGTTAAAAGAAAAATGTCAAGTTTCTTTGTGATTCAACTTGAGTCATTGTTGATGTATTTTCTCCTCCATAAATATAGTTAATGCAACAGTAAAAACAACCATACAGCTACCTAATCCCAGATGCGTGGAAAGAGACCACGTTCACTAAGTCTCCCCTATCTGGAATTCACTGATCATCTTGTGAAGATTCACACTAGCATGTCTGTCCAGAGGACCCAGGCAGTTGCTGTGGTGACCACATAGATGTTTTTTAACAAACAAAGAATAAATTGAACTATGCCTGCTTAAAAAAAATAACCATTTGTTAGGTGACTGTTTTGTGCAAAAGATTATACTAGGTTCATAGAAGTTATCTAAGATCTCTGCCCTCACGGAGTTTGCAATTCAATAGTATGACATTAGTTCTGACTATCCTAATTCATAATAGGGCAGCTAGGTGGTGCTGTGGATAGAGCACTGGGCTTGGAGTCAGGAAGACTCATCTTCATGAGTTCAAATCCAGCCTATGACACTAGCTGTATGATCCAGGGAAAATCACTTAACCCCGTTTTCCTCAGTTTCTCATCTGTAAAATGAGCTAGAGAAGGAAATGGCAAACCATTTTGTATCTTTGACAAGAAAACCCCAAAATGGGATCACAGAGAATTGAACATGACTGAAACAACCAAACAACAAAATTCATGATAATATGGGCATTGGATTATTTTATGGGGGGCAAAGGAAAGGCAAAAAAATTGTAAACAAGATAGGCAGAAGAATGTTTAACCTACTAGAGAACTTTTCAATCTCTGTTAGCATATGTCTGAATATAATGCTAATTATAAGTAATCTTTGTCTTTCAGAATCTGTATATGCCAACACCAGAGTAGTTAATTTGAATGTTTATTTCAAAGAAATGAAGTTTGTTTTTTTTAAAAAATATGCCATGAAGTCTTTTTTTAAAAAAACTCATTTAAGTGGGTGGTTTCTCTAATAGTCCAAATCAATGAGATTTTGTTATACATAGGATTTGAGATATGATACAGATTACCATCAATTAGTCCCATTTGATTTATAGGAAACTAAAACCTGGAGAAGTTGAGTAACTTGATCAAGGCAAATAAATTGATGGCCAAATTTCAGCAAGATACCTCAATGTAAACATGATTTTGGTATGGTGATTCTCAGTTCAGTAAGCATTTTATTTACTATCTGCTATATTCCAGGCACTGTGCTAAGCAGTGGGGATACATAGAAAACCTCCTGCCATAATGGTTAAAATCTACTGGGAGATTAGATGTGGATTTAGAGAGTTGTTCACCAATATAAAAAGAGCTACCATTTGGAGCTGTCAAATCAGTGCAGCCATTTTAGAAAACAGTTTGGAATTATTCAAATGAAGCGACTAAACTACCCATACCCTTTGACCCAGAGATTCTGCTACTAGGTATATACCCCAGGGAAGCCATTGATAAGAAAGATAAACAAACTATTTATAACATATAATATTTTTTGGTAGCAGAGAACTGGAAACAAAGTAGATGTCTATCAGCTAGGGAATAGCTAAACAAGTTTTATTGTGTGAATGTAATGGAATATTGCTGTGTTGTAAAAGACAATGTGATGAATAGAGAAGGACGTGATCTCATGCAGAAGTAAGCAGACCCAAGAAAACAGACAATGACTATAACAAATATACATAAAGAAACAGCAACCACAAAATACCAAAAGTGATTATTGCGATGCCCTTAATGGTAGGCTAAAAACAGCCAGACCTGGAAATTTTGAATGCCATTGAAAGTATAAGGCGAGCTCAGTCTTTACAGTATCCTCAGTATCCTCTATCTGTGGGCAATCCATGTGAATTCTCAGTAGTCCTGCTTCTGGGTATGTGAAATGGAGGGGTCCTTTCTTCAATTTAGAGTATGCACAGGTATCCTTTGTTTCCTGTCAGTTTACTGTGTGGTAATGGAAAGTCATTTAATTGCCTACTGAACCAGAACAACTTTGCTGACAAAAAGTTTGACTAGACCAAACAACTATTTTTTCCTTGGTGGCTTTCAAGTAAGCAGAAAGAAGAAATGGTATAAGCTTCTGGATGGAGAAGTAATAGCAGTGGCAGCAGAAGCTTTCTGCTACCAGCTGCCTTCCCATACCACCCAGCCTCCATGTGGTCATGAATGCATGGTGGTACCTACATTCCTTTCTCTAAGTGAATGAGTAGTGGAGAAAATGGACCAGGTTATGTATCACTACGTGGGCTTCAAAAGGCTGGAAGAACTCCCAGACTTCCAGCAACTAGAGTCCATAGCAGTGTCTTCCGGTAGCTACAGCTGCTAAGCCTGGTGTAGAGTGACTTTTATTTTTTGCTCTTTAGAAAAACAAGCAAACAAAACCCTCTTTCATTAGCATTTCTAGAAATTCTTGTTGGGCTTGTGTCTGATCTGCAATTGTCTTCGAAGTTTTGCCTGTAGATATTTTCAAGTCATTGTCTTCTGAATTTGTGTCTTGAGCTTCCCTGTCATGTAAGTAGTTTTTTTTTATAATTTTTCCACCTTATTTCTTGACTTTGTACTTTATATTAGTGTTAGGTTCTGCTCTCTTCTGGGTGGGTGGATGGGTGGTGGCTGGCCTGAGCTTCTGTCCTTTATGTCTTTCTGTTGCTTTCAGAGCTCCGTCTGGGGAGCTGTAAGTTTGGTGCTTCCAACATAGTGTAATCCAGGGAGAGGTCTGCTCACTTCCTTTCTGGTCTGCACTATGGTCCTTGCCCAGGTAGGGCCCTTGTTCCCTGGAGACCATGACCACTCCTACTGGCCCTGGAACTGTGATCTGGAACTGGATAATGGGCTGCAGAGCTGCCAAACGGTACCCAATCCTGCACTGAGTGCTGGTATATGGGTCCCCTGGGATCTCCTGCCCAGGTATTCAGTTCCCTGGACACACGGCTGCTCCCCAGTAATACTACTGCTGTCGTCTCCACCAGGTACTGCTTCTGCATCTCTGATCTCCTGGCACGCTAACCCCAGTGTACACAGACCTCTCTCTAAGATGCCCTGGGCTGGAAAACCTCTCATTGTGACTTTTTCTTGGCTTTTCTGAATTTCCAGAATTCAATTTGGTATGTTTTCTGTGGCTGTTTTAGAAGTTTTGGGAGAACTTTGGCAGTTGTGTTCACTCATTCCACTATCTTAACTCCACCCCTGAAGAGTCGCTCCTGAGGAGATGACACTTGCTTGACCCAGCCCAGTAGTGAATGGAATCGATAGTCCTACAAACTGGGGAATGGCTTACTCATCTGCTATGCCACATTCAAAAGGGAATCAAATGTTTGGGGGAATGTTTGGGAATCACCACTTGAAATTTGAGTTCACTATCCCCAGGGACTGAGATGGTAGAGGAAAGGGTGTTCCTAATTTGGGAGGTTTATAATTCTTTTGTTTTTGCTATAGCTTCTTGATGTTAATTGGTTTATGGATTTTGAGTGGAGATCAGATGGACAATTGATAAGGTGGATGGGAGCTTGTCAGAATTACCCACTAGAACTTTGAGAGTTAGGAGAGTGAGCCCTAGTGACTGTATGTTACATAAGGAGTTTGTATTTTGTTTAGTAGGCAGTAGGAAGTCACCCAGAGATTTTTGAGCAAGAAAATGATGTGCATAAAATAGATACTGAATAAATGTTTGTTGAATTCAAGTGAGTGAATCACTGGATAGATCCTCAAGTCTCGTCCATGAAGCCTTCCTCACTAAAAGTAATCCCTTTTGCCTGGAGTCTCTCAGACCACTCTGACTTCTTCGTGTACTTAATCATTTTCTGTTTTGTGATATAGCTTTTTGTGTACATGCCTAATATATTTGTTCAACTGGAAGCTTCTTGAGGGCAAGGGACTACATCTTGATGTGTTTTGACATGCCCAGTGCCCAGCAGAATGCCTTAAATACAGTATTTAAATAAACTTTTGTTCAACTGAATCTCTCACAGGTTAATAGAATTTGGAGCTAGTAGGACTCTTGGAGATAATCAACATTGATTTTACAAATGAAGAAACTGAGGCTCAGAGAGGATAAGTAACTTGTCAAAGTTTACACAGGTAAGTAAGATGCAGAGTGGTTGGTTGAAAGAGTTCTTTGAAGTTATTGTTCTGCTCAGTCAGTGGGAAGACAGAGCCTCAGAAAGTCTTTTAGAAGAATAGCCTTTAGAAAAGGACATATATGTTCAAAAATACTTATAGTGGCTCTTTTTGTGGTGCCAAAGAATTGGAGATTGAGGGGATGCTCATCAATTGGGGAATGGTGAACAAGTGGTGGTATATAATTGTGATGGAATACTATTGTGCTATAAGAAATGACAAGCAGGATGGTTTTGGGAAAACCTGGGAAGACTTATATGAAGTGATGCAAAGTGAAGCAAGGAGAACCAGGAGAACATTGTACACAGTAACAGTAATATTGTAACAGTGATCAACTGTGAAAGATTTAGCTACTCTAATCAACATAATGATCCAAGACAATCCCAAAGGACTCATGATGAAAAATGCTATCCATATCCAGAGAAAGAACTGATGGAGTCTGAATGCAGATTGAAGGTTACTATTTTTCACTATTTTTTTTCATGGTTTATTTTTTTTTGGTGGGTTTCTTCTTTCACATCATGACTAATGATGAAATGTATTTTACGTGATTGAATATATATAACCTATGTGAAATTGCTTACAATTTTAGGGAGGGGGAAGGTGAGAGAAAGAGGAAGAGAAAATTTGAAACTCAAAATTTTTAAAAATTGAATGTTAAAAATTGTCTATACCTGTAATTGGGGAAAAAAATAAAATATTATTAAAAATAAAAAGTTAAAAAAAGAAAAACCTGGGAAGACTTACATGAACTAAGCAAAGTGAAGTGATGCTTATTCATCATTTGGGAAATGGCTGAACAAAGATGTGGTATATGATTGTTATGGAATACTATTATGCTATAAGAAATGACAAACAGGATGGTTTCAGGAAAACCTGGGAGGACTTACATGAATTGATGCAAAGTGAGCAGAACCAGGAGAACATTGTACACAGTAACAACAATGTTGTAACAATGATCAACTGTGAAAGACTTAGCTACTCTAATCAGTATAATGATCCAAGACAAAAGGACTCATGAAAAATAATGCTATCCACCTCCAGAAAACTTAAGAACTCTGAATGTGGATTGAAACATTTTTCACTTACATTGTTTTCATTGCTTTTTCAAACTTTTTTTTTTTGTTGTTCTTTTTGCAACATGGCTACTTTGGAAATATCTTTTGCAAGACTTCGCTTGTATAGTTGATATCATGTTGCTTCCTGGAGAGAAGGAGAGAATTGGCAACTCAAAATTTAAAAAAAAAGAATATTAAAGTATAATTATTTTTTTAAAAGTATATAATTCTTATGCATTACTTTTAAAACTGTGAGAAAAAAAGAGGAGCCTTTAGGAGAGGGACTTACCACAGAGAGATAGGGAGAGGGTCAAATGAGGGTAAAAAACTGGCAAAAGACAGAAGAACCCCTTGAGGAACAGAGATTAAACCCAACAGAAAAAATAGATATTGGAGGTTATATCCAGAAGTCTGTGGCAGGCTTCCTCCGCCATCTAGTGGCCAGTGTTAGTTATATCATCCTAGGTTTATGGGATGCTTGGAAAGGCATCTCCAACCTGACCAGTAGTCATTATTTAACACTTCATAGACCTGTCATGGGGGATAGTGTACATTCATTGGAAGGAAGCTGAGTTTTACCTTCTTTGTGGCTCTTACTGAACCAGGGGAGCTTCCATCTCATGAAGTCAGATTATCAGAGCTAGAAAGGCGCTTCGAGACCATTTTAGTCCAATCCCACAGACAACAGGGTGAGAAGAGTGGGAGGTAGCTTTCTTTATGCTTTTTATAGCCTTCTTAGGCCGAGGGGACTGACGTCTTGGAGGTGGCATAGGTTCTGCCACCCCCACCCTCCCCAAAAAGTGGGTAGATGGATGCCTGCTGGTGGCAGTGCCCACAGAAGATACTATATCTCCTTGCCTCTCAAAGATGTAAATAGGACTTAACGTCCCATAGCCTAATATGTCCTTGGAAAGTGGTGTGATGTGAGCCCCAAAGCCATTTAGCCTTGTTTATCTTTCCATTTTTTTCTCTCCTTACCACTACTCCCCCCAACCCTACTCCTCATTTCTCTCCAGAGAGAGCTGTCATTCCCCTCTAAGGAGGACATCTGGAATGATGCTGTTGTTGCATCATGTCTGACTTCTCTTTTATAAAACAACAAATGGCATCTGGGATGGGTTTGGCCTCAGCTAATCCTTAGGGAGTGGGGCACTGACAGGAAGATCCAGGAACCCAGGGCAAGTGTCTACAGATAGCTGCTTTCACTGCAAGCTCAGATAGAACCTTTCCCCCCTCCACCCAGTAAAGATCCTAAACCCTGCCTGCACCCTCCATGATGTTCCCTCTCTCCACCAACACACACAGACACACACAAGCACTTCCTCCCTTCCTCCCTCCAACTCTTCCTCTCAAAGGCTTTGCAATCTCAGCTCTCCCTCACTGTGATCGCATCATCTTTGGCTTTTGTTCACCAAGCAGCAGGTGGAGGAGGAGGAGGAGGAGTGGTGCTGCCTGCCCCTTTTCTTCCTCCCATCTCTATCCCCTCAGTCCTTG
The DNA here is from genome assembly GCF_900497805.2 of Vombatus ursinus. Classification (NCBI taxonomy): domain Eukaryota; kingdom Metazoa; phylum Chordata; class Mammalia; order Diprotodontia; family Vombatidae; genus Vombatus; species Vombatus ursinus. The sequence goes on along the minus strand of NW_020954579.1, from coordinate 3,055,316 downwards.
GTCATTTGTCTCGTCTGTCCTGTCTGGTCCAGCAGCTTCCTCCCTTACCAGCTGCTCCCAGACTCAGCCCTTCCCTTTACCTCCAAGATATCATCTTCACAGGAGTAGAGGGAAGAATGACCTCAAATGAAAACGGGGTAAAGTCAGGATTTATAAGCCATTCCAATTGTTCCTATTCTCTGATTTATCTGGCAGAATGCTGGTGGATTTAGGTCAACAATTCAACAAATATCTGTTTACTTGTTGAAAAGCAGCTTGGTAGTATAGCTACGTCTGACAGACTGTGTGACCCTAGGCTTGTCTCTTAACCTCCTAGTGCTCTAAATAACTCTCTAAGACTGAGTAGTAGAGCTAATGCCGACCTGCTTGGGTAGAGGAAATTTTCTAACCCAAGAGCTCCCTAGATCAATGAAATCATAGGTACAGCCTTATGTACTTTGTATTTCATATTTACTTCTCTGTGTATATATTGTTTTCCCCCTCATCCCCCAAAGGAATGTAAAGCTCCTCAAGGGTGGGGGGACTGTTTTTTTGTTTGTTTGTTGTTTTTTTTTTTTTTGCTTGGGTGAAAGGAGTTTCTTCATTGGCATATCAGTGAAGTCACAGGTCCACTCCTCTCCATCCTGTGTACCAGGTAATGAAAACAAAGGTCATGTGGCTAAAGTAAGGAGAAGAGTGAATGAAAGTGTTGATAGCTCTTTGTCTGAAATTATAGCCTTGCTCAATGTCAAAGGCATCATTGAGAGCTTTAGGAAACCTCTTTTGCTGAAGGGGAGGCACCGAGTATGGACAGGTGGGAATAAGGTCAAATGAGGATAGGAAACTCACGTTCTCCTGGTCTTCTCCTCCTTCTCTCTGTGTCTGCTACTCACCCATCTCCCCACTCCCACAGCCCTCCAACGATACTCTGCACTGGAGAGGATTTTGAATGTCATCTTCACTAACCCTCTCTCCGTTTGTCACTTCCTTTCCTCATGGGATGGCTAATCTGCTGGGCTTCTCAGCCTGGGCTTGGAGGGAGGGAAACTATCCGTGGTCTGAGCAAGTCTCTCTTCCTTCTTGGTCTCTCTTTGCCTTGGAACAGACTCTGTCTGAAGGGACAAAGGGACCCATTGACCCCATAGCCTTGTGACCCCACCCAAGTCTAACACCCCCTTCCCCTCCCCTCTCTCCACTCCACTGCCAACTGACACAGACTTTTGGATGGCATAGTGGCTACTAGGGCAAAAAGAGGGCATAGGAGGGAAGTTGAGGAGAGAACTGTGCCAACCATCTGGGGGACATCAAGGGGCATGACCGCCCAGAGCCCTGGGAAGCTGGGAAGAGGGAGGGAAGTAGAACTGAAAGGATCTGGATTAATTTTCCAGGGGAGGGCTTCAAGGCTTCTGGTCAGAGCCATAAGTAGTGTCCCTTCTTTCAAACATGCTGTCCATGGTCAAGCCATCTGTGGGGGCGGGAGGAATCTGGTCCAGTGAGGGGGAATCAGACTTCTCCTCATTTCTTTCCCTGGCCCTAAACTAAGTTGGCTTGGGGAGCTCTGGGCCTCCCTGCCCCTGGTCTGCATTCCTGCCTCCCTCACCCCAGCACCCCACACATACCCTGCCCATAAAGTCCCCTTTGTCCTCAGCTCCCTCCCCTGCAGGAGCACAAAGGATTTCCAACTTTCTCCCTGCCTCTGTTGTGGTGACCCCCCCAAGTCTCCCCACTCCAGTGCCTGACAGTGGGGTAGGGGGAGGAGGCAAAGGAGAACCAAGCTATCAGAACAAAAAGGACTTGTCCCTTTTTATCCTGAATAGTGTACTGACTGAAGGAGGGCTCTGGGCAGAGAATCTGCCTCCTTGACACACATGGCTCCTTTCTCTCAGTACTAGATCTGTCTGGGTTAATTGCTGCCCCCTCCACACTCCCTGACTGGGTACCCCCACTTTGGGCAGAGTGCCCACCTCTCACATGCCTACTCATGTGACGTCCTTTTGACTCTGGCTTGCCTGGCCAGGCTGGATGTTTCAGGCAACAAGGGCAGAAGGGTTGGCATAAGGGACACCACCCAACAACCTCTTTCCTGGCAGTCTAGGATGGGAGAAAAGCCTCTTTTTTTACTAACCCTTTAGTGTCTCAACAGGATTCAGAGTGGATGTCTCCTGGCTAGGGTGGCACAACATCCTTCAGACAGACTGGCCACGATCCCAAAGCGTCAGGTTCTTTGGATGCTGCCCAGGACTCCGGCCACTGCTGTTCTTTCTCTGGAACTGGGTAAAAAATGTGGATTACTCTCATAAGAGAGGCAGGATGATGTAGTGAACAGAGTTGGCTTTAGAGTCAGGAAGATTCGGGTTCCAATTCTGCCTGTGACATGCTGGCAGTGTGACTCTAGGTGGGCAGCTTACCTTCTCTATGCTCTAGGCAGCTCTATATGACTATAAATTGCAGAAAAGCTGCTAACCTGAATGAGTAGAGGTTATAGTCCCTTTCCCTACTATCCTGAGCACCCAGACACATGCCCTATTGTCCTTTGTCCATGTCCACACCCCCACCCCTCACCACAATATAAACACAAGGAATTTGGGGGAGGGAAGTATTTATGCCCCCAGCTCAATTAAAAAAAACAAACAAACCCTAGAGACAGATTTTGGTAGATGATTAAGTTGAAGACTGGTGCCAAACTAAGCCACTGTTTCCTTCTCCTCATCTAGAGTTTGTCCACTCCTCATTATCATGGGAAAATCTTTCAGCAGGCAAGACCCTTTGGCCAGATCTTCCAAACCAACCAGTTTTCAGGACCTGCGTGTTTTTCACAAAAGAGACAGGATTTGCTGAATGAAGGGATGATGGGGTCCCTGAGCCTCTGGGCCTTCTCTGCCTCACTCTGGGAAATGAAAGTCAAGTCTTTCTGGAAATGAATGGTCCCCTATCTCACTCCAGATGATTTCTCCCCACTTGAAGATGTTGCAGATTAATTTGTCCATGGGGTTTGAGTTCCCTGACCCTGGAGAAGGTGATGATGGCCTCTCCTTTTGCGAGGCCCTCCCCTTTCAATGCCGAGCCTGGCAACTGCATGACGCGTCTGCAGCCCCCCTCCCTCCGGGGCAGACAGAAAGCAAAGTGCAAAGAGGGGTGGGGGGTATTGGTTGGGTGGGGTCTGTGTGTGAGAGAGAGTGTATGATGCCTTCATCAAAGAGGGGCGGGGAGGGGGCGGGCAGAGGGGCGGGCCCTGGAGGGAAGGGAGGGAAGGGAATGGGAAGGGGAGGTTGGTGTGCCAGACATCAGCAGCTGCTTCTCCGCTCCCCCGTGGCTCCACTGAAGCCTGGTGCTGGTGCTGGCATTGCCCGGCCCTAGGCTGGGGACAGGACCTAGGTTGGCACGGCTGCATGGAGGGCCCGCTGCCTCCGGCGCCCTCTCCATCTGGCTGGGCGAGGGGGCCATAGAGAGGGCGCAGCATGGAGCAGGTAGGAACGATGGCGGGTTGGGAAGGAGGGTGGGAGAGGGAGACTTTAATAGCCCGAATAGATGCTGGAGTCTGGGGACGGCCAGAGAGGAGAGTCCTTGGGGCGGAGGAAAGGCCGCTCCCTGCTTAAGCCGGTGGGGGCGGGGCCGGGAGGCTATCCCTGGGCATGGGCGGGAAGGATGCTGGGCTCTGAGGAAGGGGTTGGTGTGACACGGAGTGGCATCTCTCTCTCTCTCTCTCTCTCACACACACACACACACACACACACACACACACACACACACACACACCCCACGGGTACTTCAGGGTAAGCTTCCACTATGCCCCCCCCCACTCCAATCAACACACAGGGAGACACAAGGAGAATTGAATTAACGCATACACCCAGGGAGTGTACGTGGGGCACACACACGCACTCATACGCGTGCGCGCGCGGACACACATCTCGCCTTGCCTCAACACCGTACACCTCTCACTGAGATCACATCTATTGAAAGAGTATCCTACGTTTGCTGTATGTCAACAATAAGTCTACACAGGTTACTCGCGTTCACAGTTGTTCTGTGTGAGGTGTGGTCCCGTTGGGAGTAAGTCCCATTTTGGGGTTTTGGGGGGGAAGGGGAACTTCAGGTTATAGCTCTGGAAGCTTTAGAGGCTGAGCAGAGGGAAGGATGTCTGCTTGCATGGCCCTACTTTTGGTTCAGTCCTCCCAGTGAGATTACTCCCTCCCTTTGGCCTTTCATTAGGAACAGTAAGGAGCTCCTCTGAGCCTGGGCTCTTCTTTTTTTCTTCTCCCTCCTTTTTTTTTACCCCATTGCAAAGCAGCAGGAGCTGTTAAGTTAACATTTCATGACATGGGAATATGAGGTAGGACGGGGTAGGAGAAGGAGTCCGGCTCTACCCTTCAAGTACACAGACCCGCAGACCCGCAGAGACCCTGTGCATTGGCCTTGCACACGCCTGCCCTCATGAGAAGTGACAAATCATACGAAGGTCATCAGGAAGCATGATGCTGTGGATAAACTTATCTGTGTGACCTGGGCAAGTCACTTCCCTTCTGTGCAACAAAGAACACTTTTATGGACACACACACACATGTGTCCATAATATATAGGTATATATTTGCATGCTATTCCAAAAAGTCTTAGTGAAGTTTTAAGTTATTAAAGCCTAAATATACATCTACACCCACACCCACACAAGTGACCCAAAAATCTTAGTGCATTTTTAAGCGTAAATAAACACCCTGTGTATGTACATATATGTATATATGTCTATTGGAAGCCCCTTTCAAAACGGAATCATTCTTGTTCATTCTATTGTCAATAAAGAAGGAAATGAAGCACAGGCCCAGTAGTTTTGTTTACACAGCCTCAGAGGTGACTTTTTCTTTTCTTTTTTTTTTATTTTTAGGCAAATGGGGTTAAGTGACTTGCCCAGGGTCACACAGCTAGTAAGTGTTCACCTAGCTGCCCCAAGAGGTGACTTTTTCTAGGGAGAAAATATTTTCCCCTATACTCACAGTACTCACGTTCACCTAGCTATCCTGAAATTTGCCGATTCTAAGGAGCTTTGTGTCTATGTGAGGGGGGTATCCATCAGATCAAAGGCTTTACCCTCCCACTTGGGCATCTGAGTGAATTGGGAAAAAGCCTAGGTCCCAACCCATACATCATGATTTCTTCTTTCCTAATTACGGATTATCCCTAGAGCAGAGCCAACAGCTGTCAACTGCCAGATGTGGGCATATTTGCAGGACTGGGTAGGTTAGGGCACTTTCTTGCTCTGATTTTCTCTCCCAATCTGCACTCTCTATTCAGAGTGTATTTCCTTATTCTCCCAGGTGACACTGAATAGATAGTCCTAGTAAAGAAGGTCCCTGATGAAGAGAGGGCATTGAGGCAACAAGGGAAGGTGAACACTGGAGTTACTTACCTAGTGGTGACCAGTTGGGGAATCTCTTGCTTTCAGGATCCCAAGTTATCCCATATTGTCCCAAGTTGAAGGCAGCAGGAAATACAAGGCATGAGGTGGTTGACTTAGAAGTAGACCGATGATCCAAGAACTCTAGGAGATGGAGTGCAGGAGGTTTCCCATGACAAGTGTATCCACATGTTCTAGCTTGTCCATGTATATGGACAAATCTGTCCATATTTGTCCCCTTTCCCTTCTTTGCTGCTGTTACCAAGGAATACCCTGAGGGGTGTGGTCTAGATCCTGCGTCCCTGAGGACTACTCTATCTCCAGGCTCTTCAGGATTCGAGGCACTCAGTTCAATCAGTATTAAATTCCTGCTATAGAGAGCAGCTAGGTGGCACAGTGGATAGAGCACCGTCCCTGGAGTCAGTAGGACCTGAGTTAAAATCTGATCTCAGAAACTTATTAATTGGGTGACCTGAGCAAATCACTTAACCCTGATTGCCCCTCCCAAAAAAAAAATTCCTGCTATTTACAAGGTGCTAGGATGCAAAGACAAAACTTGCTACCCTCAAGGAGCTTACATTGGTGGCTAGGTGGCATGGTCAATAGAGGACCAGATACAGAGTTTGGAGAGCCCAAGTTCAAATCCTGCTTCAGTTCAGTTTAGTTCAAAAAAACATTTATTAAGTGTCTACTGTGTGTGCTAGGCTTTCTATTTTCTTGTGTTCAAATCTGGCCTCAGACACTTATTAGCTATGTGATCCTGGGCAAGTCACTTGACCCTGTTTGCCTCAGTTTCCTCATCTGTAAGAAGGAGGCAGAATCAAGACTGGTAAAAGGGGTGTGGGAATGGAGATAAGGAGCTAAAGTGTCAGGGGTCTGAGATCTGGCATTGGGGTTGAGCAAGTGGTTACTGCTGGGGTCTGGGAGAAGAGTGTGTTTCGCTGGGAGACGATGCCCTCCAGGGGCGATGGATCTCCAGGCCTGTTTGGTATCTGGGCTTTTAATTCAAATAGTTCCTGGCAGCTTCATAGAATTCTGGGCCTTGGAACAAGAAGACAGGAGGATGGAGGTCTGCGGGTTGAGAGCTATGATGGTTTAGTGCAGATAAATTGGGTTTCTGCCAGCATCCTCAGTTGGGGCACAGGCACTAGGAGATGAGGAGGCGGTGTCCCTCCCAGAGGACCTGGAAATCATCCTACTGATTCACTAATGGATTGGGCCTGGAAACAAACTATCCCACTGCCTAATTTTGTCTGTTGAAAAACCAAGATACATACTGTCCTCTCTCACCCTTTCAAGCATCTGATCACATCTTTTCTTATTTGGATAGAAATTTTGGGGCGACTTGATAGGACCTCTCTAATTTTTTAAGACATCTGACTTGGTTTGGATCCTGCTCATTAACCTACAGATTAGCACCTAGCCTACATAAAAGCATAATAAAAATAACAAGAGCTGGCATTTACAGCCCAGTGAGGGAGGTATTCCTCCTTTTAGAAGTCATATCTCTACTTTACAGAAGAGGAAACTGAGGCTAGCAGTGTTAAGGGACTTGCCTAGGATCCTACATCTAGCAAGTTGTTTGAGGTAGGATGTTAACTCATGTTTTCCTGATTCCAATTCCTGGGTTCCAAGCATTACACCACCTCATTGCCTAGCAAACTATGACAATATGGCACACTGGTTAGGTCATCAGATGTGGGCACTCTCAGTGACATGTGTGACCTAAGGAAGCCACTTCCCTTCTGCATAGAGTACAATAAGGAGTATTTTTACATGGGTGCATGCACATTCCCTCTCCACCCCCCCCCCAATATACAGTGTCCCAAAAGTCTTTAAATTACACTAAGACTTTTGGGACACTGTGTGTATACACATAAGTGTGTACATATCTATAACTACCTATGCATGCAGACCAAAGGTTTCTTGGGTGTGAACTCCCTCCATCAATGCAGATCTTCACTCTTCCTTAATTTAGAGTTATAGTCTCGTAGTTCTAAAGCTGAGAAGGAATATAGAGACCATTTAGTTCAATGTCCTCCTTTTTCAGATGAGGAAACTGAGGCTTAATAAAGTTAGTGACTTGTTCATGGTCTCATTGTCAGTAATGTTTTATCAGCAGGAAATTAACCCAGGTCTTCTTGATTTCAAAGCCAGCTCTCTCTTCAGTATTATATGCTGCATCTTAAGTTATTTTTAATAAAGACTTATGCTTAATGCCACAACATTCCAGTCTCTGTAGTCCATAGGTATTTCTTTTGTGGCACCACACTCCATGTGCTCTGGTACAAAATGCTGAGTGGGGAGGGGGGAACAGTCGCACTCAGCCAGCCCAAGCTGGCGCCAGGGTCCCTCCCGTTGGACTAAATGACATCAAAGGTCCCTTCCAACCTAATTCCATGATTCTGTTTCTTCTTTCCCAATCCTCTTCTCATGTCATTCAGACTCATAGGACAGATCTACTGAGGGAAATAAGCAGATCAACTCTTTCCACTGTATTGCTAAATGTATTATTACCATTGTTATCACCATTGAAGAAGTCTTGACTTCTTATATATAACAGAGTGGGACCCAATGGTCATGCAGGTGCATCACACTTTATAGCTTTTCTGGGAAATTGTACATATATAGAATTTTCATAAACTGAATTCTGTCTTAAAAAGACAAGGGTGAATAGCTATTTTAAGGACCTCTGCACTGAAAGTGAAAAAGCCTTTTAAAATGCAAAGAAATATCACCTGATTTGTCCCTTTGGTGTGCCTGGCTTTTCTGCAAACAAAACAAAACAAAGCCAATGTTAAGAAATGGATCACATCTAAAATTTATTGTTGAGCCAGGAATCTCCAGGTATGACAAAGGGGATGATTTCCAAAGTGACACCAAGGTGAGATTAAATCCTTATCCTTTTTCCTTCCTCTGGTAATTCTCACTTCTCCTTCTCTACCTTCCCCCCCAAAAAACTTTTTCTCCTTTCCCCCCAGTCTAGGCAGCTAAAGCTACTAGCCTAGACATAAAGCTATCTTTTTCTCTCGATTGTTTTAAAAAAGCAATAGCTTATAGTTCTATAATAATAGTGTATAGACAGGACTCTGAGGTTTATAAAGCAGTTTACATATGCTGTCTTTTTTTCTTCTTTTTTTGTCACTTAATAGTATTTTATTTTTTTCCAGTTACATGTAAAGATAGTTTTCAACATTCACTTTTATAAGATTTTGAATTTTTTTCTCCCTCCCTCGTCTCCCCTCTCCCCAAGACGGCAAGCAATGTAATATAGGCTATACATTACATATGCTCTCTTATTTAACATTCACAACAACCCTGTGAGATAGGTAGCTACAGATATTATTTACTCCTATTTTAGAGAAGATGAAACAGGCTCAAAGATAGGAAGTGACTTGCTTAGAGTCACACAGCTGTGAAGTGTAGGTAGGATTCAAGCCCAGGCCCCCCCCCCCATTATGAATATGGCACTTTCCCCCTACTATACTACTCTGTAGCATTAAGGATATACAACATTTCCCTCAGGACAACTCTATGAGTTGGTATTGGCTCCATTTTACAGATGAAGAAACAGAGAGCTGACCAAACATTACATCTCGGTAGAACAATGGAGTCAGGGCTTGAATCCTGGTCTCTGAATTCCAGATTTCTACTGTCTTTTCACTATTTCATGCTTCCTCTGGACAGGGAGGTCTGGGGTTCCCTCTTCCACCTTGCACCCATTGCCTGTGCTAAAGGAAAGAGAAAATTGAGGTGAGCAGGGGGTGTGCCCAAATGGGAAGTTTCTGAGTTCAGCAATCTCTCCTAATTGTGTAGGAGGTTCATGGCTCCCGTGAGAAGCCAGATGAAAGAGAAAAAAAATAAGGCTGGGGCCTGACTGTCAGTGATCCCACAGGGATCTGCCATTGAGAGGCAGCCTGGTGCAATGGGTAGAGATAGATAGAGAGCTGACCTCTGTCTTAAACTCTCAGTATCCTAAAGCAACTAAGGTCAGAAGTTGCAGAAAAAGTGCTAATCTACATTGGAAGAGGGAATTTACTCATCTGGGAGGTTCCTATAATAATGAAATCACAGATCTAGTCCCTATCCCTTCTAGCTTCAATAGCTACTCTGGTGCAGCTAGGTGGTACAGTGGTTAGATCATTGGGCCTCCAATCAGAAATACTCAAGTTCGAATCCGGCCTCAAACATTTACTGGTTATGTGACCTTGGGCAAGTCATTTAACTTCTGCCTCCGTTTCCTTGACTATAAAATGGGGATAATAATAGTACTTACCTCCCAGGGTGTATCTGGCATATGGTAGACACTTAATAAATGTTTTTTCCTTCCTTTCTTTCTCCCAAATTTTGTTCCCTGCCTCAGTTCCCATGATGTACAGTTAATCCAAATGAGTATTTGGGCTCCCACCAGGTATGCTCAGCCCAGAATGGCAGAGCAGTGGAATCTCTTAATCATAGATGTAGAATTGAAATGTAGAAATCAAGTCTAAGCCTCTAATTTTATTTATTTATTTAATTTTTTTTTTGCTTAGGCAGTTGGGGTTAAGTGACTTACCCAGGGTCACACAGCTAGTAAGTGTCAAGTGTTTGGTCTGAGGCTGGATTTGAACTCAGGTCCTCCTGACTTCAGGGTCGGTGCTCTATCCACTGCGCCACCTAGCTGCCCCTAAGCCTCTAATTTTATAGATGAGGAAACTGAAGTTTAGGGCAGCGAGGTGACTCAGTGGATAGAGTACTAGGCCTGGAGTCAAGCTCATCTTTGTGAGTTCAAATCCAGCCTCAGACATTTATTAGCTGTGTGACTCTGGACAAGTCACTTAACCCTGTTTGCCTCAGTTTCTTCATTTGTAAAATGAGCTGGAGAAGGAAACGGCAAATTGCTCCAGTATTTTTGCCAAAGAAAATCCCAAATGGGATCCCCAAAAGTCAGATATGACTGAAAAGGATTGAAGAACAACAAAACTAATGCTTAGTAAAGAAGAAAGAAAGACAGACAGACAGACAGACTTGCTCAGGGTCATAGAGCTAGGGAGGGAAGTGGCAAAACTGGGATTCTAACTTGGGTCAAATAATCTTAACTTAATGTTGCTATGGTGCTTTAGGGTTTACAAATCACTTTCCTCAAAATGACCTTATGAGGTAGGAATGGCAAATATCCCTATTTTGCAGAGGTTCAGGGAGGTTAATTTACTTGACCATAAGTATCAAATACAGGTCTCTCCTGACACCAAAATCCAGCACTGAAGAAACTGCTTGCTTTGGGAGGTCCATACAGCTAGTAAGTAATAACTCCTTTCTCATCCAAGACACCCAGGATGGACCCCAATAGAGAAAGGAGAGACATCCACAGCCCTGCTACCGGTGCCAGACCAATATGAGGTACCTGGATAGTCAGAGAAAACAGTCTATGTCGGGCAGAGTGGCACTAATGTTCCCTGCCATTTTCATTCTTTGTGCCCTTAGGCAAGTCATTTAACCTCTATCATCTGTTTCCTCCTCTGTAAAAAGCAGGAGTTGGTCTAGAGCAGCAGTCTCTAAACTTTTTTGAAAGCTTATCCCTATAAGCATAAAATGTTTGAGTACACCCCCAACATATGGCTATTTATTTTAAAATTATGTATGTAGACAGCTACACTAATATATATATACATACATATATCATAAAATATATGCAAAAACAAAATTTAAAAGGATGACAAAAATGAAATGAATATTTTAAAAATAATTTTTATTTTACTAAATTTACAAAAGCTTTTTTAAAATTTTCGCTAGAGCAATTGTAATATTTTAATGAAAACAATGTCATTGAATCTACCTATTTGTTTAAATTTTGGGTGAAACTTTTTGTGATCCAGTGATTCAGAGGTCTGGTTCTAAGTTCAGTGTATTATGATTCTTGGTTTTATTGGCCACCAGTGTTGAAAATGATATTTCCCAAAGATACAGAGAGACAAATGGAAGAAGCATACTATTAACTACTCTTACTAAATCATAATCACTCTTTAAAAATCCTATCTACCCATTATGCAAAAATAGCTGGTTTTCTAAAAAAAAAATAAATGCTGCTAGTTAAATTCCATTTTCCCTAATGTCAATCATTCTTGCAAATTAGTCAGAAAGTGTTGCAGTTTTATATTTTTAACAAATAGGTTCACAATTCATCATTTGGAAGATTTTTGAGTAGGATGGAAAATTCTGCTTCCAAGTTCTTGAAAGTGGGTAGATATGAGAGTTTTTATAGGTGACACACACATCATTTTGGTAACCCAAGCTTTGTTTTTAAATGTCTGGCTAAGCATGATTACTCCATATTATAATTGGGTAACATTTTTAGACACAATATACCCTTAGGTAAGGGTTCATTATTAATAATAGTGGACATAAACCTACATTTTAAACAATCATCTTGATAATGTAGAATTTTTAAGTCACCTTATCAGATCATTGTTTTTGCTTCCTCATGTGACTGATGAACTTGGAACTAGGAGCAAGAGAAGTTTGGGTTGTGCTTTTTGTTTGTTGTTCTATTGTGCTCAAATAATTAGTATTACTTGATTTCTTTGCAAGAATCTTTTTGAGGCACTTGTCCATTCTGTGAGGGGTAGTTTATTTAAAATCAGATAACATAATCCATAAATCCACTTCATTAGCTGCAATATATTACAACAGGCTGAAAATTAACCAGTGGGGTTGATATTCAACCCCTTCCCATTGTAGAACTCCAGCCCTCTCCCCTCACGATACCTTGCCTTACGGTAAATGACCACCTGATGTATGGACAGAGTGATGGCACCCAGGTGGATTTGTAGATTCAATATTAGCAAAGCTTAATGTCTTATATTTAATAATACATATAAATAAGCTATATTTTCTTCCTGTACCCCATTGCATCATCTTGTGCACCCCTTAGAGCAGGGGTGGAGAACTTGAGGCCTCAAGGCCACATGTGGTCTTCTAGGTCCTTGGGTACGGCCTTTTGACTGAGTCCAAGTTTTACAGAACAAGTCCTTTTATTAAGGGGATTTGTCCTGTGAAGTTTGGATTCAGTCAAAGGGCTGCTTGTGAGGACCTAGAAGACTACATATGACCTGGAGGCCAAAGATTCCCCACCCCTGTGCTTAAGGAGTGTACACCTCATCTTGGAGATTATTGGACTAGAAGATTTCTGGGGACCTTCTATCTCTAAGTCTAGGAAATTCTGAAACAATTTTCATTGCCTCCTTCTTAGGGAGGTTGGGGGTGGAAATGCTCCTTAAGTATGTGGTATCAAGTTGGTGGCATCAGTGAGGCGATGGTGAGTAGATGCCTCCCTCCCACTGCTTGGCTGGCAAATACAGTCAAGAGTACAGTAGTTGCCCTTCAAAAGAAATTAATGTTAGCATCTCCCCTAGGATGTAGAGATAGCACTTGGTGAGATCTCATTCTGGATCTGTGGCCACCTTCTTGTTCCACTGGACGCACCCATCGGTTCTGGAGAGGGTAGATGAGAAGTAAGGGGGGGACAGGATGGGGGGGGCTCTAGGAGAGCAGCCAGGCTAGGGTGGTTAAGAATGGATTTAATCAGTCTACACTTTAGGTTCCTCCAGCCTGCCTCTATCTGTCCACAAGAGGGCGCTGTTTCTCCTTCGGTTTTTAAAGCCTCCAGGCTGAAACCTTTTCTACTGTCACAATTCCTTCCCAGAACAAGATCCCTCCCCCTGCGTTCTTAGTACCTGCCTCCTATTTCTTATTCTGGGCGAAGATGGCTGCGAGGGGGTGTATTTCAGGGTCAATTTTAGGTTCTGAGACGCTAGTATGATGGGTTGTTTTCTTATTCCCAACTCTCCTCCCTACTCTCCCACATCTCCACTTTTAGAGGGAATTAGATTTGGCTTTATCATCCTCTTCATCACAGCATTTGGATTTGGAAGAGACCTTAGAGGTTTCACATCCAGGATCTGCTACTTATATACCCAAGTGACTCTGGGTAGGTCATTTGCCCTATCAGCCTCAGTTTCCTCCTTTATTAAAAAAGTGGATTTAGATTAAATGTGCCACCCAGCTCTAAATCCTATGACCCTTGATGTAGAACCAGCAATTGGTGTCAATCTCCACCGAGAATTGGAGTTCCCCTGGCACGTTTGGGGAGGGAAACGAAGACCCTGTTCAGGCATAGCCACCTATTGATAATTTCTCCCTCATCTCCAACCACCACTATCTAGGCGAGAGAGAGAGAGAGAGAGAGAGAGAGAGAGAGAGAGAGAGAGAGAGGATGTAATGAGATGTGTGGAAGGAAAATAATCAGATAAGAGAAGAAGGTAGGAGGGAAATGAAGGGGCTGGAGCTTTGGGGGCAACAGGGAAGGAAGGGATGAGGGATATAAGATGAGATGGAAAAGAAAGGTAGAGGGGTGTGAAGGGACAGGATGGATGTCTGGGCCAGAGGAGGTGGGTCAAGAGTGCAGGAAGAGGTGTGGAAGAGCAGTGATGTGGGGGAACTTTCTGGGAAATGGGTGGGAGCAGGATTGGGGGTAGTAGTCAGGGGTTTTGTGTGTGTGTGTGTGTGTGTGTGTGTTTGTGTGTGTGTGTACTAGTGTATTGTGGACTAAGGAATTTGGCCGGATGGGAGTGTGAGCTCATTTCCTCTCAACTTTTTCAGGAACTGAGGGCACCACAGGCTGGAAAAAGTGAACAGGGGGCACCCCAGCAGTCACCACCCTCCTTCCCTCCCTTTGACTCAGGTCATGATGCCTGATGCCAGTGGCCAGATTCTTAATCAGTCTCAGACTAGTGAATTTCATTCCCCCCTCCCCCCAAAGCAGCTTGTTTGTCCAGGAAGGGGAGGATACACTGGAGAGACAGAACACTTGGGACCATTCAGCAGCAAGGAGGAAAGAAGTGGGGGTCCATGGCCTGAGGAAGTGACAGGAGAATATAAAGAACTGGCAAGAAAAAAATGGCCTACCACTACAGCATGAAGGATTGAAGTTAGACGGCGAGAATGATTTCCTGTGTTAGGGAAATTCATGGGCTAAGATGCTCTGAGTCACCCCTCTATGTTCTTGAGGCTGGAAGCTTGGTGAGGAGGTGGGGATTGGAGCCATTACTATATGGAGCCATTTCCACATGGGCATATGGTGAAAAAGATAACCTCCCATTCAGTACCCAGGTGCTTTGACATGAGGTTAAGGGCTATATTTCGGGGCAAAAGGGGGGGGGACCAGGGATAGGGCAGAAATTATAATAAAAAGACTTTCTCCACCAGATTAAGGAACCCCAGATAAGAGTAGAATCTCTCCCTGGGCTTCTTAGTGTTAGCACTATCCTTGCCCCCATCTTTTTTTTAGCTCTGGAGATTCATATCCTGCTTTGGCCCAAGGAATGGAGGGTTGGGAGACACTGGATACAACCAAGATATAGAGAAAGGGTTTGTTCTTTCTTGTCTCACTGGGAAAGGGCAAAATAAATAGAGAACCAATGAAATTTCTTTGCTCCTGAGGTTTTGATTATGAGTATGTATAGAAGGTAGTGGGAGGAGGGCTGTTTTTACCTATTCTCCACATCTCTAGGCCATATTTCTTTGTGTGGACCCTGAATCCTTTCCTTTAATCATCTGGAAGCACAGGAAGGTTATTAAATCTACAAAGGGGTGGAAGGAAATGAAAGGAACACTGAGTTTCATGTAGCAAAAAAGATAGAGGTTAGCTTGTAGGAAGGACTTACCAACCTGAAAGGTCAGGTGTAACCCAAAGAATCTAAGGTTTCTTTCTTCTTCACCCTCCCCGAAGGGGTAGGAGCATTACCAGGCTGGACTAAGGATAGAGGGTTGAGGGATTTCTAGGTGGTGGCTGGAGGGAGGTGGATTTCTGACACACCCTTGGGATGCCCTTCTAGGCAAATCTTTGTGACTGGCTCAGTGTTAGACCGGAAAACACTCTGGGTGCCTTATGTAGGAGTCCAGTGACTCACAGGTATGTGTCTGTGAGTATGTGTCTGTCCAATATTTCATCTCTCATCTGGCACTCACCAGTGGGGATAGTAGGAGATAAAGGAATTATGGGGGTAGGAAGGAATTTAAGTAGCAGCTTTATATCTTTCTATTGATATACTTCCTACTTCCTTATACTACCTCTTTTTTTATGCTTTTTTTGGGTGAGGAAATTGGGGTTAGGTGACTTGCCCAGGGTCACACAGCTAGTAAGTGTCAAGTGTCTGGGGCTGGATTTGAACTCAGGTCCTCCTGACTCCAAGGCCAGATCTCTATCCACTGCTCTACCTACCTGCCCCTACCTTTTTCCTTCTATTTCACTGCATTACCCTGACTCCCAAACACACATACCTGAGGAGGAGTGGAATCAGGAAGCCTGGTTTAGAATACTTTCCTGGGGGAACTGATGATCTATGGGGAATACTGCATTCTTTCCCATAGTGCATCACCACCAAAAGATAATAGTACTCCAGTTAGGATTCTGACTGCCTCTCTCTCTATCTCTCTCTTGTACGTGAGTCTGTCTTGGCTCTCTCTATGACTTTGTGTCTCTGTTCATCTCCATGTGTCTAGTATTTAAGAAATGCTCTATCTACCCCGTTTTGTAAATGTCTATATCTTTCTATTTTTCTCTTTTGCTATTTCCCATACCACAGTCTCTGCATCTGTGTCTGTTTCTCTGTATTTCTCTTTGTCTCTCCATGCCAGTTTTGGGTAAGGTGTCCTTGACCTCTTTGCCCGACCTCACCAAGCTCTCTATCTGGGCCATTCTGGGGGAGGCAAGTTTTGTTTCTCTCTCTCTTTCTCTTTCTCTCCTCTCTTCTCCTCTCCTTTCTTCTTCTCTCTCTTCTTCTTCTTCTTCTTCTTCTTCTTCTCTCTCTCCTCCCTTTTTCTCTCCCCTTCTTCCTCTCTTCTTTCCTTCTTCTGTCTCTCTCTTTCTCTCCCTTCCTCCCTCTCCATCTTCTTCCCTCCCTCTCTGCCCCTCCCTCCCTTCCTGTTTCTCCCTACTCTCTTTCCCTCCCTCCCTCTCTCTCCCTCCTTCCCTACCAACTTTCCCTTTCTATCCCTCCCTCTCTGTTCCTTTTACTCTCTCCCTCTCTCTCGCTAGCTCTCTAAGCTCCATTCCCTGGTCTCTATCCTACCCATCCCTTTGCTGCTTTCTCAGCCCCAGGGTTCTGTCTGTTCTATTATCCTGCGGGTTCCGATGAGCTGGGCAGGCTCTGAGCTCCGTTTCTATCGGGGCAGAAAAGTAGGGTGAGTTCTCTTCTTGTTTCTCTCTTCCAGTTTCTAGTTCCTCTATCAGTCTCCTCTCTCTGGGTCTCTGTTGGTTCTTCACTTTGCTCTGTGGGATTGCCCCTTCCCTACCAAGATCTTCACCTCCTCCTCCTGGGGCCCCTTCCTATCCCGCCCAGGTTCCTCCCACTCCCCGCCCAAGCCACGCCCACTCCTCTCCAGGCTCCGCCTCTCCCCTCCCCCTTCCCTCTCCCTGTCCCTCCCCAGCCCTGAACGGGCCCCAGAGTCGCCGCTGCTGCCCGATGAATGGAGTCACCTTCTGCCTGGTCGGGATTCCTCCCCGTCCGGAGCCCCGGCACCCCCAGGTGAGAGGAACTGGGAGGGAATATGGACGGGAAGCCTGGCGCCAAGGGATGCAGGGCATGGGCAAGGCGAGTGATGCTACCCAGGAATGACACTACCACCTCACACAGAGTTCACCCAAGTGAGACCTGGGCATAGGGGGTACCCCTTCCTGGGATGGAATTGATTGGTTGGCAACTAGGGGCTCTGGATCCTGGGTCAGGATATGGGTGGAAACAACCCCTGAAGCTACTAGGTCTGATCAAGGATGGGTATAGTGCCAGGAGAGGAGTGGGCACCGAGAGATGGCAGAGAGTGTGGGCAGTAGAAATACTTGCCCAGGTAAATGGTGAGCAGGCTGCTGGAGTGGAAGGGGGAGGCCCAATCCCTTTGTCCCTCCGTTTGCCTGCCAGCCAGGCAGGGCGACTCTCACTCCCGTTTCCTCTGCCCGAGTTTTCTTTTTCCGTTGGTGAGGCCCAGACACAGCTGGAGAGGGAGAGAGTGGGGGAGGGGGCTCCTTTCAGACTGGATGTCCTCTCCAGGGCAGGCAGGGCAGGCAGGGCAGGCAGGGCAGGCAGGGCAGGCGTTAGGATGCCAGGCTTTAGGGCTTAAGAATTGGGGCTACTTCCTCTTCAGGGCTGAGGGCAGACTGGTCAGCTTCCCTCCCCCCATAACTTACAGCCTCAGGACATATGGCTCCTCACTCTCTGGGGGAGTCCCCTGCCCCCACCCTTTGCTCTTGGGCTGCTTGTCTGGGTGGGTGGGTCTGGCCTGGAGGTGCCAGGGGGATTAGTCAGAGCTGTGCTGCTCTTCCTCCCTTGTTTGGGTTCTTTCATCTACCCAGCTGCTGAGGATGGGGAGGGACCGTGCACCCAAAGGCACCATCCTGCCTGGATGACAGAGAGGGCTAATCTGGGGGAATACCTTTCTGTCAATAAAGGAACCCTCATCATCTCCAGCTAGGGACCCCTCTGATCAAAAACCTCACCTGTCTTCCTTAGAGGGTTTTGTTGTGGTTTTGTTGACTGGAAAGGACATTGGAAATGAGGGGGCATTTATTTGTGGGTAACTGCTATATTGTCTTCATAAAAGGATCAGCCTAATGGGCTCTTTCAAGTTCAAAAATTGTCATTTACTTCCCTGTACTATCAGTGTAGCCCTGAGCAAACCAAGTTACCGTTCTCAGTCTCAGTTTTCTCATCTGTAAAATGGGGGTAATAATAGCACCCACCTCCCAGAATTATTGTGAGGTTCAAAAGAGATAACCTATGTAACGTGTTTTGCAAATCTTAAAGTGCTATATAAATGTTAGAGCTATCACCATCACCATCATCATCATTATTATTAAGAGTGGCTACTGGGTATGGAAAACACCATACCAAGAATGATTCAGCTTTGGGGTCTTTGTTGGATCCTCTTCTTTAGAACTAAATTCTTAGGGACCCCCCCCCCCGCCTTAACCTTCTTTTTATTTAATGGTTGAGATTTGGTGCTTTGAGAATTCTGTGCCTGTGGGCTTGCGTATGTCTTCCCAGGACCTGTCGATGAGATTCTCATCTCTGGATGACTATGCCGGCCTGCCCCCTCTCTTCATTCTCTCCCCTACCTCCAAGCCTAAGTGTGTTTCCTAATTACGAACTTGAAATTCAGGATGAACTGGGGGGGCGGGTGGGTCATTAAACATGAGTCCTTTGGATATACCCCCTTCTACATCTTCAAAATTGGGGGTGGTTGGGGTGTGAGCCTGTGTGATTGTCCCCCTCAGGCAAAGCTACAGCCCCATTATCAAAAGTGTTGGGGTTGTTGATTTGATGTGTGTTTTTGCATATGATTTGCTTCACTTTTATGGGACAATCCCTTTCACCCCAAACCTGGTCCAAAGGCTCTCAAATCCCAGTCTTCCTAGTGCCTCTTGTCTAGCCAGGGGTAAAGTGGGTAATAAGGCTAGTTGAGATCAACCCTCTTTCCCCTATTTGCTAGGCACCTCCTCTTCCTTGGCCTTAGAGAAATTTTGGCAGAGTTGTCAGTTCACTCTGGTACCTTCTTGGGCAGGAACGAGGCAGGGGGGATAGGGGAGTAGTGTTGGGAAATTGGCAGCAACACCAGGCTCAACTGGGCATGGAGTTGGAGTGGGGATTGGGATGGGTGGTGAGGAGACCAGTTCCTGATCTTCACTCAACTCTGTTTTGAGGATTTTGTTCTCTATCTCCCTCCCCCACTCCCAACTGCAGCCCCAGATCTAGGTCTGTTCCCAGCATCCTGGGAGAGATTGGTCTAGTCTGGGGAGTGAGTTTGTGCTTCAGAATGAATATCCTGCCCTTTTACTTCTTCCATGCCCTCAAGGAGCATGTAAACCCCTGCTGCTTGGGTCCTCTTAGGGGTGTGTGTGTGTGTGTGTGTGTGTGTGTGTGTGTGAGAGAGAGAGAGAGAGAGAGATAGAAAGAGACAGAGACAGAGAGACAGAGAGATGCAGACATAGAGATAGAAAAGGAAGAGAGAAAAAGACAGAGAGAGAGAGAGAGAGAGATTTAGTTCTAGGTACAGAGTAGGGGGATGGATGGTTTCATTTTCCAGTGGAGGAATACTTCTTGTCATGCATGACACGACAGGAAGAAATTTCAGTTTTTAGCATAACAGATTGAGGTTAGATGTCTGGAAGGGATAAGGCGAAATGATGTACCAGGAAAAGCCCTGGACCTTTAGTCCATAGACCCGAGTTCAAATCCTAGCCCTGACACTAGCCCACTAGCCTTGTGAGCCTGGGTAAATGATTAAACTTTTTCTGAGCATAAAGTTCCCTTATCGGTAAATCAGGGAAAGGTAACATTTTCACTGTCTACCTCTTCTGCTTTATAAACTGTAAAACTAAAAGGCCTGAGTTATTGTTATTATCAAGAAGATTTTGTAACTTGTATCCCTGGTGCCTCGAACAGCACCGGGCCCATGGCAGCCACTTAATTGATTGTTGATTGGTTGATATAGAGGACTGTGAGATGGGGAGAACAAGAGGCAGCAGAATCTCCCATTCTAGAGTGTTAGTTTTCCATGACTAGAGGGGGTTAGACGGAGCCCTGAGCAAAGGCAGAGTAATGATGAAGGTGATCTCTCAGAAAGGGGTAAGAAAGGAAGAAAAAGGAAAACAGAAAACCAATATGAAGAAACGATTGCTACACCTCCTTGGGCCTCAGTTTTCTCATCTGTAAAATGAAGAGTTTGAACAACTAGATGATGTCGAAAGCCCCTTCTAGGTCTAAATTCTATTAGTGTTTAAATGATAGGATCATAAATTTAGAGCTAGAAGGGACCTTGAAGTAGGAGTGTGCTGGAGCCAGCTTAAACTGGATTTATAAGAACTGACTGTTCAATTTTCACTGTGCTCATTTATGCCTTTGAAATTGACAAGCTACACATCAGGGCTTGATTTATTGTTTTGTTGATTATCCACACCTAAGAAAGTAATGGAGAAAATATAATAATGCAGAATCAACTGAAAATTGTGTAGTGCATACATCCCCTCTGCCAAAAGCTGGTTGTTAAACATTTACCAGCACAGCCCTGCTTAGATGGCTCGTTCAATCTACATATTTTTTCTTTCTTTCTTTCTTTCTTTTTTTGCAAGGCAATGGGGTGAAATGACTTACCCAGGGTCACACAGCTAGTAAGTGTCAAGTGTCAGAGGTCAGATTTGAATTCAAGTCTTTCTGCATCCAGGGTGGGTTCTCTATCCATTGGCCCCTCAACCTACACGTTTTTCAAATGAGGAAACTGAGTCCCACAGAGGTGAAGCAATTTGCCTGGGTCTAAAGTCTAGCTTTTCATTACAATGCCATCTATGCTATTTAGCACAAAAGTAATCGATGAAGATAATTTGTTTTTAAGACTCAGTCAACAAGTCTATTAAGGCACCTACTATGTGTCAGGTACTATGCTAGATGCTTGGGGATATGAAGAGAGAATCTACATTCTCCATTCTACCAGGGAGGGTTCGAACAGCACTTCCACCTGCCTTTGGTCCCTTGTCTAAGTTACATCTTCTGCATATCTGATGACCACCTTCAATTCTAGGATTTTGTCAAGGGATCACAAGACTGTAGTATTTAGAGCTGGAAGGAACCCTAGAGGTCATCTGGTCCAACCTCATTTGACACGTGAGAAGGCCGAGGCCCAGAGAGAAAATCACTTGCCGAGCCACAAAAATAGTAATGGAAGAAGAGGTAGAATTTGAATCCAGGTCTCTCTGACTCCACATCCAGTACTCTTTCCATTCGGGTCAAGGATGACTAAACCAGGTCTTTCACCCTTCAGTCTGGGCAGGGAGAACAATGCTCAGTATTCCAGGAGATGGTGGGTACTGTTGGTTAAGGCTCTTACTTCTTTTCTGACCCTCACAGGCCCTATCCACTTTGGGGTTGTCGGTGGGAGCTGGGGCAAAGAGAAGGGAGATAGTCTAATACAGCTTGCAGAGGTGGAGAAGAAGAGGTGAAACCATTGACTGAAAGGATTTTGGATTTTGCGTGATTTTGAATTATCTAGCCAACTGACTCCCTCCACCTCAAGAAACATATGAATAGGGACCAAGAGAGCTGGCTCTGCCTTCCTCCTAACCCCCTCACTCCCATCCTCCCCAGGCACACAACCCGCCTTTAGATCAAGGGCCCCTTTACATTGTGTGAGATGGTGCCAGCTTGTCAGCATGGCCGTGCCAGCCAGTACCCAGTAGGCACCCCCTCCCCCCTCCACTTGCAGGGATCCAGGGCCCAGCCAGCCTTGGAACTGGATCTTAGGACAGGTCCTGATCAGGGACAGTGGGATGAAATGTGGGCATGATTAACCCTTTGTGTTTTCTGCTAGAGCGGAACATTCCGCAGAGCAAGTGTTTGTTTTTGTTTTTTTTCTTCTTGTTGTTATTTTGTTTTCTTTTCTTTCATTAGTCAACTGATTTTATTTTTACTTGCAATTCAGAGAGATGTCATCTCTGAGGAAAACACAATTGGACTTCACTTTAGGGCTTCTTTTATAAAGAAAAGCAACCAAATCAATGGAAGTGCTCACTCTATTTTGATTGGCTAGATTAACAAGGTACAGGAATACCTGTTCAATACTTGTCCAACTCTTTGTGATCCCATATGGGATTTTTTCTTGGCAAAGATACTAGAGTGGTTTGCCATTTCCTTCTCCAGCTTATTTTAGAGAAGAGGAAACTGAGGCAAACAGGGTTAAGTAACTTGCCCAAGGTCACACAGCTATCAGATGTCTGACGCTACATTTGAACTTAGGTCTTTCTGACTCCAGATCCTGAGCTCTAGCTTTCCCAGGAATATTTGAGAGTACAGAAAAAACAAATTCATAGTTAAAAACATGTAGAGCAGGTGTTCTTAACCTGGAATCTGAACATTTTAAAATATGTGTATTTTGATATAATTGGCTTCCTTTGTAATACTATGTATTTTATTTTATGCATTTAAAAACATTATTCTAAGAAGGAGTCTATGACACACCAAAAAGGTTCAGAATCCTTGGAGTAGAGGGAAGAAGGGGTTTTGGAAATCAGAGAGAAAACAAGATGGGCTGGTGGGAATAATTCACTGCCTATCATAACTTTTTATGGCTTCATCCTTAGGAAGTGGCTGGCATTAGTCTTGGGAAGACAGATCAAAGGAAATGCCAACTCACTTTCAGTTATCTGCTTTGTGGATCATTCATTCATCCAATCCAGTCCAATTTAGGAAGCGTATGTGAAGTGTCTGTTATGTATAAGGTTCTATGCTAAGCCCTGGGGTGGGGGTGGGGGACAACAAAGACAAAATAATAAGCAGTTCCTGTCCTTAAGTAAGTAGGCAGCTTGGGCTGGAGCTTAGAGTCTGCAAAGGCAAGGTTGGTTCCAGATGGTGTAGGGCTTTCAATGCCCAAATTGAACAGCTTGTTTTCCTTGAGGCAATAGGCAGCTACTGAAGGTTATCAGGAGAAGGTGGGGGTGGCATGGTAAGACTTATGCTTTACAAAGATCATTTTGGCAGTTGGAATGACGAGGAGAGAGAATGGAATCTGGGAGTTCAGTTCAAAGACTGTTGCAATAGTCTAGGTTAGCGGTGATGATTGAGTGCCTGAATTAGGGTGGTGTCCCTGAGAGAGAGGAGAGAAAGCTCAGATATGAGACTTTCTGTGGAGATAGAATTGACAAGATTTGGGAACCAATTGAATCTGGGGGTCGAGAGAGGGGAGGAGTTGAGGAAGATTGCGATCGTGAATCTGGATCACTGGAAGGATGGTAGTGTCCTCAACACAGAAAGGATGGATATGGGGGAAGATAATGTGTTCTCTTTGGGACTTGGTGAAATTGAGATGTTTAGGTGAAATTAGGTGTCTAGCACCCTTTCGTGCTTGGGAATTCACCCTTGTGGAACTCATCTTTGTATACTTGAGAAATACCATTTCATTTCAACATCAGTCTATTAAAGAGAAGGGAAATCTCATCTCTGACCACCTCCTTCCCTCCCCGCCCCCACTCCAAATCCTAAAATGCCTCTGGGATAAAGTACAAAGTCTTCTGACTTTTAAAGCCCTTTGCAATCTGGCTCCTGCCTGCCTTTCCAGACTTAGAGAGCAAATTCCTTTGTGTACTCTACATTTCAGCCAAACTGACCTGCTCAATTTTGGAAAGATCGCTGCCTCTAAAGTAAAAAGATCTGGCTCAAAAATTTCATTTCTGATGCTAACTGCCTGTGTGACCTTGGTCTGGTCATTTATGGAATTATAGAATTTGAGAGCAGGAAAGGACTTCAGTGGCCATTTAGTCCAATTCATACACTAAATGAATCCTTATTATAACCTTACCTGTCAAATGGTCGTCCAGTCTTTGCTTGAAGACCTTCAAGGTGGAAAGGGAATCCTATCACTTCTTGAGGCAGCCCGTTCCACTTTTGGATAGCTCAAATTGCTGGGACTTTTTTTTTCCTTGACAAACGTAAATTTGCTTTTTTGCAATTCCACCCATGGCTCCTGGTTGTGTCACCTTTGGACTGAACAATACAAGTCTAATTGTTCTTCCACATGACAGCCTTTCAGAAACTTGAAGATGACTATCACGTCCCCTCAAGTCTTCTTTTTTTTTTTCCAGGTTGAACATGACCAGTTCCTTCAACCAGTCCTCTGGTCACAGATTCGAGGACCTTCATTATCTTAGTTGCCCTCCTGTGGGCACTTTCCACCTTATCAGGGTCCTTCTAAACTGCAATGCCCAGAACTAAATAAAGTACTCCAGATAAGGTCTGACAAGGGCAAAGAATAGTGGAACAATTATCTCCCTATTCCTCAAAACTAAGCCCCTTAATACAGCCAAGGATCTCATTAACCTTTTTGTCTGCCCCATCACACTACTATCTCATGGAGTTTGTAGTCCACTGAAAACCTTGGATCATTTTTAGAGCAAAGGTTGCCTAACAATGCTTCCCCCCACCCCCACCTCAGACGCCGTGAAGTTGATTATTTTGTATACAATTTTACATTTATCCCAATTAGATTTCATCCATTTAGCCAAGGACTCTAGCCTGTCAAGATTCTTTGGGATCCAAATCATGACCCATTGTATGAGCAATTCCTCCAGGAGTCATGTTATCTACAAATTTGATAAGCATACTATCTATGCTTTTATTCAAGTCATTGATAAAAATGTTAAACATAATAGGGCCAAGCACAGATCCTGACGTTGAACTATTTACTTTTTGATTCTTACGGTCCAACCAGTTTCGAATCTCTCTGGCTATGATACCTCACTAGCTTCTCCACAAGAATTTCAGGAGATAATTTACCAAAAGCTTTGCTAAAATCTAGGTAATCGACAGCCATAGCATTCTCCTCATCTACTAGTTTAGAATCCTGCCAAAAAAGGAAATAAGATCAGTCTAGCCTGACCTGTCCTTATTGATGCCAGGAAGGCTCATTGAAATCGCTGCTTCCCTTTCTAGATCTGTTCACAGACCATCGCTTTCATGACCCTTTCTAGAAATTCCCCTGGGACAATGTCAAGCTCATTGGTCTACAGTTTAGAGACTTTTTTTTAAAAATTGTGACATTTGCCTTTCTCCAACCTTGTTGTACCATTCCTGTATTTCACCTATCACTGACTGGCTCTGCCATCACATCTGCCAGTTCTTTCAGGACACAAGGTCCCTCATATGGGACAAGAGACTTGAATTCATCAAGGGCAACTATCTGCTCTCTTACTATCTGCTTACTTTTCTTGACTATCAACTCTTAGTTATTTTTGTTGTCATTTCTAACATTCATTAAATATAAAATTCATTAAGTATAATTAATATTAACTATAAAACCACTCTCCTTTGCAGAGAAATCAGAAAGAAAATAAAAATCGAGCAACTCTGCCTTCTTTCTGCCATCAGTTATCATCATCCTATCTACCCCCAAGCAATGGCCCTATTGCTTCTTTGATCCTCCCTTGTCTCCCAGTAGAGCTAAGAAACCCGTTTTGGTTGTCCTTAGCAGCCTTGACAGCTCAACTTATTCTGAGCTTTAGCATTGCCAACACTGTTTTGAGAGAACCATGTCATGCTCTGATACTTATCTTCTCTTACATGGCCTTGCTTCCATTTTCTGCAATTTCTTAATGTGGTTTAAACTTCCTGGGCCTCAGTTTCCTCATCTGTAAAACAAGCTGGTTGGACTAGATGGCCTCAGGTTCCTCCCAGCTCTGGATGTGTGGTCCCAGAATCGCCTGACTCTGGGCTTTTGTTGTCTCTCATGCCTGTAATGTATTCCCTCCTCACCTCTGCCTTGTAGACTGCTTAGCATTTTCCAAAATCCTATTCATAAAGGCCAATCACCACCTCCATCTGATCCCCTCAGTTGATAATGTCCTTCTCCTGAAATTACTTTATGACTACTTTATATTTAAATTTCTATGTACATGTGATTTTTCTTGTATTTTTAAAAATTTATTTCATTAACTATTTCCCAATGGCATTTTTAAAAAATTAACATTAATTTTAAAAAAATTTGAATTTTAATTCTCTCCCTTCCTCCTGCTCCTCCCCCACCCATTAAGAAGATAAGCAATATGATATCAATTATACATGTGAAGTCATGCAAAATATAATTCCATCTTAATGTTGCAAAAAAGAAAAAAAAACAATAACTGTGTTCGTATTATTTACCCCCGATAGAATGTAAGCACCTAGAGGGCATGTGCTGTTTCATTTTTGCCTTTGTGTCTCCTGTGTCTAATTGGCACTTAACAGATGCTTCTTGAATGAATGAATGAATACTTTTCAGAGTCAAATAAGAAATGCTTTGCATTATTCACTTCTTTCATTATCAGTGCCAGAATTTCCCTGACCCTAATAAGCTTAAGATAGTTCTGTTTTTTTTTTTCCAGAATAGGAAGATGCTGATATGATGTTTTAAAAGATAAATCTGATTTCTAGTCTCTTGTGGCACTCGAAGTTTCAGAATCTTGAACCCTTTGTGTAGAAGGCTAAGCAAGGGCTGTTTTGGGAAGATTCTTCCTGCTTCCTTGGAGGGAGGGAGGACTGCTGTCTGGGGCTGCCAGTGTACCCTCTCTGGAAAAGGAAGGGGAATTGTGAAGATGAGGGACTGCCATGCTCATTTAGATCCCTTAGCCCAGCTCCTTATGGCCCAAGGTCATCTTTTCTGTTTCTCAGCCTCTCTGTACACCAACTTCTTTCTTCTTCAACTTGGGTAGAGGAGAAACAAGGGTCACTCTTGTCTTCTCCATCCAAACCATAAATAAATAAATGATAAGTTTATTCATTATTATAAAGAAGTATTATAAATAAATGAATACACTTCATTCCATCATTCGATAGCTAGCTATTTGAGTGCCATATTTGTGCTCAGTAATGTTCCAGGCACTGTTCCAGTCCCTGCCCTTACGGGGCTTACAGTTCAGCTGGGGAGGAATGAAAATGCATGAAAATGGATTCTTAGAAAGATAGTTAAGTGCATAATCAAATACACAAAATGGTAGCACAGAATATAAGTGCTTTAGGAATTCATATGTGAGGGAACTCAGTGTGGATCCAGAGCAATCAGGGGAAACTGGGAGGAGAAGGTGGGGGACTTCACCTGGGCCTGAAGGATGAGTGGAATTGGGGGAGGCAGGAAAGAGATGAGGGATATTTGTAAGTCTGGGCAAAAGGTGTCCGTGAGGACATCAGTCAGTTCTGTCTGTCTAGCTTGGATCTTTCCTGCTGCCACCAAGCCTTGGTAAAACTGCTCCACCCTGAGGTTGAAGGAGGAAAGATGGCAGCTCTTTGCCAGGGGTGTCTCAGAGGGAGGGGCATGGGGGAAGCCTCTGGTGGTGGCAAAGAGCCCAGGGCTGAGATCGGAACTGGGGGAAGAAAGGCTCCTTGTATCCAGTGCATTTAGGGGTGCCCAGGGGGTGGGGGAACAGTGGGGCCATTGTCTCAGGCCAGGGTCGGGAATTTGGCTGCAGAACCAGAAGAGCTGTGCCCCCCTTCCCCCTTGCCCAGGATACTAGGCTGTCAGAATTTGCTGATGGGTCCCCTCTGACATAACCGCTGTGGGGGCCAAGCCAGAGACATGAGGGGAGAGAGACAGTCTTGGGAGGAGAAGGGGCAGAGAGAAACAGACAGGCAGAGAAACAGGGAGATTCTTGGAGACCTCGAGTCTGCAAAGCTTTGAGTGTTTCCCTCTGAGGGGCAGGGGAGGATAAGGGAGGGGGGCATGTGGGTCAGGAGGAATGTAGCTGTTGCTGTGGGTGACAGATGGAAACCATGTGGTAGAGCCTGGGGCTGGTAGTGGAAAGGTTGGGGTGGGGAAGAGTCCGCAAATGGAGAACATAGAGGATAGAAAGGAGACAGGGGAAATGGTACCGTTAGATCAGTCCTGCTGCCTGATGGCGGTTAGTCTCAAGGTCTGATTTCTTTCAGGCTAGCAACTCCTTTTCCTGGAGTTGTGAAACTCCCCAAGATTTACCTCTCTACCCGTGGATATGGGAGGGGGAGGGGAGTTGTAATGGGAGTCCCACAATGTTATCAGTCAGTTTTTCCTTCTCTAGAGTCCCTGACAGACAGGAAGGGGATGGAGAGAGAGCACCACCCTCCCATACCAATCACACTTCCCTCCAAGGGGTCCCAATGTTGTGAAGAGAGAGGAAGCTGCTTATTGTTCCCATGGGAGGTAGGGAGAAACATAGGGCATTGATTGTTAGACCTGAATGGGATCGTGGAGGTCATTGATTCTAGCCCCTCATTTCAAGGAAGAGGATACTGAGATACATTGGGAGAAAGTGACTTGAGGGGGAGGGAGAGGGAGAAAGAATGTAAGAAAGAAAGAAAGAGAGAGGGAGGGGGAGAGGAAGAGAGAAAGGAAGAAAGAGAGGAAAAGAGATGAAGGAAGAGAGAGAGATAGAGAGACAGAGAGAGACAGACAGAAAGAGAGAGAGAGAGAGAGAGAGAGAGAGATGGTTTCTTTTCACAGGTTCCCAAGGTCAAAATAGGAAGCAGGGACCCTGGGTTTTCATGTCCCAGGGCCGAACACAGTGAACAGGATGTATTCTCCTTAAATTCATGCCTATCTCCATTTCTCCTCCAACTCTCTGTGCCCCTGAATAGTAATAATAATGATAACAACAATAAAAATAACAGGTATATTAAAAATAAGTTAGATTCATATTCTTGAGGGGTTACAAAGCACTTTTGTCACAATAAACCTATGAGTTTGGTAGTGAAACTATTATTACCCCTATTTTACAGGTGAGAAAACCTAAGATTAGAGAAATTACGGGAATTGCCTACGGTTCCATAGCCTATAAGCTTTAATATCAGTACTTGGACCCAAATCTCCTGACTCTTAAGACCATCACACCATTACTTCTACCTCAGTCTTAATTCTTCAAGGTCATCCTCTCTCCTCTTGCAGGTTGAATGGAAAAAGTGGGAGGAAAGTACCCCTTCACCCTAATTCAGGAGTAACGAGGAAAGACTTCCTCTGTCCCTTCCCATCTTCTCCTTATTGGGGTCTCTTCTTACCTTTCAGGAGGGTCTTCTCATAGAGGAACAGACAGATTTGTAGGATGGCAGCCTGCTAATTTCATAGGTGAGGACAAGGATGGGAATGAAGGTCCTTCTCCTTTATATTGCTGGGAGTGAAATGAAGGATTGGAGAGCCATGGAGTCTACCATCTTTTGTAACTGCCTCCCCTTATTCCCTGACCTTTAGCCAGAGAAAGCCAGCTCTTTCTTTGGATCCACAACCTAAGGAAAATGAGGCACCTGACAAAAGAAAACAGGCAGCTGGTACAAAATGAGAGACTATTTACTGTCTTTCTTTGAATCTCTCTTGTACTGGGGTTTTTCTAAGGATCCATTCTGGGAATATGCTAGTTCTCTCCTGGGATATCTAAAATAACTATACACTGCTTGGATCACATATGGAATATTGGTTTCAGTTTTGGGTGCCACTTTTTTGTGACTGAGGGTTTAAAAATTATATATATATATATATATACACACACAGATATATATGTAACAAATAATATCTATCTAATCTATCTCTGTCTAATCCATCCATCCATCCATCTATCTGTCTATCTATCTATCTATCCAGTCATTTCTCAATATTCTCTGCTCCCAATGCCTCCCCTCCCCACACTTTCAATCTTCCCTTAGAATGAAGACAGGTCAGAGTCTGGTAGCTTCCATGGTTATCTCATCCCTAATTTCACTCCCCAGGTGCAATTATTATTTATTATGCGGCAATATTATAGGAGACAGCTAGGTGGCACAGGAGTTAGAGCACTGGGCCTGGAGTCAGGAAGACCTGAGTTCAAATTTGACCTCAGACTCTTACTACCTCTTTGACCCTGGGCAAATCACTTCACTTCTCTTTGTCTCAGTTTCCTCACCAGTAAAAAATGGGGATAATAATAGCACTCATGGTGGCGTTGTGAGGATCAGATGAGATAATATGTGTAAAGTGCTTGGCACAGTGCTTGGCCACAGTAGGCGCTATAGAAATGTTTTGTTGTTGTTCCATCATTTTTCAGTCACGTCCGACTCTTTACGACCCCATTTGGGGTTTTCTTGGCAGAGATACTGGAGTGGTTTGCCATTTCCTTCTCCAGCTCATTTTATAGATGAGTAACTGAGGCTAACAGGGTTAAGTGACTTGCCCAGGATTACTCAGCTATTAAGTGTCTGAGGCCAGATCTAAACTGCTGAACATGCCTGACTCCAGACCTGGTGCTCTATCCACTGTATCACCTACCTATACTATATAAATGTTAGCTATTATCATCATCATCATTGCAATTATCATTGTTCACATGGAACCAATCAATCCAAAAGTCATCCAACAAACACATATGTGCCAGGCACTGTTCTAGTCACAGGATAAAAAGATGAAAATGAAACAATTCTCATCCTTAAGCGCCTTACAGTTTATGAGAGGGAACAACATATACAAAATAAACACAAGGTAATTTTCTGGGAGTAGGGGGAGAAGGCTGGAGTGGGCAGGAACAGCTGGGAGGATCAGAAGAGGGTGCATGCAGGAGGTAAAATCTGAACTGAGCTCTGAAGGACACTAAGGATTCTAAGAGATGGGAAGCCAGGAGGGAGTGACAGCTTGTGCAAAGGAATGGAGATGGGAAATTAGAAGTGAGGCTCAGCAGGAAGGCTAGTTTGGTTGAAATGTAGAGTCTATGAGTATATAATGTTGTGAAGGTAAGTTAGAGTCACCTTGTGAAGGGCTTTAAATGTTTATACTTTATCCTGGAATCCAAAGGGAGTCAATGAAGCTTTTTGCGCGGGGCAGTGACATGATCAAATCACCCGTGCTTTAGACTATTATTTTGCATATTTTGTTGTTGTTCAGTCACTTCACCCATGTCTGACTCTTTGTGACTCCATTTGGGGTTTTCTTGTCAAAGATATTGGAGTGGTTTGCTGTCTCCTTCTCCAGCTCATTTTACAGATGAGGAAACTGAGGCAGGCAGAGTTAAGTGACTTGCTCAGGGACATACAGCTAGCAAGTATTTGAAGCCAGATTTGAACTCAGGAAGGTGAGTCTTCATGACTACAGTCCATGAGCCACCTGGTAGCCCACTATTTTGTACATAGCATTCTCAAAATCAAGTTCAACTTGGTATTTCAATTCGGATATCTTCAGGCAATTTCACAACTGGAGAAAGCTGATAGCCAAAGTAATATCATGGAACCTACTTTATATTTCTATCATGCATTTCTACTAACATGTTTTTGCTTTGTTTCTGTTCAAAGCTTTTTTTTCACATTTAAAAAAATCCTGTTTGGTGCTTGTTGTAAATTTGGTGCAAACTGTTTAATAAAATACTGTCCATATAAAATTTAAAAAAAATATTACCTGGGCAGCTGTGTGGAGTATAGAAGGCAATAGAATTTAGAGGGATCAGGAAAGGCTTCCTGTAGGAAGTGGGATTTTCGCTAGGACTAGGAAGAAGATATGAGGCAGAAGTGAAAAGGAAGAGCTTCTTGGGAGTGGTGGACATCCAAGGAAAATGCCTTGATCCAAGAGATGGGGTATCTTGTCTGGAGAAGAGCAAGAGTGAGAAGAGCCATTGTCACTAGAACAAGGAGTATGTGGGGCAGTGTAAAGTGTAAGAAGACTGAAAAGGTGAGGAGGGGGGTGAAACAAGTTATGAAGGCCTGGGAATACCCAACAAAAGATCTTATATTTGATCCTGGTGGTGATAGGGAGCCATTGCAGTTTATTGAGTAGGAGAGTGATATGGTCAGATAGGAACTTTAGGAAGATCATTTTGACAGCTCAGTGGAGAACGGATTGGAGTAGGGGGAGACTTATGGCAGGCAGGCTAGCCAGTACGCTATTGCAATAGTCCAGGTGAAAGGTGATGAGGGCCTGATACCAGAGCATTAGCAGTGTCAGAGGAGAGAAGGGGGCATATGCAAGAGATGTTACAAAGGTAAAGTTAGTAGGCTTTTATAACAGATTGGATGCAAGAGATGATAAAGACTCAGGAGTTTAAGATACATTTGGGTTGTGAGCCTGGGTGACTAGGAGGATGGTGGTACCTTCAACAGTAATAGGGAAATTAGAGAGAGGAGAGGGTTTGGCAGGAAATACAATGAGTTCAGCTGCAGAGTAGATGCAGACCTGCATTGATAAAGGGGGTTTCCTCATAGAAAATGACCTATAGCAATAAAATACAGGTCTGGGCCAAAAAAGAAAAAAATTGACAAACTAGATTGAGTCTAGATAGGAGCAACCAGGATGTGGAGGGCTCCAGAGATTGGCATGTAAGGAGCAACAGAAGGAACTGGTGATGGAACTAATCTGAAGAAGAGCTAGGTTGGGAGGGCAGTGAGAACGCTCTTCCAATATTTTAAAGGCTGTCCTCTGAGAGAGAAAGCAGACATTTTCTGTAGTTTCAGAGGGCACAACCAGAACTAGTTGGGTGGAAATGACAAGGAAGCAGATTTCAGGTCAATATAAGGAAGCTATGAAGTAGTGAGTTCCCTGTTACTGGATGTATTCAAGGAGAGGCTGTATGAAAACCTGTAAGGGATGTTTTCAGCAGGATTAAATTCATCAAGAAGGAGGTTGAAAAAGATGTTTTTTTAAGGTCCCTTCTGTGGTGAAGATTTCATGATTCTATAATCATAAAAGAATCATTGTGTCAAAGTGGGTAGAGAAGATGGCCTTGGAGCTAGGAAGACCTAGGTTCAAAATCCTACTTCAGACTTGTACTAGCCAGGTGACCCTGAGCAAGTTACTTAGCCTGTTTGCCTCAATTTCCTTATCTGTAAAATGGGGAATAATAAAGCTCTTTGCAAACCTTAAAGTACTAAATAAACACTAGATATTGACTCTTTGCTCATGTGCCTCTTTGCTCAGTGATTCAGTTAACAGGTATTTATAGAGTGCCCATTGTATGCTGAATACCTCAATGTGTTCTATAGATACTTGCCCTGAGAGAATTTTTTATTTCCCTGGGGACACCAAAATTACAAAAAATAGTTGACATTTATGTGGTGCTTTTAGGTTAGCAACACACTTTGCCTGCATGATCTCATCTGATTTCCACAAAAACAGTTGAGAGATAGTTACTTATAGGTCTTATACCCGTTTTAAAGATGAAGAAACTGAGGCACAGAGGAAGTGAAGTGACTTATCCATGATCACACAACCTATAAGTGTTACCCAAGATCACACAACTAGTAGGTCTGGAAGAGAGGATTCACACCTGGGCCCTCCCATATGCAGCAATTTGTCTACTATCCATGATTTTTCTTGATAAGTGGGGAAGTGGTGGTAGCATGAAGTAGGAGGTTCAAGGTACCAGATGAATAACATACAACTTTAAAGGAGTAGGAGTTCAGAGAAGGGAGAGATCAGGGTAGTTTTCAAGAAAGAGGCAGGTCTTGACCTTGGCCATGAAAGATAGATATGATTTGGATTAGGATGAGGGTCAGAGAAGTGAGAAAGCTATTCCAAACTGATGTGCTTGTCGTTTCATCACATACACACTCCTCCAACCTCCAGTCCTCCCCCCATCCTCAACATATTCCCAGTCCCTTCAAGATGCAATAGGCACTGTGAAGGAGATTTCACCCAAAGATGGTAAAAACGATAAAACTGAAGTTGGATTTCACAGAGGCAGCTAAGTGGAAAGAGTTGTATGGAAGGCTCTAGCCTCTGGCATGACTCTCTTGATTTCCACTGGCACTAGCTGGATGGAGACAGAGAGGGCTGCTACTACAACTCCTTTCAGGGATACCCCTGAGAAGCTGGGTGTGCTTTCCAAAGCTATAGCTCATGAGCCCCCACTGGTGTACTTTCCCTGTGATTACCGGTTGGTATCAATTAGCCAGGGCAGCTAGGTGGGGAAGTGGATAGAGTGTAGGACCTGAAGCCAGGAAGATTCATCTTTCTGAGTTCAAGTGGGCACGTCACTAACCCTGTTTGCCTCAGTTTCCTCATCTATAAAATGAGCTGGAGAAAGAAATGGCAAACAACTCCAGTCTCTTTGCCAAGAAAACCCCAAATGGGTTCACGAAGAATCAGATACAATTGAAATGACTAACAACAACAAAAATAAATCAATTAGCCAGCCAGACTCCTAATAATCCTTTAATTAGGGGGTACTTATTAGGGGGGCTTAACAGTAGGAACAAAACGTTCCCTCTAAAAGTCTGTGACATGCTTCCCACAAGTACCTACAGATTATAGGAGAAAGTAGGCACAGAGCATGGTGCCAAAGGCGTTAACTTGCCCCTCTTGGGGGTCCATTTGCCAGAGTTCTCTAGATGTTCCCCTCTTGAGAGATGGTATAACTTTCTGCTGGACTCTTTGTAGAGGTCACCTTTCCTCAGCGTGTCTAATTTGACCTTAGCTCCTGATGAAGACATTGCATGAACTGTTACAGAGACAATGTCAGGACTAGGATGCCATGGGAAATCTCAAATCCTCTGGCCTGTCAAAGTTCACAAGGCCCTTCTTTGATTAAGGAGGGGAAGGAGAAGGAGACCAAGACACAGAGGGGTCATATCCAGAATAATCTTCTCGCTCATTCCCCTGCCGAGGGATTCCCTCTCTATTCTTTTCTATTATCTAGGCTGCCAAGCACTCCAATGCTCCATTTCAAACTATCTTGCTGATTTTATACAAGTTCCGTAGGTTATGACCAAATCTCTTCAGTTAATCTTTGTATACTTCCTGGGCAATATCAATCTATTCCATTCAATAATAACTTTATAAATAAAACATTTATAGAGCTCTTACTGAATGTAAAGCATCATGCTAAATGCTCAGGATACACATAGAAAAGTAGGACAGACCCAGCTCCCAAGAAGAGTCAAACATATAGGGAAGGTTTTAGCTACAAGTCAGATGGAAATGTCTCGTGGTTTTTAGGGTACAACGGCAAAGCAGATGACAATACCTCTTCTTTAATGTTATTTCCACTAATAAAAACATGTCAGTTTCTGATGTTAAATCACTTGACAGTGTCCAGGATTTTAGTGGCAAGAACTTCACTTTCTAGGTTTTCAGTAGCTATGGCTGTAGACCCTATAGGAGCATTTGCCAGGCTACATCTCCACAGATGTTGCTTCCCAAGATGATGGCTGAGGGAATTAGACTGGATGCATTCCTGTTTCCAAGGTTCAGGGTCCTGGGCTGTCTCCATCAAGGCCTGAGAGGGAGATGGTGATGCTGGTTTGATTTGCCTGGCAAATGCTGTGTCCTGTCTCCCTCTCAGGGAGCTTCCATGAGGCAGGCTTGCCTGCTCTGTAGGTGGCAGCTGATTGACCGAAAGCTTTCAAGGACTTCAAAATTGGTTGCACCGGGCAATTAGGTGGTAGACACAACTGATATGACTGAACGGCAATGGTCAAAGGCAGCTAGGTGGCTTAGTGGATGGAGTGCCAGGCCTGGAGTCGGGAACACTTATCTTCCTGAGTTCAAATCTGGCCTCTGACACTTACTAGCTGTGTGACCCTGGGCAAGTCACTTATCCCTGTGTGCCTCAGTTTCCTCATCTGTCAAATGAGCTGGAGAAGGAAATGGCACACTATTCCAATATCTTTGACAAAAAACAAAACAAATCCCAAATGGGGTCGCAAAGAATCTGACACGACTGAAAATGACTAAGCAAAATTGATTACAACTTTTTGCACCTATTCTAAAGCCTTTATTGCTTGATTCAGTAGAGGTGTTCTTACCTGGTTAAGGTATCAGGGCATAATAGCTTGTCAGATATTTAAAATTTTTAGGGTGATTGAGTGATTAATGGAATCAATTGATCTTTACTGTTACAAAGTGTTGGACTTGGAGTCAAGGAAGACCTGAGTTCAAATTCCATAGCAAGCATTTCCTAGCTGTGTAACCCTGGTCAAGTTAGTTAACCTCTCCCAGCATTGGTTTCCTGATCTGTAGAATGGGTTTCAGCTGCATCACGATGGGAACTTGTGTGTTGAGAGGTTAGGAAAGAACTAAGGTATGGGCTGAAGAGTTCATGCTGCTTTCTTCCTCCTTCATTTCTACTCTGTCTCCACAGCCTTGCTTCCCAGAAACCTAGAACCTTAGGGATAGAAG
The DNA here is from genome assembly GCF_900497805.2 of Vombatus ursinus. Lineage (NCBI taxonomy): Eukaryota > Metazoa > Chordata > Mammalia > Diprotodontia > Vombatidae > Vombatus > Vombatus ursinus. The sequence goes on along the minus strand of NW_020954579.1, from coordinate 3,019,312 downwards.
GGGTGTTGCAAGTCATCAGATAGTGCAACCGTCTCACATGTGTGGAAGAGAAACCAAGAAACGTGTATGCTGGAGAATGTTGTGGGCAGGGGCCCTCTTGTCTGACAGATCCTAGGGCTTGGTATGTGTCACCTAGTGTCACCCCCACCCTGCTGCCATCATGCTGTGGGGTAAATGATTTAGGGCTCTCAGTTGCATAGTGTCCAGCTCTGCAGCTTCTAAGAAAGGGCTAAGAGTGTCTCCTTCATGAGACTCCCCAATCAGAGATGTCTATGGACTTACTTTGTATTTTACTTACATATTGGTCTCTAGCTCTTCTCCCCCTTCTCCCATTATCCTTGTCTAAGGAATCTCAAAACAGGCTCTCCCTCCCTCCTGCCCTACTCCTCAAGCTCCCTTTCGTGACCCCTCCTCCCTCATCTCTAGCATGGCAGGGGGAGGGGGTACTGCCCCAGATGGCCCTGCCTGTTCTATTCATAGCTCAGTCGGCTGACATGGTTCACATACTTGACATTTCTGATGTCTGGCCCCAGGGATGCTGCCCCCCACCCCTCTCTGCCAGCCTTTTCTTTCTCTCCTCTTAGCCTTCTCATTTCAGGGTTGACAGGGACCTGAGAGATCAACTGGTCCACCCCCCACATTTCACAGAGGACAAGACTAAAGTCTGGAGAAGGGAATGACTTGGCCAAGGTCACATAGCTAATGATTGAATCAGGACTAGAATCCAGGTGTCTTGACTTCAAGCTCATGGCAATGTAAGGTGGTGGTGGTGGTGGACAATAAGATATGGATGTGTGTGTTAGGTATCTGGCAATCTATCAATCAATCAACATTCATTTTATTCGTCAGTTACTATGAGCCAGGCACTGTGCTAAGCACTGTGGATACAAAGAAAGAAAGAAAGAAACAGTTCTTGCTCTCATGATCTAAGGGGGGAGACAACCCACACTATTTATTTATGGGTTGTCCATACAGGATATGCACAAAGTAGATGGAAGGTTTTAGCAGTTAAGGGGACCAGCAAAGGTCTCCTCCAGCAGGTGGCATTTGAGCTGAGTCTTGAGGGAAGCTGGGGAAACATAAAGGCTGAGATGAGGAAGGAGAGCATTCCCAGCATGGGGGACTGCCAGTAAAAAGGGATGAGTGTCCTGTGCACAGAACAGTGAGTAGCCCAGTGTCTCTGGGTAACAGAGTGAGTGCATGGAGGGGAACAAAGAAGAAGAAGATAAGAAATGTAGGAAGGATTCAGGAAAGGTTTTAAATACTAAACAAATGACTGGAGATATTTCCTCCTGGACGTAATAGGGAGCCATTGCAGTCTGAGGGGGTGGAGGTGACCTGGTTATATTTGCACTTAAGGAAATTGCTTTGGCAGCTGGGTGGAGGATAAATGGGGAGGGACTTGAGTTAGGGAGACCAATTAGAAGGCTATGAAAATAGTCAAGAAGAGAGGTGACGAGAGCCTTAACTATGATGACCAGAGTGAGACATATATGAGATGTTGATTGCACGCTGTCTTGGGAAGGGAGGTGAGAAGGGAGGGGGAGAAAAATTTTAAACTCAAAAGCTTATGGAAGTGATTGTTGATAATTCAAAATAAATTAATTTTTAAAAAGTAGGAAAAAAAGACAAAATCTGGCAAATAATTGGATATATGGGATGAATGAGAGTGGAATTGAGGATGACAATGAGGTTTCAGGCCTGAGTGACTGAGGATGGTGGTGTTTTTATATAGTAAAAGGGAAGTTTGGAAGAGGGAAAGATTTTGCTGAAAAGAGAATGAGATTTGTTTTGAACATTTTGAGGTTTCTAAACAAGAGCTGAGGGCAGCTTGGTGACGTAGTAGATAGAATGTTAGGCCTGGAGTCAGGAAGATCAGAGTTCAAATCTGGCCTCAGACACTTATTAGCTGTGTGACCCTGGGCAAGTCACTTTACCCTGTTTGCCTCAGTTTCCTCATCTGTCAAATGCGCTGGAGAATGAAATGGCAGATTGCTCCAGTATCTTTGCCAAGAAAACCTCAAATGGAGTTACAGAGTCAGACACAACTTTAAAACAACTGAACAAATTAGAGCCAGCAGATATTTATTTGGAAATGTCCAATAGGTAGCTGGTTATGTGGGATTGGAGCTCAAGAGAGAGACTGAGACTAGATAAATAAATCTGGGAGTTATTTGCAAAGGGATAATAATTGAGCAACTCTGTCTAATCAAGGCCTCTTCCCAGCCCACATCTGCTTCACTTCACAGAAGTGAAGAAGGAGAAAAAGCCAGGTGCTTGGATAATCCATTGTGTATCATGCCCCTGGATAATTAAAAATGGAGTTTCTTTCCTGAAACCCCAATCTAGATCCTGCTATCTGACATTTCCTATTTTTTCCTTAGGGATGGAAACAGCTCAGGAAATGGGGAGCAGGTTAGGGAAGATTGGTGGGTAACAGACAGATAGGAAGCAGACCTTTTCCCTGTCTCACATGGGGGTCTAACCTAGAAGAATTAGGTCTCCTGAGGTCAGGATATCCCTGAACTTCTCTGAAAGGAAATGTTCAATTAATTTCAACAAGCATTTATTAATCGTTTGTGCAGGGCACTCTGCTAAGGGCTCAAAGAACAAAAAAATCCCAAACAAGAAATAATTCCTGCCTCTAGGACACTTACAAAGGGGGAAAGCGGAGGGAACAAAATTGTGTGGGGGTGGGGAAGGGGAAATATATAAAAACATATCAAAATCTAGCAGCTCTTTCATGTTACCAATAACTTTATGCATATCATCTCCTTTGGTCTCATTCCAAAGACTCCCAGATCTGTATATCCAGTTTCGGCCTTTCCCCTGAGCTCTAGTTCTATTGACCCCTGACTGCCCACTGAAAATTTCGAGCTGAATGGACCATAGGCATCTTGATAAACTCAACATGTCTAAAACAGAAATCATTATGCCTTTCCCCAAACCTACCCCTCTTCTACTTTCAAGGGCACCATCTTTCTTCTAGTTTCCTAAGTTCACAATCTCATGATCCTCCCTTTTGGCTCCTCCTTCTCCCTTCCACCATCTCTCCAATCAGTTGCCAAATCTGGTCTTTTCTACTTCCACAATTTCTCTGAAATGGGTCATCTTCTCTCTCACCCAAAGAGCTGCCACCCAAGTTTAGGCCCTTTTTTGTTCAATCATTTTTTAGTGGTGTCCACCTCTTCATGCCCCCCCCTTTTTTTGTTTGTTTTCTTGGCAAAGATCCTGGAGTGGTTTGCCATTTCCTTCCGCTCATTTTACAGATGAGGAAACTGAGGCAAACAAGGTTAAATGACTTGCCTAGGGGTCACACATTAAGTGTCTAAAGCTGGATTTGAACTCAGGTCTTCTTGAGTTCAGGCTTGGTGCTGTATCCACCGAGCCACCTAGCTGCCCTTAATACCTCTTATTTAGGCTATTGCAATAGCCTCCTTACCCAGCTACCTGTCTCTAAAGTCTTCTCAGCTTCAAGCCATCCTTCACATAGCTGCCAAAGTGATTTTCCTAAAGTATAGGTCTGACTATGTCACTCCCTTGCTCCATAAACTCTCTAGTGGTTCCCCATTACATCTGAATCAAATATAAACTGCTCCCCTTCTTTCATTTAAGATTCTTTACAGCTTGGTCCTAACCTATCTTTGCAGACTTCTCATTAAATATATTACTCACCTTCACATACTCCAAGGTCCAGTCAATTCCACCTTCTTAGGTGAAACCTTTCCTGATATCCTTAGCTGCTAGTTCCCTCTCTCCTAAAATCATCTCATTTCTATTTTGTTTGTGCCCATATAGAGGTTAAATGACTGGCCCAGGATCACACAGCTAGTATAGGAGGCAGGAGGATTCTAACTCAGGTCTTCCTGACTCCAGGTCCACACTCTACCAGAAATTTAGGAATCTGAAGAGTGGGGAAAGCATGGAGTCTTGGAGCTGAGGGTTGACGTCTACTACCTCTCCACAGGTGTCTCCGTGGGTCAGCAGAGGATGTACCTATTTGGTTGACAGTGGCCAGGGAAAAGGAAGGCAGAGGCATGCATGGGTATTTGGAGGATGAGGGAGACATCTCAAACTCATTTCAAGTTTTTATGCCTTTGTTAAGCTCCTACTTTTCACAATGCATTATGTTAGAGACTAGTGGGAAACTTTCTGTGCCCTCAAGGAGCTTACATTCTACTGAAGGTGGCAGTGATAGTATGATGTAACATATGCCCAGATAAGCAAATTACAAGATAATTTTGGTGTGGGGGGAGGGGAGAGAAATAAAGGAGGGAAGTAGTAGGGAGAGATGGGGATGAATAGGAAGAAGGTGATTCCTGTACTAAGCAGAGGAGGGTGCTTGATCTTTACCCCTTCCATTTCTAGAATTCCTGGCCCATAACCAGGCATATTGTGAGAAGGTCCTTAATTTGAAAGTGTGTTCTTCAAGGTGTTCCTTGAGGATAAAATGAAATACTGTTTGTAAAATGCTTAACAGTGCTCTGCACATGGTAGGAACTTTAAAAATGCCTGTTCCTCTTCCCTTTCCTCACTCAATCCCTCTCAGACAGCCCTTCTCTCAACACCCCCTTGCCCTGATCTCCCCGGTGGTAGGGGATGAGGACAGCTGGGGCTAGGGATGGTACTCAACTCAGGATCTCATCTGCATGGTGGCGCTCTTGTGCTTAGGAGATATTGCTATTGGTGAATCACCTTCTCCGGAGGAGATCCTCAGATGAGGGTGATGTTGGCATTGTAGTTTAAGGTGGAAGGAGATGGTTGCTCGTGCTTGAGAAAGTCTTTTGAGTGATAACAGAGAGGAGAAGGACGGGCTGACTTGGGTACAGACTGGGCAGGCACTGGAGTGAGGGGGTGGGTAGTTTCAGGGGCAGGGCTGAGAACCACTCCTTACCAAGCAGCCCCAGGTGCCCTGAGGAAACTTATGGAAGCTGCTTAGACCTGCCCAGAGAGGGAGGTGTCGCCTAGGTTTGGCTCTGTGTGACTTCTCCTCTTATTCCTCATTGCCCATGCACCTGTTGCCTGGGCTCATCTCTCTCCTGGTGGTCATGAAACCAGAAGGATTTACCAAATGACCCTGGTAGCAGAGCAGAATGACCCAGGTTTTGGAATTCTCCCCTTTGTCTCTTCCATGTCAGCCTGGAAAAAAGAGTTGTCTAGTATAGAGACGGGGGGGTGGGGGTGGGGAAGATTGGGCAAATATTGCAGAGAAAGAGCACTGAACCTGGAATGCTGCTACTTTCTAGCTGGGTGGCCCTGGACAAATTATTTCATCTCTCTGGGTCTCAATATCTTCATCAGTAAAATGATGAAGTGGGACTAGAGAAGGTCTCTGAGGTCCCTTCATTCTGGGATCAATGACTCCGGGAGGCCCTGTCCTATAGTTTGGAGAACTTTGAGAGGTCATTTCCATCCTTCCCTTGCCTAAGCAGGGTTGTCCCTATCCCTAACCCAGATCTGACAGACTGACTTTCTCCTCTGCTTAAATAATCTGGTTGTTTTGGGGATGGGAATTTAGCTTTCTTCTATTATTTCTTCTCCCCGAGGATCTAACTTAGCATCCTAGATTGTAGCTCAGCTCGAGAGCTTAGAAGGCCTTCAAAAAAGTCAACCAGTACAACCTCATGAGTCCGCCCTCATTTTACATATGAAACTGGAGAGATGAATGACTTGCCCAAGATTACACAGCTAGTAAGAGGGATTTGAACTCATGTGCCATCACTTGGGAGGCAGCTAAGTAGTACCATAGGGTACAGAGTACCAGGCCTGGAGTCAGGAAAACTCATCTTTCTGATTTCAAATCTGGTCTCAGACACTTATTAGCTATGTGACCCTGGGTAAGTCACTTCACCCTGTTTGCCTCAGTTTCCTCATCTGTCAAATGAGGTGGAGAAGGAAATGGCAAACCACTTCAGTGTCTTTGCCGAGAAAACCCCAGATGGGGTCACAAAGAGTCAGACACGACTGCAAATAACTGAGCAGGTGTGACTCTAAGTTCATTGTTGTTTTCTGCTGCCTCTCTGCCTCCCCTCTAACTGTTGGTCATCAAGCATTTATTCAGTCAACTCTGTGCCAGGCACTGTGCTAAGCACGGGGGACACAAAGAAAGGCAAAAAATACTGTCTCTGCTGTTAAGGAATTCATATCCTAATGGAGGAAACAACAAGGTAAACAATTAGGTTTGCACAAAATATGCTCGGAGTAGATCTCAAAAGGAAGGCACTAGCAGAGGTGAGATGGGGAATAAGGCCTTCTACAGAAGGTGAGGTTTGAGCTGAATCTTGAAGAAGCCAGGAAAGTAGGCAGAAGGGAAGAGGGGGAGAATTCCAGGCTTTGGGGACAGCCAGTGAAAAGTCACAGAGCATTAAAGACAACAAGTGCAATGTCTTGTTTGAGGAACAGCAAGAAGACAGGTATTGCTGTATCTTAAAGTGTAAGAAGATTGGAAGAGTAGGAAGGAGTCAGGTTATGAAGGGATTTTTTAATAGTATTTTATTTTTTCCAATTACATGTAAAGACAATTTTTGACATTCATTTTTTATAATATTTTGAGTTTAAATTTTCTCCCTCTCTCTCTTCCCCCCTCCCAAAGACGGTGAGTAATTTGATATAGGTTATGTATGTGTAGCCATGTAAAACCTATTTATGAAGGTTTGTTGGTTTGTTTTTTGGGGTTTTTTTTGGTGAGGCAATTGGGGTTAAGTGACTTACCCAGAGTCACACAGTTAGTAAGTGTTATATGTCTGAGGCTGGATTTGAACTCAGGTCCTCCTGACTCCAGGGCTGGTGCTTTATCCACTGTGGCACTTAGCTGCCCCTTTGTGAAGGGTTTTTAATGCCAAAAGAGGACATTTCATATGTGATCATGAGGGTAATAGGGAACTTCTGGAGTTTATTGAATAAGAAGGTGATGTGGTCAGATCTGTGCTTTAGGAAAATCACTTGGGTAGCTAAGTGGGGGATAAATTGGGGAGAGAGTTGAGTCAGGGAGACCAACCAGAAGGCCATTGCAGTATTCCCAGCATGAGGTGATGAGCTCATGCACCAGGGTAGCAACCATATGAGCAGAAAGAAGGGGACATAAGGGAGAGGTAGAAGGTGAAGGTAGACATGACAAGACTTGGCACAGGCTGGATATGTGGGGTGAATATTGTAAACTCCTGGGCTTTTCTGAGCAATTGAGTTCAGGGTGAATGAGGAGTGTGGATATTAGGAAGGTGGAGATAGAAAGGAATAAGGGAAGCCTGAATCTGGCCGGTATGAGGGAGGGAATAAAAATGCCAGGATTGTGCCAGCAGGGGGCTCTGCTTTCCACAGGGATCTGACTTTGTTAGTGTGGGCAGAAGTTATTGCTACCCCTAAGATTTCTGTGGTGTTTTCAGAATTACAAAGTACTTCTCTAAAAACTCTAGGTAGATAGCACAAGTATTATCTGCACAGATGAGAAAACTAAGTCTAAGAGAAATGAAATGACTTGTTCGTAATCATACAACCAATATTTGTTGGAGCTGGGAATTCCCAGCTGGGAATTAAGTCCCCGCCTCTTTCTTCCTCCAACAACACTACATGTCTGTATGAATATAGGTATGCTGTATGAATAAGCACACATATACACATGCATTGCCTGTATGACTGCATGTGCATAAACATCTATCTGGCTGAATAGATTGAGAGATTTACTTATTAAGTGATTAATATATGCCAAGTTCTGAGATAAGAGCTGGGGATAAGTACAAGCAATACCTGCCTTCAAGGAGCTTACATTTCAAATGGAGCAAGATAACACGTAAAGTGAGGGTGAGAAGGGCAGAAGGAGTGGTATGGAGGCCTGGTTCTTGGTAAGTTTAAGGGAAGCTCACCAATCAGACCTGGAGTTCAGTCTAGAGTGGAGCCAGTGAAAGATGGGGATGATGACTGGATTTTAGGCATCATGGTGAGGGGCTCAGTTGGTTAGAATTTCATCCTAGTGGAACTAGTGTCCTATGTTTAACCTATGTGTGGACCAATTACTTCTGTGTTGCTCAGTGGCCATAGGCTTCATCCATCACAGCATGCTCCCTCTCTCCCCTGGCCCCTCTCCACCCCACTCACTACAATCTACCTCTCAAATGTGTACCTTGGACCCCAGAGTCACAAACACAAAGTTCATATCACTTCGTTATGCATTCATTCATTCATTCATTCATTCAATACTTATTTTTAAAATAGATTTTTACTTTTATCTTTCCTATTTTTCCCTCTGTATCCTTTACCCTCTCCCTATCTCAGAGAATCATCCCTAATAACAAAGAATGTTTAGAGAAAAAAAAAAAGGAAAAAGAAGAGAAAAAAATCATCAACACTGATACATAATACATTTTAAAAACCTGACATTATATTCGATGCTCCAAATCCATGGGCTTTCCCCTCCCTGCCGCCGCCCCCCCCCCCCAAGCCATGGAGGGAAGTGTCTTCTTGTATTTCTTCTTTGGGGCTAAGCTCATTTTTAATCGTCTCTTGGTGGTAATTCTTGTTGCATTGCTGTAGTTCTTGTCCATGTTGTTTTCTTGACCCTGCTTACTTCACTTTGTTATCAGTTCATGTATATCTTTCTTATAATAGTTACTGTAACAGTGTTACTCTTGCAAGGCTTAGAAAGTGTCCTAGGTACCTGTCACATCTCTCTTGTCATGACTTGGAGCTTCCTAAGACTGGGACATTGTAAATACCCCCTTTTTTGTTCCTCTGTCTGTACTCCCAGTCCCTCAGCTTTCTTTCCTTCGTAGCTTCACTACTATCCCTTTGCGCTCCCCTTTGTCTCTGTCCCTTCTTAAGAATACACGAGACAACAACTGTATTTGGGCACACCCAGCTCAATCACAGGTGGGCGCTTACTGGGGAGGAGTGATGGAGGGAAGGTTCTGGTGGAAGTATTTTTAGGTAGTAAATGACTTGATGCCCTGAGCTCCTCCAATCCACCAACAAGCATTTATCAAGTGCCTACTATATACCAAATATAATGCTAGGCACTGGGTAATACAAAGAGAAAATGGAACAATTTCTGCCCTCTAAGGTCTTAATTATATCATTGTTGTTCAGTCATTTCAGTCATATCTGATTCTTTGTGACCCCATTTGGGGTTTTCTTGGCAAAGATACCAGAGTGACTTGCCCTTTCCTTTTCTAGCACATTTTGACAGATGAGGAAACTCAGGTAAACAGTTAAGTGACTTCCCCAGGATCACACAGGGAGTAAGCATCTGAGGCCAGATTTGAAATCAGGAAGATGAATCTTCCTGACTCCAGGGCTGGCATTCTATCCACTGTGCCACCTAGCTAGCCATTTTAATTCTATCAGGGGACAAAATATATACATATATACATATGTTACATACATAATATATACATATATAAGTCTATAAAGATAACTACAAAGCAATAAGAGAGACACTAGTATCTGGGGTATTAGAAAAGGCTTTCTGTAGAAAGTGGCACTTAAGCTGAGTTTTAAAGGAAAATAGAGTATCTAAGAAGGCAAAAGTAAGGAAAGGGTGAATTCTGGGCAAGGGGGATGGCCAGTGAAGGGCATGGAGATGAGAAATGGAGTGGTATGTGTAAGGAACTGTAAGAAGGCCAGTGTGGGGGCAGCTAGGTGGCACAGTGGATAGAATGCCAGCCCTGGAGTCAGGAAGATTCATCTTCCTGATTTCAAATCTGGCCTCAGATGCTTACTCCCTGTGTGATCCTGGGGAAGTCACTTAACTGTTTACCTGAGTTTCCTCATCTGTCAAAATGTGCAAAAGGAAAGGGCAAGTCACTCTGGTATCTTTGCCAAGAAAACCCCAAATGGGGTCACAAAGAATCAGATATGACTGAAATGACTGAACAACAATGATATAATTAAGTTTATTGAGTAGGGGAATGATATAGTCAGGTTTATACTTTAGGAAAATCGCTTTAGTAGCTATGATGTAGGTGGATTGAAGTGGGGTGAAAGAGGGGCAGGAAGACCCAATTAGGAGGAGGCTGTTGGGATAGATCAGGAGAAAACCGACTGGGACCCACAGAAGTGTGGTGGCTGTGTGAGTGAAGAGATATGATAAATGATGTGGAGAAAGAAATGATAAGATTTGGCAATTGATTGACTATGGGGTAAGGGAAAGGATATTCAAAGGCAGGAGATCTAGACCCCATCTTTGGGGAACTCCTGTTCAAACAAAGCAGCCAGGTCATGTGCCCAGAAGACAGAAGGAGGAAAAATAAACAAGGGCAGTATTTATTTATTTATTTAATTATTTTTTGGCAATTGGGGTTAAGTGACTTGCCCAGGGTCACACAGCTAGTAAGTGTCAAGTGTTTGGTCTGAGGCTGGATTTGAACTCAGGTCCTCCTGACTTCACGGTCGGTGCTCTATCCACTGTGCCATCTAGCTGGCCCCCAGCAGTATTTATGTAATAGAAAGGAATGGACTGTGGATGAGAAGATGGGTTTGTGTCCAATTTCTGCTACTTGTTGCCTTTGGGGTCATTTATTTCCCTTATTGGGCCTCAATTTCCTTCTCTGTACATGAGGGACTTGGGCTGCATCCATCATCTCTAAGGCCCTATCCAGCTCTGACAGCACATGTTATAAACAACCATGGAATGGGGAGAAGCTTGCAGATATTGGTGCTTCCAGGGGGGAGGAGAAGGGGGAGGAGGAAGAAGAGGAAAGGGAGGGGAGGGGAGGAGGGAGGGGAGGAGAAGGAGGAGGAGGAGGAAGAGGAGGAAGAGATGAAAGGGAAAAGGTGAAGGGTGGAGCTAATTTGGGAAAGTTTCCTGGTAAAGGGGGAGGGGATTTGAAGCAAGTCTTCCCTTCCCCCTTCCTCAGATGACCAAGAAAATGCCTTTATGTTTATTTTGTGGTAAGACTCAAGACTCACCCTTTCTGAAACTGCTTATTTCCCGCAGGCTGTGGGCTCCATGGTCATCTAGGCCTGTGGGGAGAGGCTGATCATTTCCCTTCCCCTTCCTTCTGTCTTCCCTCCCCTCTCTTGACTTCTCCTCCTCTCCCCAAGTGCCCTCCCACTTACCAGCCTCATTGGGGAATTCAAACTGCTGTGGCAGGGGTAGGGGTAGGGATAGGGATGGGGCCAACCTGGAGCCTTTGCTATCCTCTTCTCTTTATCCTGGGAACCTCAGATGGACAAAACCTATAGTGTCCTATGGGAGAAGCCTGGCGTTACTTGTCCAGAGCCCCTTCTACTATAACCCCAGTGAATTAACTCAGTGATTATTGAGGCTTCCTCTCCCACACTCTCCCAGATTCTGTGGGTAGGGAGACAACTCAGTGGCACTGAAAGTGTGTCATTGTGTCTGAGTGTAAGATCATCTGTGTGTATCTAAGTGTATCTGTGTGTATGCATATACCAGTCCATTTATGCACCTTTTGCTCAGTACCTGTGTGTCTGAATGTCTCAATGTCCTTGCAATATACAATAGAAATAACTTTTACATCATTTGTTGTTTTGGGTTATCTGTGCAATTTTTTACTCTCTGATTCCTTCCCATCTTTGCTGGAATAATTAAAATATGCCTGTAGTTTGCAAGTTTCCATCACCTCCACCCTCACCCCCCCCCCCCATACCCCACCTTCCTAGTCCCATTGCCCAGGAGCTCTGGGGGAGAACTCTCCTCTTTCATATACACGCATCTCTGTCCTACTATCCAACTAGGGTTAGAGAATGAGAGTATATTTTTAAGGCAATCAGGGTTAAGTGATTCACCCAGGTTCACACAGCTAGTAAGTATTAAGTCTGAAGTCACATTTGCACTCAGGACCTCCTGACTCCAGGGCCAATGCACTATCCACTGAGCCACTTAGCTGCCATGACAGTGTATTATATTACATTTCATTTTTACTGGCTCTCTGTCCTGCTTGGAATGCTCTCCCTCCTCATCTCTACCTCTTGGCTTCCTTCAAGTCTCAGCTAAAGTCCTGCTTTCTACAAGAAACCTTTCCCAGTTTTCCTTAATCTTAATGCCCTCCCTCTGAGATTATTGCCACTTTATTCTGTCTGTATCTTGGTGGTACAAAGTTGTTTGCATATTGTCCCCCCAATTAGACCTCGAGCTCCTTGAGGACAAGATCTGCTTCTGCCTCTCCGTGTCTCTCACCAGTGCTTAGCTGAGCACTGTGCCTGGCACATAGGAGGCCTTTATAAATGCTAGTTGATTTATTGATTGATGGTGATTGATGTAGTATGTGCTCAGTAAGTGTTTGTTGAAAGAATGAATGATTGAATGAGTGAGCAAATGAATGAATGAATGAATAGGGGCAGAAGGGAACTATATAAGAGCTGAAGATTCATAAGCCGCCTGTGGGGATGCCTGGTTGGTGGCTGGTAGTCAAGTCCCTGATCATGAGAGTTGTATGAGAAGATTAGAAGTTAAGATGAAAATCGAACCCTGGTGTTACCCCAGGAACTTAGAAAGAGAATCATTTGGAGTGCTGCATATGTGGGAAGAGTGATCCTATAATGCAAACCAGAGGGAGACTGAAGTCCCAAAGGAGGACTCAGGGACCTGGAGAGGCCACCTTGTTTATCTCCCTGCCTCTGGGCTCCTTTGCTCTCTGTGACTTGGGAAGGAGATGGAGTGGGGGTGGAGAGAGGGTTGCAGAGAGCAGACAGTCTTGCTTGGCTGGCTCAGTGGCTTGGCTTGTTGGGGCACGTCAAGCAGGGGAGCCATGGGACAGGCAGTGCTGGGAACCAGGCATCCATTGTGGGGTAAAAGGGCGGGGAATGGACCGAGGGGGTGGTTGTCCTTGAAAGAGGGAACTGGGGCAGGGGTTCATAGGCATGGGGATGGAACATGTATGGAATTTGTTTGGTATCACATTTTGTGCATGCCTGCTGAGTGCGCAATTGGTTTGGTTTATGGGGCTGGGTGTGATTTGGAGCGTGTGTGTGTGTGTGCTCGAGCACTGGACCCCTGCTAGTCCAGTATACTGAGCCCTTGTGATACTCTATAACTGTCAGAGTGTGTTTAATGTTGTGACTGTCTGTGTGTGTGTGTGTGTGTGTTTGTGTGTGTGTGTGTGTGTGTGTGTGTGTGTCTGTCTGTCTTTTTTTGCATATTTAGTTATTCAGGATTATTTGGTCTTTGGACCAAACACTTAAGGTGTTTAATGGAGATATATAACCCACCCCCAACCCACACTGAGCTTGCATTTCTGGGAAGGGAAGGGGATCAGATTGAAGGAAGGAAAAATGGTGATTCCTGATCCTTGGGGGCCCTTCACTCTTACTTCCTGTTCCCTCCCATCCCTCAGCCACCATCAACATTCCCAACCCCCTTTTTTTTCTCACTGTCTATCTCTTGACCTTTGGGCTAGAAGGAAGGTCTCCTCCTTCTTCCAAGGTCATCTCCTCCATTCTCCAATCTCTGGGCAAGACTTCCTCTCTCTCCTTTTCCTACCCCCCACCGGCTCAGCCCAAAGGAATGTCAAAGTGGTTCTTCTATTGGCTCTGGAGTCTTTGCCCCAACCAAACCATGTGCTCCACACAAGATACAGGACCATTCAACCCTTGCTCCCAGGTCTTTCTGATTTTAGAAAGGTAAAGAATTTGTTACATCTGAGAGTGGAGCCCAGGTTCACCTCTACACCAAGGTTCTAAAAGATAAAAATCACATGGGACAGGGGAAAGAAATCCTAGATTGAAAGTCAGGAGGCTCAAATGAGAGGCAATGAGGGGCAATGGACAGAGTTAGATTTAGAGCCAAAAAGACCTGAGTTCAAACTCCACATCTGATATTTCCTAGGTGTGTGATCCTGGATAAGTCACCACCTGTATAAGCCTCAATTTCCTCAATGGGGATAATCAAACCTTTAATACCCACCCTACCAGATTGTTGTGGGGTTTAAATGATATACTGTATGTAATGTGCTTTGTAAGCTGTAAAATGCTACATAAAGTCAGCTGAGATTATTAGGGACAGGGGCTGAAACTTTTATTTCACTGGTATAAGGAACTTCCCGGTACGTAAATTATTATTGCAAATCAGAAACTTCTCTGAAAGTTAAAGCGCTGCCTAGGGCAATAAGAGCGTAAGCGACTCATGCAGGGTCATATCACCTGATTGGGTCAGAGGGAGGACTTGAACCCAGATCTGCCTGCCCCCTCCAAGATCAGCTCTCTACCCACAATGCCATGATGCTTCTCTATCATTAATATTATTATGCTGACTAGACTTGTTATTTTACTAGGGATAAGGAGCTCTCAGAGAAGAATTGAGATAAAGGTACAAGGGAAGACTAGCACCTTTTCCGAAATTTATAGCCTCGGGAGCAGCTAAATGTCGAAGTGGATAGAGCACTGGCCCTGGAGTCAAGAGGACCTGAGTTCAAATCTGGCCTCAGGCACTTACTATGTGACCCTGGGCAAGGCATTTAATCCCTATTGCCTCCCCCTCACCCCAGAAATTTATAATCTTGGAGAATTGTTGTTGTTGTTCGACCTTTATTTTAAAAGAGGACTAATGCCACATAAGCCACAGATCAGAGTTGGGTAAATGTGGACAACAAAGGTGGGATAAGCAGCCCTGAAAATAGGCAAGCCCTCACACCAAAGGTGATAGACCTCCCTGAGCACCCTATACTCTTGGAGAATAAATGAGATAAGGAAATGGTTACTGAATATCCAGAAAAGAAAGGTGATCACAGAGAGCCAGAATGGCTTCAAGAACAGGTCATGCCAGACTCAATGGATTTCCATGTCTGATGAAGCTGGTCGATCACAGGAATGCTGAAGGTGGTAGAAGATACTTAGATTTTAGAAAAGCACTTGATAAAGTTACTCATGTTATCCTTTCAGGAAATAAGAAATGGAGAGATGTGGCTAGACAGGACTGGTCACATCCTCAAAATAGTCACTGATAGTTTTAATGTTAGTTCATAGGTCTCCAGTTGAGTTTCCCAGAGATCGTTGTTTTGCCCCATGTTATTTAACATTTTTATCAATGACATGGGAAAAGGAATAGACAGCATACTTCTGATTTTCAGATGACACCACGATAGAATGGCTAGCTCGGTGGGGAACAATAAGGAATTTGAAAAGACCTTGAATAAGTAGAACATTGGGTCAAATGGAATAAGATTAAATCTGGTAGGGGTAAATGTAAAGTCTTACTCTTGGGTTTAAAAAATCAACTTCATAAATACAAGAAGGGGCAGATGTGACTAGATAGCAGCTGGTCTGAAAAAGATCTAGGGGTTTTAGTGGACTGCACACTAGGTATGAATCAACCATGTGATATGGCAGCTGAAAAAATTAATGTAATTAATTTTAAGGCTACATGAAAGGAAGTTGTGTCCCCAGTTATGGGGATAATAGCACTGCTATACTATGCCTTGATCTGGACCACATTTTGAGAAGGACATTGATAAGCCAGAGAGCATGCTGAGGCAACTAGACCTTGAAATCATATCATAAACAAAGCCCGGTATAAAAAACAAACAAAAAGAAAAAGGAGGGACAGCTAGGTGGCATAGTGGACAGAGCACCAGCCCTGAGATCAGGAGGATCTGAGTTCAAATTAGGATTCAGTCACTTATCAGCTGTGTAACCCTGGGCAAGTCACTTAACCCCAATTGCCTACAAAAACAAAAACAAGCCACAATGCCCAGGTTTTACGGAGGTGATAGTCCCACTCTGCTTTGACATTCAGATCACATTTTGAGTGTCATGTTCAGTTGTGGGTGCAACACTTTAGAAAAGTTTGCTAATGAGCTAAAGGAATGTTATCATGATGGTGGGAGGACTAGAGATTATGTCCTATAAGGATAGCTGCAGGAACTGGGGATATTTCACCTGGAAACGAGAAAATTTGGGGGAGAGAGAGAACGTGATAGCTGCCTGTCATGTGGAAGAGAAAAAAAAAATTGTTGTGCTCAGCCAGAGAGAAAGGAAGTGGGAGCAATGGGTGGAAAGTGCAAAGTTATAAATTTAGACTTGATGTAAGGAAAAATCTATATTGATATCTAAAAATGGAATGGGCTTTCTGAGATGATAGAGGGGGTAACTAGAGGTCTGAAAACAATGGAGTGTCAGATTTTGAAGATGACATTATATTATTGTAAAGAGAGCAGTTGCAGCAAGAGGCGCTGGTGTTAGACTGCAGAAAAGACTAGCTCAGTACCAGCTCTAAGGAAAGGTGGGTCAGAATGAGAGGCATGGAAGTGTAATATATTTTCTCATCCCTTCCTCCCCAGGAGCAGTTCCCCTAATTCATCCCTAGGAGATTAGGTTGGATTGCCTGAGGGGTGGAGAAAGTTGGGGAGGTGGTCAAATAGGAGGGGTGCCAGAAAGTCTGCTGGGTCATTCTTGGTTTTGGGGGGAGGACTTGAGAGAGGTGGTTGGGTGGGGGGAGGTGGGGCGCCTGTGGCAGGAAGCCTCAGAATAGAATCTCAGTAACGCCTGGTATTTTGAAGCGCTTGGCCCCCCTTCCCCCACCTCCCTCCTTTGCCCACCCCACATTCCTTTCCCAGAGGAAATGCTGAGGCTTGAGGGAGAGGGACAAGAGGCACCAGAGACCCCTCCCCTTTCTTCCAGATGGTGAGCCTCAGTGGCCCCTCTGAGCAAGTCTTTCTTAGAGGCAGATGGGAAGAATGGGATGGAACAGGGGTGGAGGAAGTTGGTCTGCTACAACCTCACCCCTCACTTCTGACAGCTCAGGGGAACTGGCTGAGCATCACATATGGCTGTTACATTCTCAGGACCTCTCAGCTTGGGATAGAATGAGAACACCAACACTTTCCTTTCTATTCCCCCCATCCTCCCAAGCTCTTACTGTGTCCCTGGCACATAGTAAGTGCTTAATAAATGCTTGTTTCCTTCCTTCCTTCCTCCCTTTGCCTTTTCAGTACAGGGAATAGGAAAACCAAAGTTTAAATGGATGGTAAATTCATAGGATGGTACATTTATTCTCAGTATTCCTGGAGGGCAGGGCAGAGGAAGACTGGATGGGTTGGCTGAAGGAGAGATAGAAGTGGTGGGGGGGGGGGGGGGAGTAGGGGTTGTGTGTGTGTGTGTGTGTGTGTGTGCGTGCGTGTGTGTGTACTAAGAGAAGAAGCAAGTGGATGAATCCTTTGCCTCTTAATATTACAAGTTTGAAACAGAAAGTGTTCTTTTCATAGACAGTAGGTGAAGGGGCCAGTGTGAGTGGAGGTGGGGAAAGGACAAGATGGTCCCTTCTTCTGGAATCAGAGGGTCTGGCCTGCCTAGAGAGTAGCCTTGGAAGGATCTAAGGCAGGGAAGGGGAGAGGGACCCCCAACCCTGAAATTCTTAGAGGAGCTAGACTCCTCCCCATTGCTGAACTGTTCCTTCTGTGTCCTGAATCCCTCCTGACTCAGCCCCTGTGGCTGCCTCACTCTTCCCGTCCTGGCTTCCGCCCCCCGGGGGTGGGGGTGGGGGTGACTCCTGCACAGGGGGCCCAGCTCAGCCTGCAAACAGGAAACAGGAGAACAAAACAACTCCCGGCCCAGGCCAGCCCAGGCCTCCCCCACATTCCTCATCCTAACCCTTCCTCCCCTCTTCCCTCTCTTCCTTCTTTAATCTCTACCTCTTCCTATTCTTTCCACTCTCTTTACTTCAGTCTCCCCCACCTTCTGTCCCTTAGTGTCCCCCATTTTTTCTCCCTTCAATTTCTTTCCTCTCTGTATGTCTTCAGTCTTCCCTACCTTCTGTTCCTCAGTTCCCTCATCCTGTTTTAGTCTTTCCCACTCTAGCCCCTCTGTCTTTACCACACTCAATCTCCTACAACTCTCTGTCCCTCCCCCTGTTTACCTCACTCTATCTTAAGGCTTTTCACAACCATCTGACTTCTAGTCTCTACCTCTCTCCATTCCCTCAGTCTCCCCTCTCTACCTTCAGTTTCTCTCAACCTCTGGCCTTTGGTCTAAATCTCTCTCTGTCCTTCAGGCTCTCCACACTCTGTCCATTAGTCTCCCTCATTCTCTCTTCCCACAGTTTCACCCCTCTTTGGCACCCCAGTTGCTCCCATTTCTCTCTTTCAGTGCCCCCCTCACTCTATCCCTTAGTCTCCTATCTTCTCCCTACCCCTCATCCTTCAGTCTCAGCTTTTCTCCTTTGCTGTGTTTGGACTCCCCAATTGGGGGAATTGACTTAGAGTGATAATAACAAGGGAATCGGGCTATGATAGCACTTGGGAGGCACCGGGCTTGGATGATGATTAGGGTCAGAGGCAGCCTTGGTCAGGGGGTGATAGATGGAGAACTCACTCTGCATTAGACAGCTCAGCGGTTGTTCCAAATGAAAACTTTCCCATCCTTCAGGATTCTTCTCTAGTTTATGTTCTCCAATCTGGAAGCCCAAATTGGATTGAGTAGCTGGTCTGTGCTGTGGAGATGCCTATCTCTCATCATTCGTCAAAAGCCTGCTCTCCCTTAGAAAGACCTATCTCAGATCTCTTTGTAGAAGGGAGAGGGGGTCTGGAAAAAGAGGATGGGAGCAAGAAATGGTGCCAACCCTGGGCCCAGACCCCTGCTCCAACCCACAAGCATACTCATACATGACAGGTCTAGGGAGGAGAGTTGTTTCTGGGGGCATCTATCCCAATGGTAATTGACAAGAAGACCTCTCCCCCAACTGAAACTATCTCATTAATATTAACATTAAGGGTATGAGATACACTAGCTTCAGTTTTCCCCTAAACTCACATTTATGATGAGATATGGGGAGCATTCAGACAGCTGGCATTGTGGGAGGGGTGGGGTGTTGCCTGCCTGTCACCCTGCCACCTCTGGGAGCTGGGTGGGGTCTTTGATTTGGTTCCTTCAGATAGATAGCACTGGTATGTGTGTGTGTGTGTGTGTGTGTGTGTGTGTGTGTGTGTGCATGCAATATTTACAACTCTTCTTTGGGAACTATAGTTCCATTCTTCCAGATCATGCTAGGGGTGGGGGAAATGGAGGGGTGGAGGAAGAGGACTGTGTCCCTCTCTGTTTAATGAGGAGTAATATTGTGATATGTCTCTATAGTGTGCCATGTCTCTAGTATGTGCCTTGGAGAAAGATCTGTGGTGTGGTGTGTATATGTGTGCAGGTTATGTGTAGTGTGTGTGTGTGTGTGTGTGTGTTGTACACATTGGAGAGCTGCAATTGATAAGATTCCTGGTCTGTGCATCTTTGTGTGCATTGTATACATTTGTGCAGCAAATCAGTATGTGTGAAGTGTGTGTATTTATACAGCTCAAGTGTCTGTGGGCAGTATAGATTTGAACAGTATGTACTTGTGTGCACGTGTAACTGTGTGCACATAGTGCATAGACCAGTAGTTTTGCAGTGTGTATGTGTGTGTGTGTGTGTGTGTGTGTGTGTGTGATATGTGCATTCGAGCGGCTCGGAGCTCCCTGGGCGGAGGGAGGGGAGGAGGGGAGGAGGGTGGCCTGTGTGGCCGTAGGCTGGCTGGGGGCCGGCCCTGGGCTGGGGGAGGCGTTTGCTCCATTGCCTGACTTGCTGGCGTGTCCAGGCTTGGGAGCTTTCAGCTGCGAGAGGCTCAGGAGGTGACGGCGCTGCTCCCGGGTCCCCCCTCTGCTCTCCGGCCCCTAGACCCCGGGACCCTCCAGCTGGCTCAGCACGGCTCAGCCTGGCTCAGGAGGGCGGGGGCCAGGGAGGGGGCCCCCTCGGGCTCGCCTCCCAGAGGGAGCGGGCCGGGGCGAGGAGCAGGAGCGGAGCAGCCCCAGCCCCAAAGGAGAGGAGAAGAGAGAGGTTGTTCCCGCTCCAGGGCATGCCGAGCCCCTCCCTCCTCCGCGCGTCCGGCTCCGGAAACCTGGGCCCTCGTCTCTGACGGCTCCCGGGGCCCCTCGTGCCCCGCACCCGCCCCGCGCTCTCGGGCCATGTCGCTAGTGGGTCGGGCGGTGTGGAGAGTGGAGCGGGCCGGGGGCGGGGGCTGGCGCTGGGAGAGGGCAATTGGAGTGGACTGCAGCTCCCCCGAGCCGCGCTGCCTCTGGCTTCCGAGTCTCCGCCACGAAGACCGGCGGCTGTCGGGGCCCCACCGTCGAGGGACAGCGACTAGGGGCAGGGTGAGACATGCGACCGACTCTGATGGGATGGGGGCGCCTAGCACTGACGGGGCTAATGCCCAGAGACTAGGTGGATTGCTCCTGAAAACAGCACTGATGTTTTGAAGGGTAGAGCTGGAGGCAGGAGAATGGCTGGCACTTCTTGGGTCTGGGAGGCTTTCTCTCTCTAGAGAAGAGAGCTGTGCCATCTCCATGCCAAATGCAGTCCCCCAATCAAACGGGTCTCAAGATACATAGGAAAAGGGTGAAGGGGAGAAGCTTAGGGTTTGTGGAGTCTCTCAGGGTCTTAGGTGGCTAGCTAGTCAGCTTCCAGAAACCCAGTTCCTCATTGACCCTTAAGTTTTTCACACCTACTAGTAATTCCACGATATAACTGGGCATTGCTACCCTCCAGCCCTAAAGTTGTCTTGAATGAAAGAAGGAGGAACATATTTGGAGGGACATGCTCAAACAGGGCATCAGGGAAACTGAGCAGGGTGAAGGATGGGTTGGTAGGAGCTTCCCTGCT
Organism: Vombatus ursinus; assembly: GCF_900497805.2. Taxonomy (NCBI): domain Eukaryota; kingdom Metazoa; phylum Chordata; class Mammalia; order Diprotodontia; family Vombatidae; genus Vombatus; species Vombatus ursinus. The sequence goes on along the minus strand of NW_020954579.1, from coordinate 2,998,744 downwards.
TGGCACTCTGTTGGTGAAGGTGCAGATAGGTTCTTTGATTGGCAGCAGCAAAGTGCTGAGGTGGCAAAATGGCCCATCAGTGGGCAGTGACCTCAGGGCAAGGGACTGAGAGGGGTTGGGGGGTAGTATTTCCAATGTTTGGGATAGACCAGGCTGGTAGGGCATGAGTCACAGTGGGCACATTGCCCAGCATGAACTCTGTGCTCTCTGCAATGACCTCTTTATTCTCCTGTGTGCCAACTGGGGGGAAGGGAGAGCTAGGATTCCTGAGTTCGGTTCCCTGGCATTGCCACCCACCACGTGCGCAGCTGCTTCACTTGTCAAAATTTTGGCCAACTGAATGACCCTAGAATTCTTCCCCTGTAATTTCCCATATCTAGATCTTAATTTCTTCTGGTGCATGCGAATGTGGGTGCTTACGAGGCTGTTGCCCTAATGGGGATGGGGTATGTGTGATAGAATGTCTTTATTTACAATGTCTATTGTAGGTGAGGCAAGAAGATATGGCCAAAATGACTGCCCCAAAAAAAGTT